>NC_136510.1:24730092-24860092 GCF_053919585.1 Euprymna scolopes | reverse complement strand
GAACTCGGGAATCTACACGGAATTTCGAATGGAACACTTTTATTTAACTTACATGGAGGTGGGGGCGCATGCTCTCGTTTCGCAAGAACCCGTAGCATAGTAGATAACATGTTTGGTAAAAATCAGTTTAAGGTACATTCTTTTGCGCATTAAAGGTTCAAACCTAATTGTGAGCAACCCTCAGAATACAACTGCGAATCACCGACTGACGGAACGAGCGCATGCTACCCCGTGGATGAAATAAAGGGTTTTGTTCGAAATTCCATGCAGATCCCAAGTTTGAGAGAAAGATTCCCGAGTTCGACAGAAAGATTCCTCTGTTCAACAAGATACACATTAAGAAGGTCGGAGGTTACATCGACCGAAATGTTGTGAAAATAACACTCAAGATGAAAACAGTGGCTTAAATAATCCAAATAATTTGCAGAAACCAGTTGTATAATAAAGGATGTGTGACCATTGAAATGACGTGTAATCCGGCCATGTTGCTTTTCATTCATTTATCTTTGACATAGAACATAGATACTCGTAGAGATGTATATTTTAAAGTCAGATAGCGTTTACCGTGTAAGATTTTGAATCTTAAAATAAAATACTTATGAAATACGTTTGAAAGCCGAATTACAACGCAATTTTATGAAAATTAACATGTATTTCTCTGTTTAAAATTTATATATTACGGCGTTATACTCCTTCGTAAGAGTTTTATATTTTTTTCTTTTTCTTTTTTCCTCGCCATGATGTTAAATTGAAAAAAAAAAAGTTAATGAAGAGTTCGCATGCTATTATCTGCGGAGTTGTTTGTGTGTTATTAATTTGAAATTTTATTATTTTATTTTTCCTCTATATATGCAATAGTTTTGTCGATATTAACTGCAGTTAATTAAAGTGATTTAATAAAGGATAGAAAAACAACTCGAGGGTGCACACACTTGTAAAATACACTGAATAACACAGTACATAGTAATGATGGACGATTTCAATATTTCCCAATTCCGATACAATTACCGATTTTGTTGTAAATTCCTTATATTATGAACAATTCTGATTCTAATTTTTTTTTAATTCAATTTCCACCTCAAACAATGCACAGTGCCACTTTGAAGTAGGGGGCTACTATCGGGGATATAAGTTGCAGAGACATTATGAAGGGAGGTGAGCAGCAAGATGTCTGTTCACATTGCACTTGAACTTCTGCATGTCAGTACAGTTGGGAAAGCAGAAACCCGGAAGCTAGTTCCAAAGTCTATCAGTTCTGGGGAAGAAACTATTGAAGTAGAAGGATTTCTTACACTTAGGGATCTCTACTCTGAAGGGGTGGGATTTAGCTGCTTGTCGAGTTTGTCGGAGTGTTCACGTCGAGGGGGTACAAATTACATAAACGCCTAAAAAAAGTAGAATTTCTTGGGGAGATCCAACAGATAATGACTCAGTTCAATTCTAAAATAGCTCAATTGCATAAAAAAGTAGAATTTCTTAGGGGCGGAGGGGGGGATAAACGGATAACCAGCATTTACATTTAAGTTGAGATATAATTTTCCTTTTGATTTAACAAATTTATTAATGTTTTCCCATTTATATATTGGATCCAAGATTTTGATAAACTCATTGTAAGATTTGCATTTATATTCGTCACTTGTGCCATTTTCCCCCTATGTAATTTCTCGTGCCATTTTTCCCCTATGTAATTTCTCGTGCCATTTTTCCCCTATGTAATTTCTCGTGCCATTTTTGTTTGGGCCATTGTTATCTTGGCATTTTATTCGGTGCTGTTTTTACCTAAACACGATATTATCTATAACTTTTAGTTTGACTGGTAGTTTAAAATCAATAAATATTTATTATTTTATCATTAATACCAGCAATAGAAAATTTAGTAAAAGAAAAAAAAATGCACGAATCGTTTTTGGAATCGGAAATTACGCCCAATTTTTACGGATTCCAATATTGATTTCGATACCATAAAAAAGTTCTGATTTTTCCGATTCCCAATTCTGATTAATCGTCCAAACACTAATACACACATTCATACAAGCATACACATTTAATAAAGCACTGAAACTCTCAAAAACTCTCAAAAGCCGCTGCTAGTATACTACGTATATCCTACAGATACTTTGCCCCCAAGATGACTGCCTTTGTCTGTTTTGCATGACAACCCCCCCCCCTTTTTTTAACTCTACCCCAAACTCTATACCCTAACGTGTAACTATACTGTACTGTTACTTAAATCCTATCTTCTGATCACTAACTAATTGTTCCATTTCCTAAGTTGCCATTAAATCTAATCCATTGCACGTAACTTAGAGGGGTCCTAGCTCTCAACCCTAAACCCTAATAGACTGACTTTTCGTAAATCGATACACATTAACACCTAAAGATTTCCCAGGTATGTTTCTGATTATACTCTTATCTCAAAACTAAGCTTCTAAATAAATACTTACTAACCTTAGTCCTATACATAGATTAAAAGTGATCAATAATGAATAGCAACCCTTAACATTTTCTTTTGATAGGAGATAGTATTGCAATAATTTATGCACAAACTGAACCGGTACTCATCGTAATACAAACTTCCGGATATTAAGAGAAAGGCGAAGCCATCTTCCCTCGTTAGTAGTCTGAAGGGAACTCATCAGAGATGCCCCATGGCAAAATATATTTTCTCTCCCAGCTGAACAGTGTGCAAATGAAACCACTGAATGGTACAAAACTGCAATTGAAGCACACGTTCCCACTCGGAAATTCTATAGCAAGCCCCACTCTTCTCAATGGGTTACCTCTGCTTGTGCAGCTGCCATTGGTCAAAGGCAGCATGCGTTCCGCAGATTCAACCGACATAAGTCCAGTTCAAACAGACAGAAGTATATAGAAGCCAGAAATAATTGTAAAAGATAATAGCGACAGCTAAGACAGATTACACTGAAACCACTAGGAATCGAATCGAAGCACAGAAATTAGGAACCCGTGTTTTTTGGAAAATCTACAGCAGTGTAGTAAATAATGGGCAGTCAAGGATTCCCCCCACTATCAAACAATCATGAGGTTGCTTACACGGAAACCGACAAAGCTAATCTGCTTGCCAGTCGGTTTTCCTCTAACTCCACATTGGACCCAGCACACCACTCCCTCCCCGACTTTCCTTTGCGGACAGACTCCACACTAGACGATTTGAAAATCACCCCTTCTCAGGTACATGGTATCATAACAAACCTAGACACCTCAAAAGCATGTGGACCAGATCTCATCCCGACTGTGCTAATAAAAATGCTCTGCTGAGGTTGTTCCAGTTCACTCGAAAATTTACAATAAATGCCTTAACGAATCTTGCTTTCCCGACTGCTGGAAAACCGCTTCTGTGGTACCAGTCTTCAAGAATTCTGGTGAAAGAACTGGCCCACTAAATTATTGCCTCATTAGCCTCCTCCCACTTTTCACCAAAATATTTGCGTCCTTAGATAATCAAGGCCTAGTCCAACACCTAACAGCTGCTAAACTCCTGACCGACAAACAATCTGTATTCGAGCAAGCCCGTTCAACAGCAGATATCTTAATTGTAGTCTCTGAATGTATATACCGTTCACTGGAGAAAACAGGAGAGGATAGAGCGGTAGCCCTTGATATATCTAAGGCTTTTTACAGGGTATGACACGATGGTCTTCTAAGGAAAATTAGATCATATGGTATCACTGGAAAAATACATAATGTAATTAAATCCTTCTTAATAAGAGAAAAATCCAAGTTGTCCTCCAAACAATATGATATAAATGTGGGAGTACCCCAGGGGTCAATCCTTGGACCTTTATTATTCCTGATATTAATAAATGACCTCCCTAATAAAATTGTTTCTGAGATGGGTATATTTGCCGATGACACCACCCTTTATAACAGGCATAAGCGAAAAACAAATGAACACATATCTAAGGAAATGACAGAAACACTAGAGGATGACCTCAGATCTGTAGTGGAATGGGGACAAAAATTGATGGTCACATTCAATGCTGCCAACACAAAGCTTGTTTCCTTTAATAACTACAAGAAACCTTTTCTACCACCAATAGCAATGGCCAAGAACACACTGCCTGAAAGTACTTCCTTTAAACTCCTCGGCTTAACGTTTACAGGGGACATGAACTGAAATATATACATTGAGAACATTGCCAAGGCTGCTGCAAAGAAGGTGGGCTCTCTCTACCGTGCCAGAAAATTACTTACGACTGAAAGTATTCTGTACCTCTATAAGACAACCATTCGCCCATGTATGGAGTACTGCTGTCACATTTAGACTGGTGCATCTGCTGCTTGTCTCTCACTCCTGGACAGGGTTCAAAAGAGAGTTGCCAACCTGATAGGTCCTGAACTGTCATCTAGGCTTCAGCCTCTGCCCCATCGACGAAATGTTGCATCCTTCTGCATGTTATACAAATATTTTAATGGTGAATGCTTTGACGAACTGCAAGCACTTGTACATCCTCGACGTGACTACCCCCGACAAACCCGACAAGCAACTTAGTCCCACCCCTTTACAGTAGAGATCCCAAGGTGTAAGAAAGCCTTTTACTCCAATAGTTTCTTCCTCAGAACTGCAAGTCTTTGAAACTCACTTTCGGGATACTGCTTTCCCAACTGTACTGATATGCAGAAGTTCAAGTGTAATATGAACAAACATCTTTCTACTCATCTCCCTTCATAATGCCTCCCAAAATTATGTCCCCGATAGTAGCCCCCTACTTCAAAGTGGCACTTGCCTTGTTTGGGGTGAAAATTGAATGAAAAGTTTTTTTAAAGCTCACATACCCAGAAACGTATATTTATAATCACAAAAGTTCAAGCAAAAACCTGGTACATTTTTATTTTTTTGTCTCTATTTTTTATTGTATTCTTTTTTGTATTCTTTCGTGCAGCTGGATTTCCCTACATTTAAACCCTAACCCTTGTGTCTAACTCTGCCCTCGTGACGAGGCAAGTTAATAATAGTAATAATAATGTGAAATCCTTTGTTTGACAGACTTAAGGTATATGATTGGCTAAATGACGTCATAGTTAACCCTCAAAAGAAATAACATGCAAGACAATCATCAGGCAAGGAGTTGGATCTGACTTTAGTTTTAGCTTGATACCAGTAAATTGCTTAACGAGGATACTTGAAAAAAAAAAGGCAGGTTATTAACCAAAATGAAAACATTGGCACTTGCATAAGTTTATTAGCAACATCGAGTTGAAAGTTTAAAATGTGGGAAGCATTTGTGCTGCGCCTTGTATCAAATGTTCCTTAAATCTCAGTTACTTTGTAGTATTTTCATAAAAATCAGATGACGACACATATTTTTCTTTTTGTTTGTAGTGTAATCGGGTTCCAATCTGGTTCACCTCCGACTGCAATCATTTTATGGCCATGCTGAATGCCAGGTCGGATATTCCTCCACCCTGTATTAAATGTTCTTCAAATCTCAGTTACTTTGTAGTATTTTCATAAAAATCAGATGACGACACATATTTTTCTTTTTGTTTGTAGTGTAATCGGTTTCCAATCTGGTTCACCTCTGACTGCAATCATTTTATGGCCATGTTGAATGCCAGGTCGGATATTCCTCCACCCTGTATTAAATGTTCTTCAAATCTCAGTTACTTTGTAGTATTTTCATAAAAATCAGATGACGACACATATTTTTCTTTTTGTTTGTAGTGTAATCGGGTTCCAATCTGGTTCACCTCAGACTGCAATCATTTTATGGCCATGTTGAATGCCAGGTCGGATATTCCTCCACCCTGTATTAAATGTTCTTCAAATCTCTGTTACTTTGTAGTATTTTCATAAAAATCAGATGACGACACATATTTGAACTTTCTCTGGACACAATTAGAAGGTGAAGTAGAAATAGTTCCCACATTTTGACATGCGATCTTCTTAGTCACGCAAGTGCAGCTTCTGAGCAATCATTAAATTGCATATCAGTCTGTCCGATCAGACAGTCAAAAGTATGTTTGCGAGCTGAACGTGTGGAAGACTGAATCACAGAAAGACTCCCAGCTTGAATACTGTCTGGTCTCGAACTTGTAGTTTTGAAATTTGCAACCCATACCTGTATTGATTTTTCTATCTGGAACAGCTTCATGGCGACCCAACTCGTAATGAACTCGCAAAGCTCTTTCTCTGGTTTTTATGTTTTAATTGTTCGATTCGGAACAAAGGGAGATAACCATGAAATTTTCTTCAGATATGGGCTGAATCCTATGTAAATAAATTGGGCGGACGTTTAGGAAATCGTTCCCCCCCCACCTCTAAATTCCACAATTTATACCCTTCCACCCTCTCTTTGTCAAGTTAATCTCATCGATTACAAACTTAACTTTCAGATCAAAAAATTAAAAAAAAAACTTTAAAAAATATTTTTTATCACTTTTATCGTACGGGATCCGGTTCCAATTAAAACGTTCTACTAAATTGAATTCATACTTTGTAAGTATCATCGAGAAAAAATATTGTTTTTTTTTTAAGAAGTCCCCTTTTAGACTTTTATTTAAATACAATGAGTCAAACTCAACGATATATACGTGAAATGAAAATAAGAAAAAACATGGAATGATTTCACTGAAAGACTATAGTGTTTTTTAAATCTGTAGTTTTACTCAGTCAACGTTTAATTTAGGGGGGGGAACAGTGTACGCGTATATAAGGCAATGGCTGAAACCTTAGAAAATGACCTCCACTCTATAATGGAATGGGGAGGAAAATGGAAGGTAACATTGAATGCTCCTAAGACTAAGCTTCTATCCTTTAACAATTATAATAAACATTTTAAACCATCGATTGTCATGATTAATAAAACCCTCATCGATCAAACTCCTTGGCTTACATTAACAGGCAAGATAAATTGGAAGAAATACATTGAAGACATTGCCAAGACTGCTGCAAACAAGATGAGCCCCCCCCCTCTGCCTTACTCGACAACTACTCCCACCTGAGAGTATACTGTATCTCTACATATCCACCATCCGCCCATGCATGGAGTATTGTTGTTACATCCATCACTAGTCTCTCCCTATTAAGCAAAGTCAAAAGAAGAGTTTCCTGTCTATTAAGTCCCACACTGTCACTCAAGCTCTAACCACTGGCCCATCAACACAATGTTGCATCGCTGTGCCTGTTTTACAAGTGATTTAATGAAAAGTGTTCTGATGATCTCGTAGCACTTGCGGCTTCTCGATGTAAATATCGACAACTAATTTGACAAGCAGCAAAATTCCACCCCTTAACTCCCTAGGCGTCAGAAAGCCTTCTATTCTATGAGATTCTTTTCTCAAACTGTTAAACTTTGGAATTGCCTCCAAGTTTCCTGCTTCCATGACTAAGCTAACATATTGAAATTTAAATGAAACGCTTCTCAACTTCCTACATAATTCCTCGATAAGCATAGTCCCAACTATTAGCCCCTTACATCGACGTAGCAATATTTCTTTTTTTTTTGGGGGGGGAATGAATGAGAGTACAGAAAAAAGATGTAGAAGCAACTTACAATTCATAAAATAACAGAGAAACAAAATAAAAATGAAGTTAAGATAAAAATATCAGAAAACGAATTACAAAAATATTTTTTATTGATAGAAAAACAATACATACTGATATAATACTTAACAATCGATACAAAAATAAAATATATTTCGAATAAATTTATATAAAAAATTAATTTAAGAATAATATATGAAGCTTGAAACGCTTCAACTTTTTGAAATGACAAACATATGTCATTGTTGTGTACGCTTATGTAAGCATATAAAAAAAAAGTATTCACAATCCAAGACTTACAAATGTAGGCCATGGACGTGTGCGCGTACTGCGCTTAATAAACAATATCTAGAAATATTTACATCTTATCTCCTGATAATTAGTTGGATTACTCTAAAACAATTAATTTGTCCATTCACATTTCTACAACAAGGCTTTTGATATTTCGGTGAGTTTTTGTTGAATGGAGTTGACTTGATTGAGTGACGTATGCAACATTAGCATGACGAGCCATCGACGATAGAGAAATGGAAGGTTTTGCGGCACAACAACTTGACTGTCCACATTCACATTTGCCAACTCGGAATCGGAAAGCTGCAATAGAAACAAAAGAAAACACATTAGACTCTCAATCAATAAAACAAAACGAAAATCAGACGCCATCTTAACAGATAAACAGAGAATGTTCGGCTGGGAGCGGCAAGTCTTTTGAAGTTTTAGTTTGTTTTAAACGATGGTGGAAAATGGCTAAAATAGGTTCGATCAGTGACTTTTGTTAAATATTCGAGTGGATAGGTTAGCTAGTGGATATATTAGTGCACATTGTCGATTAAAAGGGTTTCTCCACGGAATACGTTTCCGCTGAATAATGGCGGTTTGGATTTGTTTATATAAATAGATATCAAAACGTTGAGATAGAATGAAGAAAGGGCAGTGCTGAAAACTTTTGGTTCATTTTTATTTTTATGTGTGTTTGAACCGACAATTAAAAACAGCTAAAATATGTTCCATCAACGGCTTTTGTTAAATATTCGAGTGGATAGGTTAGCTAACGATTAGCACGACGTAGATGTAAGGTTTGCGTTAAGCAAGCTGGTTTTCCAATCCGACAGCGTGTCGCCGTGAACGAATGTAAACACATAATGGCGATTCGCCTATCCTTTTATAAAGGGGATAACTCCACTTATGCAAAGTCTGAGCGAAAGGGAGATAACTCCTTCCTGGCCTCTACAGTAGACAGATCAGAAATGATAAAAGGGTGTGCAGGTCATAAATGATAAAGGCCTTAATGATGACTGTAGAACCCCATATGCTCAGATCTGAATATTTGGTCGAGGATACTAAAGGTTGCTCTGTTTTAAGTGACGTCGGAAAATGGCTTAAAGGGGTTCCTCAACAGACTTTGTTTCCTACAGAATAATGGCGGTTTTGGCTTGAACAAGAGACATTCAATCAATAATAAAATACCAATATAAGACACCATTAAAAAAAAAGGCTATTAAGCCCTAAACTCCAGTCATGTTAGATCAATTATTGTTGGTAATTAACATTGTAGAAGTTAAGTAGTTATTATCAAACTATCTGCCTATCTATTTATCTATCTCTTTATGATATTCTTAAAATAGTATTATTGGGAGTTATTTATTGTTTATAAAATAAACTGTAGCAATAGATTTTAACTGGAGATGTTTATATAAATTAGCTAGGTTAAATATAAACAAAATAACCTTGGGAAGGCAGACGTGGAAAGGTCACACGTAAGGGTTACGTGTGCTTTTGAATGATGACGTAACGGAACTGAGGTCAGAGGTCGGGAAGTTTAGTCGACAGTTGGAGTTTGATCACGAGAGGGAACAGATGAGAGAGTTGGGGTCTAGTCACACAAGTGAATAGACGTATTTGACGGCCAAGAAGAGAGCTGGGAAGAAGAAACATGTAGAAGAAATGCAGACCCTGTGAAATTATTTGAGATAACTGAAATAAATTTATATTATAAAAATATAGTGTTGTCTTGTGGTTTCACAAAAGAAAGAACAGATGTCTCAATTGGATGGTGCTAGTCGTTTCGTGGTTGCGCCACGGAGCTCAGCAAGTGAAGATACAAGAACTCTTCAAGAAAAAAAGCATGAAGCATATATTATTATTATTATTATTATTATTATTATTATTATTATTATTATTATTATTATTATTATTATTATATATGAACTGTAAAATATACTCGTGTGACAACTCTGATACACCATGACTTAGATTACACGTCAATATCATATCCTCCTGGCTGGACAAATATACGTACGATTTATACGTTTTTAATAATAAAAAAATATCATTAACAAAATATCAAACCCAACATATAACATATGACACATTTTATAATATATATCTCCCACCTGACTATATAACATTATTACACAAAATTCTCCATAACAATGTTTGTTATAATTTTTCTATTTTGTCCTATAAGCGTAAAAAATATGAACACGGTATGTATTTTAGGCGACGGAGTGAGAAAATGTCCACACTATATTTTTGTAAACCTTACTATTTAGAAAGGTTTCAATAAAAAAACATTATAATTTAAAAGTTATGCTAAATGTATTGCTTATAACTTATACCTATATCGTTGAGCCTGGGTGACCATTTGGAAATTCTAAGCGCTGTATATGCTCTCCGCTTATCTCGGCATTGTTTTCAGTCGTCCTTAACCTCCACTTGCCACTGGTATTTAACAATGCTTACTCAGGAGAGGTGTGGCCGAGGATTGCACAATTCTTGTCACAAAAATTCCACGCACAGGCACCCTTACAGTGAGTATCCATAGTCTGTCAAAACTGATGAAGACACCTACCATCTATGTAAGTTATTTTCTTTTAATTAATTCTGTTAATTAATTCTTTTAATTATTTTTTGTAGACTTATTGCATTTTGTTAGGACGATTCAAAAGTATAATGCGAAAGGGAGTAACTCTTTACTTCTTTGGGTAAAGTTGCCTCACCTTTGTCCGTAGTCCTAAACTTTAAATTCTCGCGATTCCTCGCGAGATCAACGACCGGAAGTATAGACAGTGACTTTCAAAATGGCGAAATGAACATCATTTCGGTTCGTTCCTGTTATCATACTTGGACATCTAACCTGTCATGTATTATGTCTGAATTGTCGTTACGTGCGCGCGTGTGCGTGCGTGTGTGTCTCTATAATAAACGTATATCGTCATGTAACAGCGAGTGATTTTCTTATTTGTTCATAATTATTCCATTCTTTTATCATGTACTGCATACATACATACCCACATGAAGTCTGGGCATCCTGCGGTAAGATATTTTATGTTATATTGGTTTTAACGCATCCCATGATATAACACATTTATTAAATAGTCCAATGTGTGTGTGTGTGTGTGTGTGTGTGTGTGTGTGTGTGTGTGTGTGTGTGTGTGTGTGTGTGTGTGTGTGTGTGTGCGCGCGCGCGCGATGTTCATTTCATTTTATGGGACTGTTATTCAATTAATAAAAAAAAAAATGTCTGAAAAACACGTAAATTTGTAAGGAATTAATATAAGAAGATTGTTGACACCCACCGGTAATTCGAGAATCGTTTTCAAGTTTTTCAGATAATGATAGGCGGCGTTGAGATTGCAGTACAAGATGGCGGAATCGTTGTCAGAAAGAGTGGAACAGAATTTCGGAAAATGGCATCCGGCTTTAATTTTTATTGCAGGCTCACAGACAATCTTATATTCCACATCCAAATGTTGTTTTATTAAACCCAGGTATTCGTTCACTGTTCGACTCATGTTCACTACTGCCGCCTGAAATAGAAAAAATAGTAAATAGTAAAAATAGTGAAATAGTACAAGGAAAATTATTTGAATTTTGATAAATTTTACTATTCGAAATATTTAAAAAGCGATCAAGCAAGCAGTCACACACTGTCTTTGAAATCTTTCTTTCTATGTTCTGAAAGGGATTTAATCTTAACTAGCGGGACCTGTGGAAATTCCATAGCGGCCTCTTTCATATGTAATAAATTGATGTTGGCGTTCTGTGGATGTTCAGTGTAAATGGAGACGTCATAATATTAGTGTTGCTTTTTTGTTAAAACTGCAGAAGTATTTATCTAAGCTAGCACGAACGCCCGGCAAAGTCCGGTCGTAAAGTACGCTACAATATGATATTTTAATTCTTGCAGATTTCATATATATTATTATAAACTTATTTATCTAAGCAAGCCTGGTCGTAAAATACGCTTAAATATGGTATTTTAATTCATGCAGATTTCGTATATATTATTATAGAGTCAATTTCCTATCGATTCATATATATTATAAAGTTGTGATTTCAATACACACACACACACACACACACACACACACACACACATATATATATATATATATATATATGTATATATATATATATCCATATGACTTGCGTGCATCAGCTTGAATAAAAACCAAAACCAAAACTTATAAAGAAAAAAAAAAATATATATATATATATATATATATAACTTGAGTTCCTTCGGCTATAATCGAAACCAAATCCAACACTTATGAAGAATTCTTCGTAAAATTATTTATTACAAGAAATGGAAAGTCATAATAATTAAACGATAGTCACTCGGAAGAAAAAAATGTAAACGCACACGCTATCGTATTAATATATAGATTATTTCTCTTGAAAGTTGACGAACAAATATTCTTTTTTCTTGATATTTGATCATTTGTAATTACTGCTAATATTGATAAAATTATTGCGCATATATATATATATACTAGCAGGGATACGCGACGTTGCCCGGGATTGAATGATATTCAACGAATATTTCACACTCCTACATTTTATTGTCATCGAAATCTGTGAAATCGTCCGGAAGGAAGCTTCACATGCCTCCATGCAGTAACTTAGTCCAAAATATCTTTCATAAAATTATTTTATGTAAACTTCTTTCCAGTTAACTAAAAAAGAAAAAAAGAAAGAAAGAAATTTACCTGCGGAGTTTGAACATACATACCAGGTCATGCAAAAAAAAAAAAAAAAAAAAAAAACACTATCAATTTACCCACAATAGAAAGTAGAATTTTCACAGCCCGTTGTTCTATCATTGTTGCTAAGCGACGACATGGAAAAAATGGCTTTACCGATGATAGATAAATTAAAATAACGGTTTCGATTATCGATTATCGGTAATTATCGGGGGTATTCTAAGACAAACCTTAACTAAGATCACTCCCAGACTAATACATTAAAGTTCTGTGAATTTTAAAGAAAATCTGTTCAGCCGTTTCGGAGTCTATAAGGAACGAAATCACACACAGACAAAGTTGTGTTTAAATAATTGTAGATAGATAGATAGATAGATAGATAGATAGATAGATAGATAGATTACTAAATTTACATTTTGAATTTGCATTTAATAACGCTTTTGTCACGGAGAAAACATATCCTTATATAAGTTTTACGTGCGACCGCGCGAATCTCCTAACCTGGACATTTAGTATATCACCGTTGATAAAAACGAGCGGGTCTCAAGTAGTTAATAAAATATGTTAAAAAAACACTTTGAAAAAGAATTAAAAACACATTTAATGTTAAAAAGAAAACACTAAATAAGTGGATAGTCCTTAATCTGCGGAGTTTCGAAGAAATACTTTCCTTCTCATCAGAGGGTAGGATTTAGCAAAATGCGGGATCGGATTTTGCTTGCAAAAGTATTAAATGAAACTACAAGTAAGTCATAAATCTTACTTGATAACAAAAAGTGAAGTAGATGGGAATGGGGTGAATAAAATGTGATTTCACTTTTTCTTAAACTTTTTCTTCTAGGGGATGGGACATCCAACCAGATGTCTGACATTTACCCCTATTTTAGTGAGTCCAACCAAGAGATCTTTTCAGGATTCTAGCCGTCCCTTTCAGTGCAATCGTTTGTATTTCACTTGCACTTGGTTCACCGGGTATGCTTGCTATGTACTTTTTAAAGTTCTTTTTCATAAGCCCAGTTGCTCCTATGATGACTGGTATAATTGAAACGTCTTTTAATTTCCAATTTCGTTTCATATCATACATAAGTCCTTGATACTTTGTAATCTTTTCCCTCTCAACTCTGTTAAGCCCTGTATCATTGGGTACACTGACCTCTATTACGGTCGCTTTTTTGTTTGCTCTGTCCAAAATCACTATATCTGGTTTAACAGCTGCATTTTCAAGATATGTAGCAGTAGGGATTATGTAGTCATAGTGAATGGATAGTCTGGTGAAGGGTAAAATCCAAAGATGCAGAATCCAAGAAAGTTAGTTTAAATTTTATATACATTTATATATATATATATATATATATATATATATATATATATATATAATGTGTATGTGTGTGTGTGTATGTATGTTTACATAGCCAGTATATGTTGCTACACAGTCACGAGCATGTTTCGGTCAGCTAGTTACTAGTAACTAGAGACTTCTTCAGGCGATACAGCTTATACGAAAGCAAAATGAAAATATCAGGTTTTTCCACTTTATAGGGAATCAGTATCAGGAGGCTCCGTCAAATGTTGTCAAAAGTAGGAATAAAGAACGAGATTTGGTTGTATGTGAAGCAGAACCAAATAGCGGTGTGGATTAGGGCCCGTATTGAGATATAGGATTAAAGAGAAAAGGATGGAGGGGTTAAAAAGAACTTTATTGATTTCTTTACCTCTGAAAAATAATAATAATAATAATATATATATATATATATATATATATATATATATATATATATATATATATATATATACATATAATAAAAACATTCAACCCTTTTTTTTCCCCTCTCTTCTTCTTCATTCGTTTTTCTTAATTACGCCTTGTCTCGACAGCCGTGTTTAACGCATATCTTATTTTTCTTTTAATAATATTATTGGATTTCTTTCCTCTTTTCCTTGTACCTATTTCTGAATTATTTCACGGATTTCGGCCTTTTGGATTATTTTGGACCATCTTCCAATTACGCGATTCCCTTGGATTTTACTTGTGCGAATGGAAATTTAACTAACTTTCTTGGATTTGCATTTTTGGATTTTACCGTCATTGGATACTTTCACCAGACTATCCATTCACGTGAAATCACCTTTTTCTTCACCATATTCCCTCTACTTCACTTTTTGTCAGTAAGACTTTGACTTACTTGCAGTTTCATCAAATACTTTTGCATGCAAAATCCGATCCCGCATTTTACTAAATCCTACCCTCTGATTAGAAGGAAAGTATTTGTTCGAAACTCCGCGGATTAAGGACTATTCACTTTTTTAGTGTTTCCTTTTCAAATTAAATATGTTTTTAACTCTTTTTCAAAGTGATTTTAACATGTTTTTTTTTAACTATTTGCTCTTATATATATATATATATATATATATATATATATATATATATATATATATATATATATGTATATATATATATATATATATATATATATATATATATATATATATATATATAATTTAAAGTTTTTATTTCGGTTTCGATCAAGGTAATTCACCCAAATCATATGGATACATACTTTTTTACTTTTTGAAATCGCAACTTTATAATATATAAAAATCGATAGAACATTAACTCTCTAATAATATATACGAAATCTGCACGAATTAAAATATACTGTACGGTACTTTACGGCCGAACTTTTCCGGGCGTTCGTGTTAGCTTAGACAATTACTTTTGCAGTTTTAACAAAAAAGTTACAATAATATCAAAGCGTCTCCATTTACACTGAACATCTTCAGAATGTCAATATCAATATATTACATATGAATGAGTCCCCTGTGGAATATCCACAGGTCCCGCTAGTTTAAATTAATAATACAGCGTAAAATTTTAAATTACTGTATATATAACTTATTATTTAAATTACTGTATATATAACACAGACGAAAGAACCACAAAACAGCTCTTTGGAGGTTTAATCTGCATAACTATATTTTAAACAGATTATAATAATTTATGCTTGGTTTTATTCATTTGTAATTTTATTGTTCCATTATCGTATATATATATATATATATATATATATATATATATATATATATATATATATATATATATATATATACAGGGTGTCCGTAAAGTTACTATACAGTCTTATTGTTTTACAATATCTTACTGTACTGTTAATATATTACAGGGTGTCTGTATAGTAACTTGTAAGACTGTATGGTAACTTTACGGACACCCTGTATATATATATATATATATATATATATATATATATATATATATATATATATATATATATATATATATATATATATATATATATAACTTAAATTCCTTCAGCCATAATCGAAACCGAAATAAAAACTTATGAAAATTTTTTGATAAACTTATTTATAAAAAAAGAAATAGATGACTTAAGTGTCATCAGTTATAATTTTTGGTAAAATTATTTATGACAAGAAATGGAAGTACATAAGAATTAAACGACCCGGATGTAAGCGTGACACAGAAAATAACACATGCTATCGTATTAATATATATATATATATATATATATATATATATATATATATATATATATATATATATATATATATATAACACTATCGAAGGGCGCCCGGCTTTTTCCGGTTGTAAAATACGTTTAAGTATGATATTTTGATTTGTATATATATATATATAATTTTAATTTACCTTGCTTGATTGGATATCTTTCCAATTCAATTTATTTTCGATAGCAACTTTTGGTAGTTGAATATCCGACCCACAATTCAACATGTCTATGAAACGAGTGCAGACGGAGGTGAACCAGATTGGAACGTGTTTGCACTACAAAAAAGTAAAAAATAATTTTTTTTAAATAAAAAAATCTTTCAACAATTAGTGATAATAATAAAAAAACTTTTGAGCCAACTCTGTATACTGAGTTCACGTAATTATGAAATGATTAAACAGATATTTTTAAAGGGATATGAAAATTTTTCTATTGGTTCAATTATTACGATATTTTCAGGGTCAGTGTGAAATTTTATGCTCTTTCCAATAAACCGAATATAATATTTTAGACAAACGTTTTTTTTTTTATTCACCCCCCCCCCATTTTTAAATGTCTATTCAAATTTAAATAATTAATTTACTCACCAAAGTTTTATATATCACAAATTGAAGATAAAAGATTAATAAATAAAATATTCTAATTTAAAACAAAAAAAGAAGTGTTTTTTGGGGAATTTATCTGTAAAGTCCAAAATGTAAAACCTTTTTTTTTTTAAATGAAAGCTCATGTTATGCTTATATCGTCAAGTAAATACCGGATGCTGACGACAATTTTTTCTATTTCATTCAATGTTTTCTGTTTTTAGATATTAAAAAAAAAATTCACTCGATAAAGTAGAAAAAAAAAATAATCAAAAACTCGTGTATTTCATTAAGAGAATTTTAAAAAATCGGTCGACAGTATTTTTTTGTTAAACGGCAAAAACTTATAAGTGAATGTGTGTTTTTTTTCACCCACGAGGCCCAAAAATACTAATTTTGGTTAACAGCCCGCAATAAAAAGAGACATTAATTATGCCCCTTTGACGAATCCGTATTTGATAAGTTTCAAATTAGAAGCAACACCGCTTTAAGCTAATGCCGTAAAACGAGTTACAAAAATGCAATTTTCTGGGACCCTTGCTTTAAAAAATCCTTTTATTTAAAAAAAAAAATACATGGAATATAA
Source organism: Euprymna scolopes (assembly GCF_053919585.1). Classification (NCBI taxonomy): domain Eukaryota; kingdom Metazoa; phylum Mollusca; class Cephalopoda; order Sepiida; family Sepiolidae; genus Euprymna; species Euprymna scolopes. Next base: position 24,842,885 of record NC_136510.1, on the reverse strand, counting down.
AATATAAATATGGAGAATTCTTATAAATGAAGAATTGAAGCAGCCATTGCTTAGGTTTTATTTTTTTTACAGGTAAGTGATTTTTTGACATTTATATATATTTAATAGATTTTGGTATCAGTTAAAATTTGCTGAATTTCGTGAAATGTTTTTTTTTTTTTTTTTAAAACGATGAAAAAAATATTGTATTTTTTTCGATTAAACCGTTCATTATTTTAAAATTTGGTCTTTCCTCATTTTCAGGAAAAAAAAAATTACGATTTGAAATTACATTTTCATATTGATTATAAGCTTCGAAACAGAGACAGAGATGTTTATTCAAGTTTTCAATGGCGGCTTCTGATATTCCTAGCTAGAGCGTAATTAGCATTGAAAATTCTTTTCATTAAAAATTTCATTAAAAATAATATTTTTCAAATACTTACGTAAGTGAGGAAACTGGTGTTTATTGCTCTCATCGTGTACGTCGTGATTTCCGTGGCTAAATCTATATCTCTTTTTAAATCTTTTCGGTTTGTTTCGTCTGGGGTCGATGTCGGTGCCCCTTTGATGAATGACGCATGCGCAATCAATGTGAGGACGACGAAAGCGAAAAAAGTGGGTTTAATTGTGACAAGATACACTGAAAGAAAAGAAAGGAACGAGATGTTATTAATATACTTTGACGACAATAGTCACACAAATAATAATAATAATAATAATAATAATAATAATAATAATAATAATAATAATAATAATAACAGCAACAACAACAACAAAAAGGTATCAGTCTCGGCAGATATCCCACAAAATAGCTGTGAAATGTCAATAGGGTGGACAGATCGAGGAGGGAGAGCACTAACCAGACCTCCACTGGAAGTGTGCGAAGAGATCTGGGACCTTGGGGAAGCTTATTGTCACCAGAATCCGAGTGAAGACCAACGGTCGTTCCAGCGAGAAATCACTGGTAAGTGGTTGTTGCGATAATGCAAAGTCATTTGCAAAGTTTATTGAAAGTGGTGAAGAATACTGAAAAATATGGGAAGATTTATTGTCACTCAGACTCCAGGGAACACCACAGGTCATTACCAGTAGGTAATCTCTAATGATGATCTATGGTGAGAACTCTTGCTGAGCACAAAAAAAAAAAATAATGCAAAATAAAGAATAGAAACTTGTCGAGCACTTACTTTTTCGAATGGTAAGGTTTTGTTTTAGATGAAGAAATTTTCAGAGATGCTTCGTTTGTGGTAAAAAATTTTAAATACAAAATTGTGTTTATATGAGGTAATCTGTTTATGGAGACAAAAACTTTCGAAGGGAACAACTTTTCACTTCAACTGTTGATATGAAAATGATGTTAGTGAAATGTGTGTTTCTTATATAGAGGATAGTTCTGAAAATTCCATGTCCAAAAAAAGATTGGGAAACTTGTTTTTGTCCTCTTAAAATACGGGATACGAAAGTGAAACGAGGTTTGATGTTTGATGATTTTATTCAATAAAAATACGTTCGGAAACATCGATATTTTTCACTTATATTTTCGACTATTACGGCCCACATATTTTCAGTTTCGCCTAATAATATATCACTAAGTCTGACAGTGTGTGTTTGTGCGTGTTTATGTGTGTGTGTGTGTGTGTGTGTGCGTGTGTGTGTGTGTGTGCGTGTATGTGTGCGTGTGTGTGTGTGTGTGTGTGTGTGTGTGTGTGTGTGTGTGTGTGTGTGTGTGTAAGTGTGCGTGTGTGTGTGTGGAGGCGCGTGTGTGTTTCTGCCTGTGCGTGCTGCGTGACTGCGTGACTGCGTGAGTGTGTACGTGTCTCTCTGTATGCGCGTGTGTGTGTGGCTGTGTACGTGTGTGTGTGTGTTTCCGTGTGTGCGTGTGTCTATGTGTGTGTGTGTGTGTGTGTGTGTGTGTGTGTGTGTGTGTGTGTGTGTGTGTGTGTGTGTGTGTGTGTGTGTGAATCTGTGTCAGTGTGCAGTGCAGGCAGAGGTGTCTGCGCGTGTGTGTGCGCGTCTGTGCGTGTGTCTGTGAGCGTGTGTGTGTGCGTATGTGCATGTGTGTGCGTGTGTGTATGCGTATGTGTGGGTTTTTGTGTGCGCGTATGCGCGTATGTTTGTGCGTGTGTGTGTGTGTATGCGTGTGTTCTGTGTACACGCGTGTGTGTGAGCGTGTATGTGTGTGTGTCTGTGTTCGTGTGTGTGCGTGTGTATGTGTGTGTGATGGCATCCGCTGCAATTGCGATAAGACTTCACTAAAACGAAACAAAGGGCCAATTGTGATTAGACGATCTGACGATCTGACGGTCATTAATTCATGTTACAATAAAACCCGTTAATTTCGGGATAAGATCAAAGTGTAGTATCTGTTCTTCAGATGCTGCACTTCTATTCCTTGTTCTCTTTCGGTGGAGGAGAAATCCTTCACGACTGAGACAATTTTTATTTTTGTACCTTTTCTCCACGTTAAAAAACGACCCTGGTGTCTAACTCTGTCCCGTGGGGAGGCATAGTAAATAGGTATATTTATTTATTTTTTAAAAATTATTTGCCTGTAAAGAGGTGGTGTGAGAAAGGGGCGCAGAGAAAGGGGGAGGGACAAGAAAGTTTACTGGTTATATATAAATATGCGACAACACTCTCGTCAGATTTATGAATGAATGACGTTTACTACAACATTTTACTACGGTTTGTGATCGACTTGTTGTTATCTAGGTACGGGCAAAATGAATGCCGATGCTGAAAATGTATAAACATTTTGACCCCTCACTTTACTTAAAAATTCACCAAAAGTCAGGGAATTTTAATGAAACTTTCAGTATTTATCAAATAATGATCGCGGAATATAATGAATTAATTATTTTTTATTTAAATCTTAGTGGAAATGTATTATTTTGTTTAAACAAAGAATACCTTTACTAAAGTTATGTTTTTCAGTAGTAAATAAAAAACGGAGGAATTTATTTTTGCTTTTTTTATCTAAATAAAAAGCATCGTAATTTGTAATAATAAAAATAAATTAAAATAATTTTTACAGGAACATTACGAATAAAGCCCTAAAGTCCGTATTAATGAATTCGATATAACGCGAAGAAAAATGAATTTCTCGAACTACCGATATTACCATTGAATTAAGTATTGTTTATTTAATATTTTCACACACAAAAAAAAATATAATAGAAAAATATTTCTACTTTTTTTTTAAATTACAGATTTCGCATATGCAAGATTTTAATAATTTCCTTGCTCATAAGAACGTGGAACTTTCGGCGTAACATACTTTTTATATAATCTCGAACAATAATTAAAAAAAATTAATTTAAAAACAGGAACATAAAAAATAATTAAATTAAAAAAATGATAAAAATTGATGCAAACGTTCCGAATAGGAATGTATGGATGCACGTCTAGGGAGAAAAAAAAAAGAAGAAATCTGACACCCTTACCTCCTTTACTATCATGACTTCATTTTGAAACAGCGTTTTGATTCGCTGAAATTTTGGGCTTCCGTATATTCGTGTTTACAAACTGTTATCGGTTGCGTTTTGCCGAACGGCATAATTACTTGCTTTTTGGGGGCTAATTAAGCTGTACTTTGTATAAACAAGGTGTTTTTTTTTAATTCAATATCTTAGGACTTTACTTTACTAAATATCTTTGAAATAGACACAGAAAACTGAAATTAACTTTTTAAATGATTTTTACAATGAATTTATTTAACTTCAAAATTTAGCTGAATTGGTTATCTCGCCGTGAAAACATTTCCATAACTTTTTTTTTTTTTTCACGTGTACAAATATTTTTTTCCTTTTAGGAAATTAACTTTAGTTTCTAATCTTTCAAATGCAATCAAAAAGTAGTCGGAAACCTACAAAAGAATTATGATAAATCGGGTTTCAAAACTAGGCCCCCCTATTTTTATCCGCCCATTTTTGCTCGTACCTATAAATATCCGACAACACTCGTCAGATTTATGAATGAATGACGTTTACTACAACATTTTACTACAGTTTGTGATCGACTTGCTGACCTGGCTGCCTTCACGGTTTAAAAGACGCGAGGAAAAAAAAACGTGCGGAGAAATAAAAAATCTTATGTTGAAATTTAAACAGAGTAGTACATACATCGCTACTTGAGATGCTACAGCTTGTTTACGTTATGGAACTCTCTCACATACACAGTGCCTTATATATATATATATATATATATATATATATATATATATATATATATATATATGATGAGTGCAACGTCTTGTCAGACGAGTGCCATTCCCTCAGACACTTAAAATCCATGAGTCCAAAAATGACTTCTTTTTTTTTAGTCCTACCGGTGAATTCACACGCTCAAGCAGGCATGACACTGAAGATGGTCATTGAGATCAATTATTACATGCTTCCAGCATTTCAAGCCTCCATGCGTCACAACTTTTCCATCGCCACAAAACCACTTTTATAGACTTTTTATAATGCCTGAGGAAGTATCTATACACAGATGATGTCACAGAGTCTTAGCTTTGTACGACAGCTAAGTCTCTCTCTCTCTCTCTCGGTTCAAAATGTTGAGATCCAGCAACAAGCAAGAGCAAGATAGCCAGCGACAAGTTAAACTGCAGACCAGCTTAATGCGGGTACTGGTCTCCCGCTTTATGGTTTTTTAAATCAGAGATTTGCTTCTCCTAGAAAGGTTGCCTTCACCACGGCTTACAGGAGTCCTTTCCACCCCAACACACACATACATACACACAAACACACACGGTGCTAGTTGGCCATTGACCTCGAAAAAGGGTTCATTCGCCCTTTGGAAGGTCTTGTTTTTAATCCTTCAGGGAGACTAGCCAAAAAGTCTGGTGGGGGTACCAGTTCAGTCGCCGGTGACCCGACCATGAGGCAGGTAGTACTGGGTTACATGGTACCAGTAGCATATGACACGACCTGACACACAATATATATACATATACATACATATACATACATATATATATACCTATATAATATATACATATATATATACATATATAATATATACATATATATGCATATATATATATATACATATATATATATACATATATATACATATATATATACAAATATATATACATATATATACATATATATGAGTCGTTTTAAATTCTTTTTTCTACGGACATCTTATCTTCTTTTTAATAATATTATTTGAACTCATTCCCTTTTCCTTGTACCTATTTGTGAATTATTCCACGGATTTCTGCCTTTTTGATTACTTTGGGCCATCTTCCAATTGCGCGATTCCCTTGGATTTTACTTGTGGAACCGGAAACTAAACCAACTTTTTTTTGGATTTTGATTTTTAGACTTTACCGTCATTGATTCGAATATCTATGTATCTCATATAGAGTTCAAGTGTTAGCCCCTGGTTATGGGCCCTTTGATTCTGAGAACTTCGACTGAAGTAAAATAAAACAAAAAGGGAAATCACCTTTTTCTTCACCCTATTCCCTCTGCTTCACTTTTTGTTATCAAGTAAGATTTATGACTTACTTGTAGTTTCATAAAATACTTTTGCAAGCAAAATCCGATCCCGCATTTTGCTAAATCCTACCCTCTGATGAGACGGAAAATATTTCTTCGAAACTCAGCGGATTAAGGACTGTCCACTTATTAAATGTTTCTAACTCTTTTTCAAAGTGTTTTTTAACATATTTTATTAACTACTTGTTCTTATACATACATGAGAGCGAGAGAAAGAGGGAGAGAGAGAAAAAAATCAATAAAGAAAGAAAATGACGATATAAAACTATGTAGTAATATATATATAGAGATTTATTCATTTATTCAATAAGGGTGCATATCTGTTGGGGGTGTAAGGTAAGTGAATACCATGGTATTTCAAAGCCTAGTGCTTCTCATCAGAAGAGTGGAGAAGATGCTAGGTAACATTATAGAGATGCGACGTCTAGCAATAGTTATATATATATATATATATATATATATATATATATATATATATATATATATATATATATATATATATATATATATATATATATAACGAAAGTTATATAAGCTCCAGAACAATTTGTTGAGCTTTGCATTATCCCGATAAGTCTTCTCTTAATAAAAATTATTTGCCTTTAACTCCCCCATCCGGGTGTTTTGAGGTGTATGCTGAGCAAAAAAAAAAAAAAAGTCAATTTTTTTTTAACTTTGACCCCTATTATGACTCCTTAAAATTTGTTGTTTAGGGCTCAAATAAAGTTATAACCTTAGATCTATGTCCAAGGAACCTATATCTAAAATTTCACGTCTTTAGACCAAAAATTCTAGGAGGAGTTTGGTAGAGTTGACAAAGGTCAAATCGTTAAACTTTGACCCCTTAATCGCCAAATTTCTGTCTGAAAACCGATCACATCGATTTTCTCAAATCTCAGTACCCCGTATATCAAATTTTGAGTCTGTAGACTAAAAATTGACAGAGTTATTTTGTAGAGAAATGTACACACACACACACACACACACACACACACACACACACACACACACACACGTTCACTTTTATATATATACTAGCTATGGGTGCCTGGCGTTGCCCGGGTGTTTGGAGGTGTATGCTGAGCAAAAATAAAATAAAAACAACAAAAAAAAACGGTAATTTTTTTTTTCACGTTGCCCCCTATTATGACCCCTTAATGTTTATTGCTTTTAGCTCAAATCAAGTTATTAAGTTAGATCCGTGTCCACGGAACCTATATATACAATGTCACGTGTTTAGACCCAAAATTGTAGGAGGAGTTTGGTAGAGTTCTCAAAGGTCAAATCGTTGAACGTTGACCCCTTAATCGCCAAATTTCTGGCCAAAAACTGATCACATCGATTTTCCCAAATCTCAGTAACATGTATATCAAATTTCGAGTCTGTAGACTAAAAATTGACAGAGTTATTGCGTAGGGAAACGTACACAGACACACACACAGACACGTTCACTTTTATACATATATATAGATAGAAGATATATATATATATATATATATATATATATATATATATATATATATATATATATATATATATATATCGACAAGGGGTAAAACCATGTCCGACACAGATTTTTTTCAAATTTGCTACACTTATAGATCTCCATGAAAGGAATTGAATGGCCTTCGTTAAACATTTAAAGATCTAGGGGTTTCTGAGATATGACCTTGACCTCTTACAAAAATGTGAATTTTTATGTAGAAGTGACCAACTTTAAAAGACGATATCTCTGTTATTTATGGGCCTACAAAGTTCATTCATATATCATTTTAAAGTATTGAATAGATCTATAATTTTATCTGGGAATTTTTTTTTAAGGTCAAATTTTAACAAGTTGACCTTGACCTTGACTTTTTACCTGAATATTTTTTTTTTAAAAAAAAGGTTATTTTAATTTTTTTGTAATTTTGACAAAAGATTTGTCTATCTTTTGACAGTATATATTCCAAATTTCATGATTGGTTTTCCACTAGAATCATTCCTACAAGCATTTTAAAGAAGTGGCCTCAATTAAAAATGGCGGAATGTAGTATCTGCTTCTCCATATAAAACATTTTGATATTTCACAATATAGCCATGTCTGATATCTTTGTAAAGCTATTTTAATGCTGATTAATATATACATAAAACCATGGCCACAAAATCCATATAAAAAAAATTTAATATATTATTTCATTTGAATTCATTATTGAGATGAGTATTATTTATTAATTTTATTTTTGTTGCAGACGATTATTCTCATCTTATTTTAGTTGTTTCACGACGTTTCGGCCAACAAAAAAAAACGTGGTAAGACGACAACAACTACGGAAGGCAGTAATTGCAGTGAATGCAGTTAGGAGATTCAGAGTTCCTATCCGTCACGGTTACCACCTGGCGTAGGCCAGAGGAATGCATGTCTGGGGGGAGGAGAAGAAAACTGACGCCCCTACCTCCTTTTAATATCATGAATTCATTTTGAAACAGCGTTTTGATTGGCTGTAATTTTGCTTCTTCTTTTTTTTTTTAGGGCTAATTAAGCTATTTTTTGTACAAATAAGGTGTGGGGTTTTTTTTTCAATTAATATATTAGGACTTTACTTTACTAATCATCTTTGAAATAGACCAAGAAAACTAATATTTATCTTTTAAAGGATTTCTACAATGAATTTGTTTAACTTCAAACTTTAGCTGAATTGGTTATCTCGCCGTGAAAATATTTTTCATAACTTTTCTTTTTTTCGCGCGTACAAATATTTTTTTCTTTAGGAAATTAAATTTAATCTTTAATCTTTCAAATACAATAAAGAATTAGTCGAAAACCTACACAAAATTATCACAAATCGGCTTTCAAAACTAGGTCTCTCTATCTCTATCCGCCCATTTTTTGCCCGTACCTATATAACCATATCGTGTCAGCCATTTTTTCTTGTTCTCACATAACACTCAACACTTGAAATTTGTAAATAAATTTTCCCAATTTTTTGCAGTATAACATTTTTTTTAAGTAAAAATCTTTTTGTTGCAAAAAATTATAAGCTGTGGCCGACAGCGATTAAATCATTGAAATAAGTTTCCATTTTCAAGACTTAATAAATATAATTGAATGGTAAATATTGGCTTTAGCTACAACAGAACACCGAGCACTCAAATTTGTTTTTTAGGGGTATTCGAGGTTGCTGACAATGAATCTGATGATTAAATAAACCAAGCGCATGGTAGCATAAACAAATTTACATTTGCTTGCTCCACTTGCATAATTTTCTTTAAAATGATGACTTTTATAGGTTTTCGGCTATGCTGAAAACGAATATCACAGTTACTTTTATAGTAAACTAGCGAGGAGTACCCGGCGTTGCCCGGGTGTTTGGGGGGGGGGGGTAAAAAAGTAAGTATGAGGATCGAACCCGAACCGCTGAGGCAAAGTTGTGAAAAAAAAAAACGTGCGACGTTAATCATTGCCCCACCGCGACATGCTTACGGAAACACGTTTGAATTTATTTAATTAGTTGGATTTAGCAGGTGCTCGTTTTAATGAGTTAATGAGGTTAGTTTGACTGCGGGATTTCATTTACTGCTGAACGCTCCCCCCCCCAAGATGTTATAGGAAAAAGATTAACCCACATGCGGCGAACGACAAATATTGAATATTTATCTTCCCGAAATCGAGCAAATTAAATAGACAGGCGAGCTTCGTTGTTAACTGTGAGATATTACGATTTGTATGTGATATAAAAAGTTTTAAAAAGTTGTTAAGCGACCGCTTCTCTGAAAGAAGCCTTTTGTAGACACACAGAAAAAGCGAACACACATACATACATACATACATGCATACATACATACATTTTCGCTTTTATATTTATAGAAGGTATTCACATTAGGTCCACCTCCACAATTTTTCTTTAAAATGACGACTTGTATAAGTATTCGACTATGCTGAATCAGAAATCTAAGTGCGATAAACAAATCTACTTTTCTGCAACCGACACTGCCCCCAATAGTATTATTTATACAACTCACCATTTAAAAGAACGATGTGGAGGTGGACCTAATGTAAATATTTACTAAAAAGTTATCCACGCATGTAAATTAAAAACGTATGTAAAATTGAGAAATTATCAATAAATGGTTAATTTTCTTTTTAATATTCATTCAAAAAGTTAAGCCAATATAAGTAAATAAATTTTTTTAAAAATGTTATCAGCGCATGCGTTAGCCTTTGTAGAGGAGCGACTAATAAACAAATAGGCCAGGTCGTTGTTGAACTCAATGCTCAAAGAGTACTAAAAATGTAGAATACCACTTTTGTTTAAGAGAATTTTGCTGAAGACTTATTTAAAAAAAAAAAAGAAAGAACTAGAAAAATACATAATGCAAAACACTGAAAGGATAATTATGGCAGCGAGAGATACGGAGAAAACCAACAAAACAGAAAACAGAGAGACAAATGACAAAACGAGAAAACGAGAAATGGGAAGAGAAACAACTCCACGGAAGATTCATAAGAATGACAAAAGATGAGAATAACGAAAACACCTGGACATGGATGCGAAAAGGACATATAAACCGAGAAACTGAATCTCTAATAACTGCAGCACAACATATCTCGATAAGAACCAACCATATCAAAGCAAGGATCGATAAAACACAAGAAAACATCAAATGCAGACTCTGTGGACAAAGAGACGAGACGATAAACCATATAGTAAGTGAATGCAGCAAACTGGCTCAAAAGGAGTACAAAAACAGGCATGACCAACTGGGGAGGGCGGTGCACTGGGAATTGTGCAAACCGCTGCATTTTGAGCGTACAGATAAATGGTACAAGCATAAACTCGCAACAACACTCAAAAAACGAGAACCACAAAATCCTATGGGACATGGACATACAGACGGACAAACCCATCCAAGCAAGAAGACCAGATGTCGTAATAATTGACAAGAAAGAAAAATTCTGTCAAATCGTAGACTTTGCTGTCCCAGCTGACCACAGGGTGAGTATGAAAGAAAAGAAGAAACGAAGCAAATACACAGAGCTAGCCAGAGAGTTAAAAAGGATTTGGATGATGAAGAAAATCAAAATAGTACCGATAATAGTAGGAGCACTAGGAACAATTCCGAAAAACTTCGAAAAAAGAATGGCAGAAATTGGAATTAGAAGAATAACTGCAAAAATACAACGCCTAATGATAATGAAAACGGCTGAAATATTAAGGAACCCCCTAGAATGTGAGGAATAACACAAGACAATATAACAAAAAAGTGTTACAGGGAATGAAGAACGCCGAAGCTGCATATCTACAAGTTCTACACCCCCATCATGCATCCCTCCATTGTTTCATCACCGCCCCCCCCCAGGTAGAAAAGTGATACCAAAGAGCCGAGAAAGGTCACGGAGGATGGAAAGACCGAGGAGAGAGCGCTGGCCAGACCTCTGCTGGACAAGCGCGAAGAGAACTGGAATCTTGGGGAGGCTTAGTGCCACTCAAATTCCAGTATAAACCAATGGCCACTACCAGCGAGAAATCAATGGTGTGAGGCTGTTGCGATGACGCAAATTTATTTGCAAAGGCTATCGAAGGAGGTGGAGAGAGCTGGACGTCTGGAGAGACTTGTTGTCACTCAGCTTCCAGAGAACACCACAGGTCCCCATACCGATCGCTTGTTGACTTGTGTGAAAGCTCATTGTGAGCCAATAATAATAGTGGTAGTAAGTAGTTTTATATAGTCAAAATATCTTCAATTCTACATTTATATGAAAATATATAGAAAAGAGTAATATTTTTTCGAATGGCATATTAGGCTAAAAATTTTCTGATTCTGATACCTCAAAATGTTCCGATTTCCAGATTCCGATTAATTGTCCCAACACTAATTATGTCACTTTTTTCCATAACAAAATCTGTGTTGCATTAAAAACCAAAAATGAAGAAAATTCAGTTTCATCAACATAAATTTTTTATATGGATTTTGTGACCATGGTTTTATGTATATGTTAATCGGCATTAAAATAGCGTTACAAAGATATCAGACATGGCCACATTGTGAAATATCCAAATGTTTTTATATGAAGTAGCAGGTACTACACTCTGCCATTTTGAATTGAGCCTACTTCTTTAAAATGATTGTAGGAATGGTTCTAGTGTAAAAACGACCATGAAATTTGGAATATATACTGTCATATGATAGACAAAGTTTTTGTCAAAATTACAAAAAAATTAAAACGGCCTTTTTTGGAGATAATTCAGGTAAAAGGTCAATGTTAAGGACAACTTGTTAAAATTGACATTGAAAAAAAATTCCCAGATAAAATTATAGATCAACCCAAGTACTTTAGAATGATATATGAATGTAGGCCCATAAATAACAGAGATATCGTCTTTTAAAGTTGATCACCTCTCCATAAAAATTCACATTTTTGTAAAAAGGTCAAGGTCATATTTCAGAAACTCCTTGACCTTGAGATGTGTAACAGGTGCCATTCAATTCCTTTCATGGAGATCTATAAGTGTAGCAAATTTGAAAAAAATCTGTGCCGGACATGGTTTTACCTCTTGTCGATTTGATACATATAATTGGGTTGGTGCAAAAACAATGTTTTTTATCAGATATATACATACGTCAACAAACGATACTATTTTTGCACTAACGGTTAACGCGCCGGACTGTGATACATTGTCCGGAGTTTGATTCCTAGAAACAGTCAAGCTACGCTGACGAGAGGTCGTTTCCTTTAAACATGCGTCTACGTAGATTACTGTTTTAAAAATAATAAAAATAAATAAAATGTTGTATACGTCCAAATAAATTATGGGCGACTTTCTAAGTAAAAATAAAAATGACCTTCCAGGTGAAGCCACTATTTAACCGCATTTATCGTTAAAACACACACACACACACACACACACACACACACACACACACACACACACGCATATATATATATATATATATATATATATATATATATATATATATATATATATATATATATATATATATATATAGTAAGGCTTCCTTCAGTCTTGACAGACTATGGATACCCACTGTAAGGGTGCCTGCGCGTGAAATTTGTGTGGCAAGAGTTGCGCAATCTCCAACCACGCCTCTCCTGAGTCAACATTGTTGCATACCAGTGGCAAGTGGATGTACAGAACAGCTGGAAACAATGCCGAGATGAGCAGAGAGCACATACAATATATATATATATATATATATATATATATATATATATATATATATATATATATATATATATTAGAATCGACACGATTAATCAGAATCAGAAAAATCATAAGTTTTTGTGGTATCAGAATCGGGAAATTTTGAGCCTAATATCCGATTCCAAAAAACGATTCTTGATGAAACAAAGACAACATTTACGACATTACAGCATAAACCTAAATGTCACAAGTTATAAAATCTATTCGCAGATTTAGCACTTACTCTCCAAGTAAAATTTATTTATTTTTATTGAATCTAATCTTATATATATATATATATAAGGCAAACTGTGTGTTAGTATGTTTGTGTGTTAGTATGTGTGTGTGCATTTTTCTGTATGTCCGGCAAAGGCTTTTTTCCGAGTGCTTCTCGGGTGGCTTACTCATTCTTATAACTTTTTATATGCCACCGAGATGATAGTATCTAACACTTACGAAACGACGTCGTAAAAATCTTTTATTTCAGCGGTTTTAATCTTACAAAACTCGAGCTGCGAATTCGTTCTCTCTGCTACTGCTGCTGCTACGGTGTGAGATTTGACCTAAAAACCACCTTCGTTTTTAAACGCTTATTTTCCACACTTTTCAAGTCTTTCCCTTCGTGGCGTCATGCTATGTCATCAGACTATTAAATTCAAGGATTTGGGTTCGAGCCTACCTCCCTCCAAAAAAAACACACACACACACGCTGTTTTTTGTTTGTTTTTGTTTTTAACCTTTAAACAGGGTTTTGTTTTGATCTACCACCACCATCGGGTTCGAGCCTACCTTCCTACAAAACCTTTTTTCTTTTTTTATCTAACCCCACCCACACACACACACACACACATGCAAACGCCCGGGAAACGCCAGGTACCCCTGCTAGTCTATATATAAAAGGCAAATGCGGCTCGCGCATTTTTGTATGTCCGAGAAAGGCTTTTTTTCACCGGTGTTCTCCGGAGGGGGGGTGTTACTATGTGTTAGAACTGTATATATACCCCCTAAATCATAATGTGTACGATTTGCAAAGGGACGTTGTGTCTAGATTTATTCAGGCTTGAACCCGTACCGTAAAAGAGGAAAAGAACGGAAAAAAACTGACGTCTTTGCTGTTACGGCCACCGCTAAACCGAAAGTGACGTAGGTTTTAATTAAGGTTAGACAATTGAAAGGAGAGGATGACTTTCGGAAATATCAGCGAAAAACGCGACCCCCCCCCTCCACTCTGTTGAAAAGTTCCCAGCTGAGGGTGAAGATTTAATGCTTAGCCAATTTTTCGATATTTGTCGTCTGAAAGGTCGACTTCAAACGATACTGATCTTGTAAAAATCCGTCGCCTCTGTCGAAAGTTTTAGGCAGACATGCAAACATACATACATACATACATACATACATACATACATACATACATACATTTATATATTGGTAACTCAGATTTTCGGCCCAACCCCATTAAAAAGCCTGCCCTATATCTGAATACCCTTTATGTAAAATTTCAAATGTTTAAACCAGAAATTGTCTGAGTAATTCGGTAGACACCACAGCGGTCAATTTTTTTTTTTAACTTTTACCCCTACCATGACCCTTTAACAAATATTGTTTTGAAATTATATTATAATTTAAAAATTGTTTAACATTATAATTTAAAAATTGTTTGACATTATAATTTAAAAATTGTTTGAAATTACAATTAAAAATTTGGTTAACATTATAATTTAAAAATTGTTTGAAATTATGATTTAAAAATTGGTTAACATTATAATTTAAAAATTGTTTGACATTATAATTTAGAAATTGTCTGACATTATAATTTTAAAATTGTTTGATATTATAATTAAAAATTGTTTGGAATTATTATTTAAAAATTGTTTGTAATTAAAATTTAAGAATTGTTTAAAATTGTAATTTACAAAATTGTTTCAAATTATAATTTAAAAATTATTTGAAATTAGATTATAGTTTAAAAATGGTTTGACATTATAATTTAAAAATTGTTTAAATTTATAATTTTAAAATTGTTTGAAATGAAAATGTAAAAATTGTTTAAAATTATAATTTAAACATTTTTTGAAATTATAATTTAAAATTTATTTGAAATTATATTATAATTTAAAAATTATTTGACATTATAATTTAAAAATCGTTTAAAATTATAATTAAAAAATTGGTTAACATTACAATTTTAAAATTGTTTGAAATTATAATTTTAAAATTATTTGACATTATTATTTAAAAATTGTTTGAAATTATAATTTAAAAATTGTTTGTAATTAAAAGTTAAGAATTGTTTAAAATCATAATCTCAAAATTGTTTGAAATTATAATTTAAAAATTATTTAAAATTACATTATAATTTAAAAATTGTTTGACATTATAATTTTAAAATTGTTTGAATTTATAATTTTAAAAATCGTTTGAAATAATTTAATTATTTAAAAATCGTTTGACATTATAATTTTAAAATTGTGTAAACTTATAATTAAAAAATTGGTTAACATTATAATTTAAAAATTGTTTGACATAAATTTAAAAAAATTTTGACATAATAATTTAAAAAATTGTTTGAAATTTTAATTTAAAAATTGTTTGTAATTAAAATTTTTAAATTGTTTAAAATTATCATTTAAAAATTGTTTGAAATAATAATTTAAAAATTATTTGAAATTATATTAGAATTTAAAAATGTTTTAACATTATAACTTAAAATTTGTTTGAAATTATAATTTTAAAATTGTTTGAAATGATAATTTAAAATTGTTTAACGTTATAATTTTAAAATTGTTTGACACTATAATTTAAAAATAGTTTGACATTATAATTTAAAAATTGTTTGATATTATCATTTAAAAATTGTTTGAAATTATAAGTTAAAAATTGTTGAAATTATAATTAAAGATTTAAATTATATTATAGTTTAAAAATTATTTAATATTATATTTTAAAAATTGTTTGAAATTATAATTAAAAATAGTTTGAAATTATAATTAAAAATTGTTTGAAATTATATTATAAAAATTGTTTGACATTATAATTTAAAAATTGTTTAAAATTATAATTATAAAATTGTTTTATATTATAATTTAAAAATTGTTTGATATTATAATTTAAAAATTGTTTGACATTATAATTTAAAAACTGTTTGAAATTATAATTTTAAACATTAAGTGGGTGTATTTAGTATGAGTGTAAAAAATATTATCGAATTAAAAGATACAAATAAATAAAAAAAATTACTGGATAATTCCAGAGAAGAATCGATTCCTCGCCACTGTTGTTTTTATTATTATTTTTAAATGTTGATCGATCAGCATAGATTCTTTGAAACGTTTATCGATCAGTGTAGATTCCATGAAACGTTGATCGATCAACGTAGATGGAGATTTGGGAAAATCTTTGTAATCGGTTTTCAGCCATAAATTTGGCTGTTAAGGGGTCAAAGTTCAACGATTTGACCTTTGAGAACTCTACCAAACTCCTCCGACAATTTTGGGTCTAAAAACTTGAAATTTTGAATACAGTTGCCTTGGACATGGATCTAACTTGATAACTTGATTTGAGCCCAAAACAATAATTGTAAAGGGGTCATAATAGAGGTAAAGTTAAAAAAAAATTGACCGCTTCAGTCTCTACCGAATTACTCAGACAATTTCTGGTCTAAACATTTGAAATTTTACATAAAGGGTATTCAGAGATAGGGCAAGCTTTTTCGTAGGTTTGGGTCGAAAATCTGAGTTACCAATATATAAATGTATGTATGTATGTTTGTATGTATGTATGTATGTTTGCCGAAAACTTTCGACAGAGACGACTGATTTTTACAAGATCAGTATCGTTTTGAAGTTCGACCTTCCAGACGACAAATATCGAAAAATGGACTAAAAACATTAATATCTTCATCCTCAATTGGGCACTTTTCAACCGGGGGAGGGGGCGTTTTTCGCTGATATTTTCGAAAGTCATCCTCTCCTTTCGATTGTCTATCCTTAATTAAAACTTGCGTCACTTTCTGGTCTAAACATTTGAAATTTTACATAAAGGGTATTCAGAGATAGAGCAAGCTTTTTAATCGATTTGGGTCGAAATTTTGAGTTACCAATATATAAATGTATGTATGTTTGCATGTCTGCCTAAAACTTTCGACAGAGGCGTCGGTTTTTTACTAGATCAGTATCGTTTTAAGTTCGACCTTTCAGACAACAAATATAAAAAAATTGGCTAAAAACATTAATATCTTCACCTTCAACTGGGCACTTTTCAACAGGGGGGGGGCGCTTTTTTCGCCGATAGTTTCGAAAGTCATCCTCTCCTTTCGATTGTCTAGCCTTAATTAAAACCTACGTCACTTCCGGTTTGGCGGTGGTCGTAACAGCAAAGACGTCATGTTTTTTCCCGTTCTTTTCCTTCTTTTGTGGTACGGGTTCGAGCCTGCCTTCCTACTACACTTTTTTTTTTTTTTTGCTCAACATACACCTCCAAACACCCGGGCAACGCCGAGCTTAAATGATAGTATATCTATAAAAGAGAAAGTGTGTGTGTGTGTGTGTGTGTGTGTGTGTGTGTGTGTGTGTGTGTGTGTGCACATTTCCCTACGCAATAACTTTGTCATTTTTCAGTCTACAGACTCAAAATTTGATATATAGGGTACGGAGATTTGTAAAAATCTTTGTAATCGGTTTTCGGCCAGAAATTTTGCTGTTAAGGAGTCAAAGTTCAACGATTTGACCTTTGAGAACTCTTCCAAACTCCTCCGACAATTTTGGGTCTAGACACTTGAAATTTTAGATGTAGGTTCCTTGGACATGGATCTAACTTAATAACTTGATTTGAGCCCAAAACAATAAATGTTAAGAAGTCATAATAGGGGTCAAAATTAAAAAAAAAAATTGATCGCTTCAGTCTCTACCGAATTACTCAGACAATTTCTGGTCTAAACATTTGAAATTTTACATAAAGGGTATTCAGAGATAGGGCAAGCTTTTTAATCGATTTGGGTGGAAATTCTGAGTTACTAATATATAACTGTATGTATAAATGTATGTATATGTATGTATGTTTGCATGTCTGCCTAAAACTTTCGACAGAGGCGACGGATTTTTACAAGATCAGTATCGTTTTGAAGCTCGGCCCTTCAGACGACAGACATCGAAAAATTGGCTAAAAACAGTAATTTCTTCACCTTTAACTGGGCACTTTTCAACAGGGGAGGTCGCGTTTTTCGCTGATATTTTCGAAAGTCATCCTCTCCTTTCGATTGTCTAGCCTTATTTAAAACCTAAGTCAATTTCGGTTTGGCGGTGGTCGTAACAGCAAAGACGTCAGGTTTTCCTATACTTTTCCTTCTTTGCGGTACGGGTTCGAGCCTGCCTTCCTACTATCACTTCTTTTTTTTTTTTTTTTTTTTTGCTCAATATACACCTCCAAACACCCGGGCAATGCCGGTCACCCATGCTAGTATATATATATATATATATATATATATATATATATATATATATATATATATATATATATATATATATCCTAGGAATAATTCAATATTCCTATTATAGGCGGTGTGACAAAAGGTATTACAGGGGGGGGGGGGCATTTCGGCTGGGGGCAAAAATAGCCAAGAACGAATTTATCAATTTTTCTCATTAAGCGCCCCCCACATAGACGACTGGTAATTAATTATTCTAAAGTGGTAGGTAATGCCTGGAAGAGTGCACG
This sequence comes from Euprymna scolopes, assembly GCF_053919585.1. Lineage (NCBI taxonomy): Eukaryota > Metazoa > Mollusca > Cephalopoda > Sepiida > Sepiolidae > Euprymna > Euprymna scolopes. The sequence goes on along the minus strand of NC_136510.1, from coordinate 24,824,497 downwards.
TACTAGACGAACGATACTTCATTTTGATAATAAGGGTGGCCCGCACCTAGTGGCCCGGGCCACATCGTCCAAACCCTTAAAAACAGAATAATGCTAAAGTGTGAACCAGACCGATGTCGGTACGCGACGGAGAAACCGGAAAATTGGAAATCGATTTGAAAAGTGCGTCAGCGTTAGTCAGAACATTTGAAAGCGAAACTATTCTATTGCAACGGCAACGGCTGGCTGCACACACGCAAAAAAAAAATCCCCTTTTTTTTATTGTTTGTATTTCACTTTCGTTTTGTTATGCATAAGCTGTAAAACCGGACGTTAAATACGACAGCAGTTCGTCCGTTAACCAGTCGTCGCAAATAACAAGCAAGACTACTAACGTTCCTCGTTCCAGAAAAAATATCGAATGTTCAGGAGTTTTTATAAAATATTATTATTATTATTTCTACGATAACATACGATAAAAGTTTAAATATTTATAAGTTCGATTTCATCATCCCCGTTGTATTATCATATTAGTCGACCCCGACGGTTAGTCAATACATTTAGTTTGGTATTTGTGTAGAAAAGCAACAACTCATAGTTTACGATACATACATTAAAAAAAAAAAATAATAATCCTTGATTGTCAAGATTGCCGAATCTGACTCCAAACTTCACAGCAATCCTATACCCTTAAGTATTAAGAAAAAATAAACTGCTTTTCTTCTTTTATTTATTTATTAGCATATTTTATCATTTCCGCCAAACTCATTCTTCTTATTAGTTTTTGCGAATAACCGTTCACCTGTTACGATGACAGCCAGCGATGTTTATTTGATCCGTTCAACCTCGGATCTTACAGAGGAAACAAGTGTTCGTCGAGGCTGTTGGAATACCCGAAAGAAGAAAACAGCTCTAGCAGGATTCGGGAGCATCATCTTCATTTCTCTTGTCGTTTTCTTGATATTTGAATCACAAAAAGGCGAGCCGACGCTAATCAGGCGGGATTTCGAACCGTTGTACAACCTGACAATATCAACCATGTATGAAACTATGGACGTTTATGTAAGTAGACCATTAAATTTACTAGTTTTGTAAGGACATGTTTGATACACGAGCGGATAATATACATCCCTTCATTTTTTTTTTTTTCAATATGAGAGAGCATACGCTTGCTCATCAATATTAGACACACCCATTGTAAAATCGGTCATATTATAACACAGATAGACACATACAATCTATTCAACAGGGTATATTATAGCACATCAACACAACATATTATACGCACTCATTCTTAAACAGACATAGTATACAAATTCAATATTCGATAGAGTATATTACACACACAAACCAAGCAACCGCGCATACACACTTACTGTTCAATAGGCCGTATTATACACACTTACTGTTTAATAGGCCGTATTATACACACTTACTGTTTAATAGGCCGTATTATACACACTGTTTAATAGGCCGTTATACACAGTTTAATAGGCTGTATTATACACACTTACTGTTTAATAGGCTGTATTATACACACTTACTGTTTAATAGGCTGTATTATACACACTGTTTAATAGGCTGTATTATACACACTTTTTGTTTAATAGGCCGTATTATACACACCCACTGTTCAACTGAAACTACTGTGAATAATTTTCCCCACTCTTTATCTGTGCCTAAATCCAAACGTAGATTCCATGAGCAAAGCTTCTTTCTTAGAACTGCACGCCAGTGGAACTCTCTGCCGCTTGCCTGTTTCCCACATGACTACAACTTGGATGTCTTCAAGTCCAACATAAACAAATTCCTTGCAAACTGCCCTCTTAAGTAAACATTCTATCAAATCTCCAATACTAATGATTACTACAATACTATCTTATTGATTACTGTACACGCAATAACCCTTATCTCTGAGTGGCTTTCGGGCCTTGATAAGTGGTGACCCCCATGTAAAAAGAAAAAGGGGAAAAAATAGGCCGTATTATACACACCCACTGTTTAACAGACTATATTATACACGCATCCACTTTCAGCAAAGCATATTATGCGCACACATTGCAACAGCGTCTATTAGACACACTCACTGTTCAAAAGAGGCATATTATACGCACTAATTCTTCAACAACACATACACACACATGCTCCTCAAGTGTGTATATTAAACACATACAATGCTCAAATAGACCATATCACACACACTGTTCAATGAGCCATATTATGTATACCGGCTTGTCAACAGAGCATATTATACACACTCATCGTTCAATAACTCGTACACACCCACTCTTCAACAGGACATATCATACATATTATACATACACACGTTACATTATAATTTAACTTATTTAGAGATTAACCTGTTCTTCTCTCACGATATCTTGATCAACTCCCCCGCTCTTATTTTATACCGTCTCTCTCTCTCTCTCTCTCTCTCTCTCTCTCTCTCTCTCTCTCTCTCTCTCTCTCTCCATATTGTCTTCGGATTTTTTACTGTTTTTAGGCGTTTACTAACCCTCATGACTACACACACAAGTTTACAGACTGACGTACATCACGTGACGAATTTAGGAAAACTCGTCCATTATTAAATAAATATCGATTGAAAACACATTTTATGACCGTTCTTGAAGGAGATATTGTTTTTAAAAGAGAATTCACATCACAATATTTTTTAAAAATATTTTTACTTGTTTATTGTTAAAAAAAAAAATGATTTTTCTAAGTGTTCGTTTTCTAGCTTTGTAAGTTTTTAGTGGGGCAACTTATTTTAAAGAGTTTATTTAGTATTAAAAAAACAAGTCATTTCGAGTGTTACTTTTGAACAAAAAAGGTCCGCCATGAGAGGATCACGTCTTAGGAGTCTCGACAATCGCTCAAAAATAAAAAATTAAAGAAAATATTGAGGTAGATATAGTTTTAAAACGAGCCCCCCCCCCTCCAAAAGGAAATAAATTTGTATATTGTTTATGTAATGTCCAAGATCACTACTCGGAAGAAAAAAAAAAAAAAAAAAAGCTACCGGAAGTGGATACGGTTGGTTATATAACGAAACCGAACGGAAGACACGAAAAACAAAACCATATATTTATTAAAAAAATATATATATATTATTTTAGTTTTTAACACTTCTTGTGTGATTACGAAAAAGAAAGAAAACACTTCTTGTATTACCAAATAATAAAACAAATATTGGTAATTTTTTACGACGTGACGTCCCAGCGTCGTTTAACCCCTAAAAAGGAAAAAAAAAAATTTCTTTTTTTTTTTTTCCTAATACTGTTAAAATAAGCGTATGGTGGCGAGAAAGAAACGGACAAACAACATAAGTTTAATTGGTGCTTCTACAGTTTATCGCCAAAACTGGAGACGCCATTTTATTTCGCGCACCTGTCGTTGTAATCCAAGGGAGAAATCAGTATTTTAAACTATGACCGAAGTTAGAAATAAATAACAAAAAAAATAAACTAGATATTAATTACTTCCGGAAAAAAAACATGAAAAAAAAAGCAAATAAAGAAAGTGAAAGAGAACATATATCCTTCATTGTTTAATTGAAAATAGTTCGATTTAATTCATGAAAACGGGAATGTTTTTCATGAAACATATATATATATATATATATATATATATATATATATATATATATATATATATATTATATATATTATATATATATATATTATATATATATATATATTATATATATATATATATTATATATATATATATATTATATATATATATATATTATATATATATATATATATATATTATATATATATATATATATATATATATATATATATATATATATATATATATATATATATATATATATATATATATATATATATACGTATATATGTGTGTGTGTTTCGTGAAAAACTTAGGAGTAATCCTGTGGTGACTTTTGGCAGTCCCTAAGGGTCAACAACAAATTAATTTAAATGAAACCGAAAAACTAGTATCTAGTTTAATTTTGTTATTTATTTCATGCTTGCTTCAGCCATAGTTAAAAATACTGATTTCTCCCTTGGATTTCAATGACAGGTGCGCGAAAAAAAATGGCGTGTCCGGTTTCGGCGATAAAGTGTAGAAGTACCGTTTAATTTTAAGTGATTGATTTAAGATAAACTAATAAAATAAAATAAAATAAAAGGTGTTGTCTTTTCAATAACATAGTTGTCCCTGCTGTTTGGGTGCCCGGAAAACTCGTCTCCGGAAAACCCGTACCCGGAAAAATCCCCACTTTTTGCTAGGTAGGAAAACTGGTCCCTTATTGAATAAATATCGATTGAAAACACATTTTATTACCCGTTCTTGAAGAGGATATTGTTTTTAAGAGACTATGCACCCCCATATTTTTTTAAAATCATTCTTAACTCTTGCTTAAAAAAAAAAAATAAACTTGATCACGGAGTTAAGATACGAAAAACGAAATCATATTTATTTTAAAAAATACTCTAGTTTTAACACTTTTTGTGTCATTACGAAACAAAAATAAAGAAAGAAAACACGTATTATCAAAGAAAGCAATTATTTTATTTAGAAGAATTAATTCAGTTTAAATAATTCTTGTGTTATTACAAAACAACAAAAAAGAAAACACGGTCTTATGTAATTTTGGTACCGCGCTGAAATGAAGTTATTATTTCGAAAGCCAGGCGGGGGAGGGTATCGTTTAAAAGTCATTTCGGGGGCACTTGTGAAGTACTTAAAAATATACCAACTTATTTTATTTTGGAGGTGGGACAGGCTCGTTTTAAAACTATATCTCAGTATTTTTTTTAATTTTCGGACATTTTTTGTTAAAAATTATTTACTAAGTAATGTCGAGTGCGAAATTACTTGCTATTTCTTTTTAAACTCTTTAAAGAGTTTAAACACCAAAAAGTTACAAAGCTAGGTAGAAAACGAAAACTTAGAAAAATCAATTTAATTTTTTTAAAACAATAAACATGTAAAAATATTTTTAAAAATATTATGGGATGTGCATTAATTACCTAAAAATATACAAATTTATTTTCTTTTGGAGGCGGGAGCTCGTTTTAAAACTATATCTACCTTAATATTTTCTTTAATTTTCTATTTTTGAGCAATTATCCTCCTAAAACGTGATCCTCTTAAGTCGGACATTTTTTGTTCGACATTACTTTTTTTTTTTTTTTTTTTTCAACTAAAAAAGTTGGTAAAACTATACAAACACCGTGACAGCGAATTAACCCTAACCCTAACCCTAAACCCTAACCCTAACCCTAATCCTAACCCTAACCCTAACGCTGTCACGGTGTTTGTATAATAATACCAAAAAGTTGAAAGATCAAAAACTTTCAAAGCTAGGTAGAAAACGAAAACTTAGAAAAATTAATTTAATTTTTTTTAAAACAACAGTAAATATATATATATTTTTTTTTTAATATTATGGGATGTGTATTCTTTTTTAAAGACAATATCTTCTTCAAGAACGGTCATAAAATGTGTTTTCAATCGATATTTATTCAATAAGGCACTAGTTTTCCTACCTAGCAAAAGGGGACGAGTTTTCCGGAGACGAGTTTTCCTAAATTCGCTGTTTGATATTGCATTAATAGCAGTAGTCCTTGCTGTTGGTAGTATCAGCGTCAAAAGTAGCCGCGTCCTGAATATTTGTTTTGAATTTTAAAATTGAAAAAATTATTTTAATCGTCAAACACGACACATAGCAGAAATTCTTTATGAGTTCCAAACGAGGTGACCGGTGGTGGCTGTTGTACTGTCCCGGTGGAGATACTGGGGATTTCTCCGCGATGGGCGGTGTCGTTCCGGTGAGGATCGCTTATGTCAACAGAAACTCCGATCTAGGGGAGATAATCAGCATAGCCATAACAAAACTAAGCATATTTTCAAAGTTATAATTTGAGATGCTTTTTAATTAACGTACACAAAACAAAAGTAAATAACCTGTTACACTAAAAATATACTAATTAATCAAAAACAAAAATTGGTACTTCTACAGTTTATTGCCGAAAACAGAGAAGCCATTTTTTTTTCGGGAACCTGTCATTAAAATCAGAGGGAGAAATCAGTATTTTAAACTGTGACCGAAGTAGGAAACAAAAAAAATTTACAAAATTGTTTTATTAAAATTATATTTTCTTACGCAGCCTTTTCAATAAATGTCTTTACAATTATATTTTGATACATTTTTATACAATAAATGTTTTGGTTTTCAAATGGCGCTCGCCCACTTTAAACAATTATGAATATGTCATTTTCATTTTCTGTTTTTGAAAAAAAACATTGCCTTTTTTCTGTTGTTCTTGGCCTTCGGGCCAGGATCAAAGTGTAGTATCTGTTTCGGCAGATACTGCACTTAAGATAATTTGTACCAGTCAATGGAGGGGAAACCCTCTATACTGGGACAATTATTATTTTTGGTAACCAGAGTGCCCCCTTTTTGCCTACTTTTAGGGGAGCTGGTTTTTACCTCACATTAAAAACGGCCTTGTGCCTAATTTGCTCAGTGGGGGAGCAAATAAACACCATCTGTTTCGGCAGATACTGCAAGCAAAGACCATATAAGACCTTGGTCAATGTAGGGGCAACCCTTCATACCAATTATCACTATCCAGCTCTCCTACTCCCCGGGGAGTTGGTCCCCATTTCCCCTTCACTCCTCACATTAAAAATCGGCCTTGTGCCTAATTTGCTCGGTGGGGGAGCAAATAAATACCACTGGGTGTGTTTAACCACTGGTTTGACACGGGATCCATCCCGAGTCAGGTTACCAAAGGAGTGGTCACACTTCTGAAGAAGAAGGATACACATGTTGGGGGGTTGGATGATTTTAGGCCCATCACGTTGTTGAATACGGATTTGAAAATCCTGGCCCGAGTTCTGGCGAATCGTTTGCAGGTTGTTATCACTGACTTGATCGAACCGGATCAGAATTACCCTGTGAAGGGGATATCAATTCAAAACAATTTGCATTTGATTCATACAGTCCTAGGAGACGACACTGAAGCTGCGCTGATCAATTTAGATCGGTCCAAGGCGTTTGATAGGGTTGATCATCGTTTCCTGATGGCTGTTTTAGAGACCGCCGGCTTTGGGTCGAGCTTCTGCAGATGGATCTCCATTTTGTATGCTCGAGCGACGGCAGTTGTGCAGGTCAACGGGGTGCGGTCAGCGCCGTTCGCGGTTTCTCGGTCGGTGCGACAGGGGTGTCCGCTGTCGCCCGTGTTATATGTCCTCGCGTTGGAACGATTCCTTAGGAATGTGAGGTCTAGGGTTGCTGGAACGGCCCTGCGCGGTATTGCTCTCCCTGGCGGTGCGCAAGCCAGGGTTTCTGCGTTTGCCGATGATGTCACCGTATTTGTTTCGAGCGTCATAAATATTATTACGGTAATTAAGGCTCTCAAGCGTTATGAAAAAGTTACAGGGGCCGTAGTCAATCTCAGCAAATCCGTTGGCCTGAGGTTGGCCGCTTGGCGGGGCTCGAATGCTCTGCCTGGCGCATTTGTCTGGACGGATGGCCCGGTCCGGATCCTTGGTGTTTTGTTTGGACCCAGTCTCTGTCTAGATAAGAACTGGTCGGAGGTACAGACCAAGGTCGAAGCGTCTGTGAGGGTTTGGCTTTGAAGGGGATTGTCCCTTAAAGGTAGAGCGGAGGCATGTGCTACTTATGTGTTTTCGCTGATCCTTTACCGGCTGGCTGTACTTCCTCTTCCTGCGGTCTGTATGGCGGCCTTAACACGTGCATTCTTTTCACTGTTGTGGAATGAGCGACAGCCGCTTATCCGTAGACAGGTTTGTACTCAACATCTTGTAGATGGGGGCCTGGGGATGCCTGACCTGGCAAGTCATAAAAATGCCGAAAGGTTGGCGTTCCTGGGTAGAACTCTGATTGAGGATTCTGATTGGGGTCCCGCAGTTGGTGAAGCATTTCCCAACCTTATCCCCAATCACTTAATCGAATGCCAAAGAAGACCTAGAGGGCAGTCAAAATTCCTCAACGAATGTCGAAATGCTCTTAGAGCGATGCCAGGGTCCCTTGATCTTGCACGGCCTAGAAGGGCATTGTATCGGGGTTTAGTGGTGGAGACCGCTTCGGACCCGCTTGGGGAGCGACTGCAGCTGTCGGAGGGGGAGGTCCGCTCTCTATGGAATTGGGCGCCAGGCCGGGGATATCTTAACAATTCCGAATTTTCCCTGACCTGGCGATTGGTTAGAAACGCTTTAAAAAGTCATTGTAAATATTGTTCATATCATCTGGGGCTTTAAGTAGATCCAACCCCTAGAGTGCATGAGATATTGTGGTGACTGCAACTAGTTATAGGGAATAGACCAAGTGGACGACTCTCGACCCCCATTCTCCCCCCACACCCTTTTTGGCCTCATACCACATTTGGAAAGATTCATTTTCATATTTTATATTATTTTTCCTGAAAAAATTATAAAAAGTCTGAAATATATTTTTGAATAAATATTTAAATACCCTGGCCTTCGGGCCGGGATCAAAGTGTAGTATCTGTTCCGGCAGATACTGCAAGCAAAGACCATATGTGGGGGCAAACCCACATGTAAGACCTTGGTCAATGTAGGGGAAACCCTTCATAGAAAACAATTTTTTTTTATTAAATAATATTTATTAAATACAGGATTTTTTTTTTTAATTATTTTTAGCAGTTTAGATCATTTTTTTTTTTTTAAAGAATTCCTGTATTTAATCAAAAAATATTGTTTTCTAATATTGTCAATTCTACAAATTAGATCATACAGTATCATTGGAAGAATGCTTAACATAATTAAATCCTTCTTAGATAAGATAAAAATCCAGGTTGTCCTCGACGGTCGTACATCCAAACACTATTATATAAATGCGGGAGTGCCTCAAGGGTCTATCCTTGGACCTCTATTGTTCCTAATATTCATAAATGACCTTCCCAACAAAATTGCCTCTGAGATGTGTATATATGCTGATGACACCACACTCTATAACAGACACGACAGGAAAACAAATGAACACATATCTTAAGAAATGGCAGAAACATTAGAGGATGACCTCCAATCTGTAGTGGAATGGGGACAAAAATGGATGGTCACATTCAATGCTGCCAAAACTAAACTTGTTTCCTTCTATAATTACAAGAAACATTCTCTACCACCAAAAGCAATGGCCAGTGACTCTTTATCTGAAAGTACATCTTTTAAACTCCTTGACCTAACGTTCACAGGAAACATGAGTTGGAATAATTATATGAAAAGCATTGCCAGGACCGCTGCGAAAAAGGTAGGCTTCTCTACCGTGCTAGAAAACTACTAACACCCGAAAGTATCCTGTACCTCTATAAGACCACCATTCGCCCACGTATGGAGTATTGTTGTCATATTTGGGCTGGTGCATCTGCTATTAGTCTCTCGCTCCTAGACAAGGTTCAAAAGAGAGTTGCCAATCTGATAGGTCCTGAACTGTCATCTAAGCTTCAGCCTCTGTCCCATCGACGAAATGTTGCATCCCTCTGCCTGTTCTACAAGTATTTTAATGGTGAATGACAAACTGCAAGCACTTGTGCCCCCACGACATAAACAAACCCGACAGGCAACTAAATCCCACCCCCGCACAGTAGAGATCCCTAGATGTAAAAGATCTTTCTACTCCAATAGTTTCTTCCCCAGAACTGCTAGACTCTGGAATTCCATTCCAGGTCCCTGCTTCCCCAACTGTACTGACATGCAGAAGTTCAAGTTTAACTTGAACCAACATCTTGCTGCCCAACTCCCTACATTCCTACATAGTACCCCAGTAGCTGTTGCCTCTGATAGTAGCCCTCTACACCAAAATGGCAATGTGCCTTGTTTGGGGTGAAAATGTAATAAAAAAAAAAAAATTCAATATTTCATTTTATTTATGAAATGATGCCAATTTCACTATTCAATCAAGTGGCATTCTTTCTACCGGTGTAACATGACTTATGTCCCACTTTCTTCTTCATATTTTAGTTTCCTTAAACTGTCTTTCTTTATTTTAGTTAATCGGTCAGCGTCAGGATAATTAAAACTTTTTTGAAGGAGATTTGGAAGTATTTAAACTGTCAATATCTGGCTATGATCAAAGTTTAAAGTCAAGCATTATAAATTAATCAGAATTATTTAGACAAACAAAAAAGGAATGAAAGAAAGTGTGATTTTATTTACATAAAACATCGTACTCTTGTAGAGAAAAGATCGTGCTGACATGATAACATTATTTTGAAATCCATTTTTAACATGGGGAGGGTTTGTTTGTTTGTTTTTTTAACTATTCTGTAGTTTCACCTAGCAATTTAATAAACAAAAAATATCGTAAAAATTTAATTTAATAAATAAAAAACTAGCACGGTCCTTTCTCTACCTGAGTACCTGTTAATATTTCTACTTTTTTTTTTAATTGGCATAATTTTTATATGTAAGATTTTAATATTTTCCTTGCTTAAATGAATGTGAAACTTTCAGCGTAACATAATTTTTATATAATATTGAACAAAAATTTTTTTTTAATTACTTTAAAAACAGCAACATAGAAAAATAATTAAATTAAAAAATGGTAAAAATTATACAAACGTTCAGGATAGGAATGTACGGATGCACGTCTGGGAAAAAAAAACTAGCACCCGCCTTTCTCCCTTTTAATTACATGACGTCATTTTCACAGTTTTTCAACTGGCTGAAATTTTGAGCTTCCATATATTCCATGTTTACAAAACTTTCATTTGTTGCGTTTTTGCAAACGGCAGAATCACTTGGTTTTTGGTCTAATTAAGCTATTTTTTGTACAAAGGTGTTTTTTTATTATTATTTAATTCAATATCTTAGGACTTTACTTTACTAATAATCTTTGAAATAGACCCAGAAAACTAATATTTATATTTTAAAGGATTTTTACAATGAATTTATTTAACTTAAAAATTTAGCTGAATTGGTTAACATTTTTCATAACTTTTTTTTTTCACGTGTAAAAATATTGTTTTCCTTTTGGAAATTAACTTTAGGCTTTAATCTTTCAAATACAATCAAAAAGTAGTCGGAAACCTACAAAAGAAATTATGATAAATTGGCTTTCAAAACTAGGTCCCCCATCTTTATTCGTCCATTTTTGCTTGTACCTAGTTTTTACGATTTACTAAAATAAAAAAAAACAAATTTCTTATTTTTAAATGAAGGTTTTTGGTGTCATGCCAAGAGAGACATCCGAAAATTGTTGAGATGTTCCACCTTCATCTCATGAAGTTTCTTTGGCGGAAAAGGAAAAACGGAGAAGTATTCCACACACACCCCCACCCCCCGCATAATTATTGCCATCAGGGAGCAATATGTGATATGATTTTTTTAGTTTCGTTAATTAACAGGTTTATTTAATTTTTGTTGTTGAATTAATTAACATTGTTTCATTGTAACAAGTCGTTTACATCTTTTTTGTGCACGTTAATTAATCATTAATTAATTAATAAGTTTATTTTGTTACTTAACATGGTTATATTAAGGTCGTTGATTAACTTGGTTTCTTTTTGAAATTTCCGGGACTAACTTTACCTGGAGCTTGCAGGTATAATTTTTTTTTTGTTTGTTTTTTACTGCTTCAGATATTTCTGTGACTAACCTCATGTTGTGTTGTTATATCATAAAGGGGATCGTGTGTGACCGTCTAGTCAGAGTTAACATTGTGTGATCATCTAGTTGTTCTGTCTATTTGTTCATATGCCATCGTATGTGTGTGTGGTACATGTATTTTTCAACATACCTTCGCGCGTTGTCGATGTTGGTCTACCTGGAATCATCTCATGTCTTGGGAGGACTGGTACCTGTTGGACGAAGATTAATTTCACTCCAAGACAAGGAATTGGTTTTATAGTTTTTATTCACTTTTCCAGATGTCTCGCAGAAGGATGGAAAGTGAATCTCTGGCCTGCGTGGTTTCTCTTTGTCTCATTTCTACACACGTCAGCGTCCCCTCCCCTCCCCAGTGAAGGGGAGGAGACGTCTGCGAAGCCATCCGTCGCCTCCCAAGTCCAAACCAATTCTCCACGATTCAGCTAACCTGATCACGTGACTCACACGCAATTCAATTAGCTGATCCTGACTTCCGGTCAACATGTCTCAATATAATTTACACACCTTCCTCTCACTCTCTTGATCCATTCTCTAGCACACATACAGGTATAGTTTGATTGTTAACTTGTTTCCTTTTCATGTAATTATTTTTTTCATCTAACATTCTTTCATTGTTCTGTAGGAATTAATTTATGACAAGATGGGAATCTTAACTAACATGTTCGATGCTCTCTGTTGAAGGCAAGAAATGAAACAATCACAAAACAACAAACCCTACTTGTAAGATTCAAGACAAACTTTATTGATACACAGGATATTATTGCAAAATAGTGCACCCATCTTGCATCCAACGAATGGAGCTGGTAATTTTTAGTCCTTTTGCAATCCACATGCTGTCGTAGTCTGTTGCAGGGAAGGATGAATTTAACCATGTTTCATTGGACCTTATGGCTCTAAAAAATTGGTAAAAACCGAAGATGAAAAGTTCACAATGATAAGAAAGGTCCGTAATGCGGTTGTAGACATTCCGTCTTCTAAGTAAGCCTAATTTGTAGGCTTTTACAAATATGTTCTATACTTCATCCATAGCTGACATCTGAAGCATAGAATGCACTAATGTTAGCGCCCAAGTCTCCTTCCTAGAAGACATAATAAAAATGGGTCCTTCCTCCTTCACTGATCTGGAACGAACTGAAGAAAACTGAAAAGGAAATAGAAATTGGCGCCGAAGGCACGTGACATATCTGGTTAGATTCGACCAATCAAATCGACCGATTCAATGGCAGTTAGGGCTTGTACGATGACTGAATAATTTCTTACAGTTCTACTGATTATTTAGCATCCCAAATTATACCTTGGAAAATATGCTTAGTTTGGTTATCTCCTTTAGATCAGTTTCTATTGACACAAGCGCCCTGGGGGATTGATCCATGGTGACCGGTTAAGATGCTGGGGATTTTTCTTGGATGACCGGTGGCGTTCCGGTGAAGTTGCTAGGGATTGACCCGTGTGGGTGACCGATGTACTTCTTATCATGTTTGTGATTTCCAAGACCCATGCCCAAATCGGCCAGGGTTAATTTTAGTTATTCTCTTGTGTCTTGGTTCTGATTGTCAAGGGTTCGTCTGGCATATACCGTATTCTCTTGAGCATATCTCTTCCATGAGCTTGGCTCTTTTCTATTTAAATATAAAATTAGTAGGTGCCCGGCTCCTACGGCAAGTTTCTTCTGATTGGTTTAAGTTGGATTTTGACAGCCAATCAAATTGCTAGATATTAACCAATCAGAGTTGAGTATTTATATAAATTCGTAAAGCTTGTCGCTGTTCTTTGCTGCTGCTGTTGCTACTGCTGCTGCTTTTATCTTGTCGTTTTCATAGTTGGGGCTGCTCCTGCTAATTTGTTGACTTGTTAACTTTGAATAATGAATTGCGTTAATTATTAGTTTCAAGAACGCTTCATAAATCGAAATGAGATCTTGCATTAAACCTCGTAACAATACGTTTAAACAGCCCTTATAAATAATATGAAAGAAGAAATTTTGATAAAAAAAAAACATAAAATTTAACATTTTAGAGTGGGAGATCACTTTTCTATATACATTTAACTTAAAATGAGCATCCACTTTTTGGCCATCTAGCGTTCAAGACATGTCACCCCTAGCATTTTCCAAGTTTGGCGATTGGGAGGCGGGGGGGGGGCAAACATGACAAATTCAAATTTTTTTGCGGGGAAGGAATTAAATTTGAAACAAGAAATAACACGATAAATTTAATTTTTTATTTGAGACCATTCTGTAATTTCACCTAACAATTTCATAAACAAAACAGGTCCCACGACATGACAATTTGAGGCGGTGGGGTGGGGAGAATTACATTTGAAACATAAAATAACGATCAATCTCACTAAAATATTTTGGGTGTTGCTGGTGGCGGGAGCGAAGTGAAATTAAAATTGAAACATAAAATAACACAATAAATTGAATTAATTTTGGGTAAATGTGGTCTGGGAGACCAACACATAACTTACCTTTAAAAATTTTTTCTAGGATTTTTGGGTGTACTGAAAATGAATATTGCATTTAAAATTGAGGCCGGCAACTAGTTTTCACAATATTGCAGACCTAACTTTCCACATGTTTCTTGTCGCAATGTAAAGTGGTGGTTGTAAAAAATAGTAGTAGTAGTAGTGAAGGGGGATAAAAACAACAGTAGGCAGCCCGGGTGGAGAGAGATTAAAAAAAAAAAGTGGTAATAGGAAGGCAGGCTCGGACCCATAACGCAAAGGAGAAAAAAAAAAGGTTAAAAGAAACGTGACGTCTTAGTCGATGTCTCCAACGTTGAAATTAAGCATAATCAATCTAACCAAGATGATGACTTTGTGAAAATATCAACGCAAAAACCGACCCCTCCTTGTAAAAAAACTGCCCACTTGAGGGTGTAGGAATTAATGTTTTTGGCCAATTTTTCGATATTTGTCGTCCGAAAGATCGAGCTCGAAAACGATACTGGTCAGGATCTGTCGTGTGTGTCGAAAGTTTTTGGCAGACATACAAACACAAACACACATTTTGCCTTTTATATATTAGAGTAGCGGGGGTACCCGGCGTTGCCCGGGTGTGTAGTAAGGGGGAAAGGAGAGAGATGTTAAAGAAAAAGTGGTAGTGTTAGAGAGTGGATCGAGAGAGAGAGAGAAGGAGGTATAAATTATATTGTAGACACGTTGACCGGAAATCAGGATCAGCTGATCGGATTGCGTGTGAGTCACGTGATCAAGTTAGCTGAATCGTTGAGATTTGGTTTGGACTTAGAAGGCGACGGACGGCTTCACCGTTGTCTCCTCCCCTTCACGGGGGGGGGGGCGCTGACGTGTGTGGAAATGAGACCAAGAAATGAAACCACGCAGGCCAGAGATTCACTTTCCATCCTTCTGCGAGACATCTGGAAAAGTGAATAAAATCTATAAAACCAATTCCTTGTCTTGGAGTGAAATGAATCTTCGTCCAACAGATACAAGTCTTCCTTCCAAGAGACGAGATGTTTCCAGATGGACCAACATCGAAGACGCAGAAAGTATGTCGAAAAATACATGTAACACACACACACACACACACACACACACACACACACACACAACGGCATATGAACAAATAGACAGAACAACTAGATGATCACTCAACGTTAACTCTGTCTAGATGATCACACACGATTCCCTTTATGATAGACAACGCAACAGTAGTAGCAGGGGGAATCAAAACAATAGTAGGCAGTTTGGGTGGAGAGAGGTGTTAAAAAAAGTGGTAGTAGGTAGGCAGGCTCGAACCTGTAATGCAAAGGAGGAAAAGAAAGTGAAAAAAACATAACGTCTATGGCCAAACCGGAAGTGGAGAGTGTTGAAATTAAGCCTAGTCAATCAGAAAGAAAACAATGACTTGTGAAAATGTCAAAAAAAAACCCTCCCCTCCTTGTAAAAAACAGCCGAGTTTAGGGTGAAGGAATTAATATTTTTGGCCAAAGTTTTATATATTTGTCATCCGAAGGATGGAGCTTGAAAACGATACTGATTTTGTCAGGATCCGTCATCTGTCGAAAGTTTTTTGCGATACATACAAACACACACACACTCACACATATACGCACACACATACACACATATACACACATTTGGCCTTTTATATATTAAACTAGTGGGGATGCTCGGCGTTACCCGGGTGTGTCAAGGTGGTGTAGTAAGAAACCCGGGAGGAGAGGGAGGGGTACAAAAATAAGTAATAGTAGCAGGGAATGAAAAATGTATACAACACTTGAAGTTGTCTTATCATTTTATTAATATAGATTATCTAGTCCTCAAATGTTTATTTGTTTGTTTATTTCTATGTTTGTTTATTTCTATGTTTGTTTATTTGTATAGTGTACGCAAGTGCCACTGCTGTTTACTGACGACTGCGACAAATTCATAAACCGATTCCTGACACGAATGACCTCCAAACCTCCGCAACTAATATTGCCACCTGAATCCAACGACAAAAAGGTGTACAACAACGTAAGTTTACAAACCTTTTTTTCTGCACATTTTTAATAGTAACAAACACTTACCTCGCTAGGCGAGAAGAGGGTCCCTTGATCTTAAGAGTCGAGGTTATTGTTGAGGTGGCTTTTTTCTCTGTTGACTGAGGTATGGTCCGTATGGTCCTGTGCAGTTCTATGAGGTCCACCCTCCCAGGCTTTGCCTTCTCACCCTTTGAGAAGGGGTTACTTTATTAATAATCGCTGGAGACGCCCCGACCGGGGAATGCTGACGGGGCTGCCCACGCAATTTTTACAGGCTAGAGTGCTCTTCCTCTTGCTTTTCAAGTCCCATTTTCCCGACACTTGTGTCACATCTTCTCTTCTCATTGTGCTGAGACGGAGATAAAGAGTAGAAGGCTTTCTTACATCTAGGGATCTCTACTGTGAAGGAGTGGGATTTAGCTGCTTGTCTGGTTTGTCAGGTGTATTTTCGTCGAGGGGGTACAAGTGCAGAGCGTTCACCATTAAAGTACTTGTAGAGCAGGTAGAGGGATGCAACATTTCGTTGCTGGGACAGAGGCTGAAACCTAGATGACAGTTCAGAACCTATCAGGTTGGCGACTCTCTTTTGAACCAAAATTTATTCACAGATATTTATTTACTGGTATTTTCCTGTTGCCTTCGGCCACCATGCATGACACATCTATCTCTGTCCATCTCTGAGATGATCCTCAAATACCTTTTGAGTACCGTTCCCCTTCTCTGATGTTATCCCCAGTCTGTGCACACGTTCTTTCTTCTTCTCCTTTGCTGTGACGTCATTTTGCACACGGTTCGGTCATTTGTATACAGCTGCCATCTGCATATCCGCACTCTGTTACACACGTACAAGTGCCTACTAAACACAATTCTTGAGTGTTTAAGCACAAGCTAAAATGAGGATACTTTCCTCTCCCCTCTACAAGTAAACCCTTACAAAATACTCATGATAATATAATATTTGCAGCCAATTTAAAATTTAAGATTCCCTCCCCTCACCGGTTTGACTACCCTAGAAGTGACTTATATGTTGCACATGCATGCACTCTGTTTGTCACCTGAATCCAACTTTAACGACAGTTGAGTTGAAAGCCATGTTTAGTTTCAGAACAGTTAATGATGGTCAGTTGTTCTATACAAGTCCTGGAGGTGACTGGTTCTCAGCAGACAGAACAGTTCCCGATGGTTAGTTGTTCTATACAAGTCCTGGAGGTGACTGGTTCTCAGTAGACAGAACAGTTCCCGATGGTTAGTTGTTCTATACAAGTCCTGGAGGTGACTGGTTCTCAGTAGACAGAACAGTTCCCGATGGTCAGTTGTTCTATACAAGTCCTGGAGGTGACTGGTTCTCAGCAGACAGAACAGTTCCCGATGGTCAGTTGTTCTATACAAGTCCTGGAGGTGACTGGTTCTCAGCAGACAGAACAGTTCCCGATGGTTAGTTGTTCTATACAAGTCCTGGAGGTGACTGGTTCTCAGTAGACAGTTCTTGAGTTGAAAGCCACAGAGCAAAAGATTCTTCCTGTGTTGCCACGAAGCAAACATATGCGAGGTTGCTACAGAAAAGGTTTAATTTTTATGAAGTAATTCTGGTTTCTGATTGGTTGGTAGCAGAACGTGAATTAATCTGACATCTTAGCCGATGTCTCCATGACACGACCGGAAGTCAAAAGCGTTGAAACTAACCAAAGTTAATCTAACGGTGACAATGACTTGCTAAAATGTCGGCGAAAAAAATCCACCCTCCTTGTACAAAACGGCCGAGTTTAGGGTGAAGGAATTAATGTTTTTGGACAATTTTTTTATACTTGTTGTCCGAGACATTCAACTTCAAAATGATACCAATCTTACCAGGATCCGTTGCCTCTGTCGAAAGATTTTGCAAGATATGCAAACATACATACATACATACATACATACATACATACATACATACATACATACATAATACATACATAAACTAAAACTCAGGAAGCCTCCAAGCACTAATTAAAATTAAGGAGGCCCTGCTAAAAGCACTGCTAAAACCAAATTTCTAACTCCCTCTCTCCTTGAAAAGAAAATATTTTTTAAGTAAGACCTGAAAAAAAAAAATCGTCAGAATCCATAGAAGTGTTACTAAAAGCAGTTAATATGGTTATAAATATAATTACAGTTACATATTGTATATTTATATTTAAATCAGTTTTTCCTTATAAATAAATGTAATTTAACCCCGTTGAATGTACATTACATTTATTTGTAAGGAAAACATGTTAAAATAAGTTAAAACAAAACTATATTGTTGACCTTGTGTATGCTTTGAATAGCAGCAGTGGCTTTTAATATCGGTCTTAAGACAGGGCAGCCATGAAATAGGTAAGCAGACAAATTTTTTTAAACCGGAAGTCAGAAACTGGATGGACGGTTTAAACGCCAAAGAAAGTAAGCTTATCCGAGTTTTATAATTATATAGATATCTGCATATAAAATTAACCGAAATTTTGAAATATATACATATATGGATATAAGTGAAGGTGTGTGTATTTCCCTACGCAATAACTCTGTCAATTTAAAGTCTACAGACTCGAAATTTGATATACAGGGTACTGAGATTTGGGAACATCTTTGTAATCGGTTTTCAGCTAGAAATTTGGCTGTTAAGGGGTCAAAGTTCAACGATTTGATCTTTGAGAACTCTACCAAACTCCTCCGACAATTTTGGGTCTAAACACTTTAAATTTTAGATATAGGTTCCTTGGACATGGGTCTAACTTAATAACTTGATTTGAGCCCAAAACAATAAATGTTAAGGGGTCATAGTAGGGGTCAAATTTAAAAATATTGACCACTTTTTTTTTTTTTTTTTTGCTCAACATACATCTCCAAACACACGGGCAACGCCGGGCAAAAATGCTAGTATATATATATATAATTTTAGTCATTCAATGAATTTAAAAATTTATGATGTTAAATGTTTAAATTTCAAATCAAAAGATTTTTATTATTCTATGTAAGACAAAGAATACATTTGAAATATATATATATATATATATATATATATATATATATATATATATATATATATATATATATGAGACATAATGAAATATTGCATTTTGTTTTTTTTTAGGCGTTGCTAATTAATATGGCAGACCTGATGAGAAAGTACATCTTTATATTCGATCAGCTTATGGAACAAGAACATTACATCTTGTGCAATTCGTCTGTGGTCAATGGAATCAAATGTATTTTTCCGAAATCCTGCGCAGATCAGCAAAACGAGAGCGAAGCCATGCTTTATTGTGGACTCCATTCTATTCATTATTACCTCACAGAAGTGAAGAAATTTTCTGAGAAAGGGGTAAGGCTTTACTATTTGCAAATCTCTTTATATAAACATTGCTTTAATGATCATGTCAGTTTGTACTTTTATATCCCAGAGGATTTTATGCTTTTCATTTTCCAATATTGTCTCCAAGGTGTGTGTGTACCATTATTTACATGTTTTAAATGCAGCCGTTTGCATAGTTCCCGGTGGAATACCTTCTCCACACAACCGTGTCCATTGTTTTGTATTTTTTCTTGGGGTGGGGGCTATTTTTGTATCCAGATATGTGATTTATCGTTTCATCTCTTTGTCCACAGTGTCTATATTTACTGTTTTCCTGTGTTGTTAACACTGATATAATTCGTTTTCATCGCGTTGATTATTATTATTATCATTATTATCATTATTATTATTATTATTATCATTATTATCATTAGCATTATTATCATTATCATTATTTTTATTATTATTATCATTATTATTATTATTGTTATTATTATTGTTATCATTATTATTATTGTTATCATTATTATTATTATCATTATTATTATTATTATTATTATTGTTATTATTATTGTTATTATTATCGTTATTATTATTATTATTATTATTATTATTATTATTATTTGTACTCACTAGGAGTTCTCACACAGGATATCACCAAAGATTACTCACTGATAATAACCGGTGGTGTTTACTGAAGTGTGTGTGATACCAAGTCCCTCCATATGTACAGTATTCTTCTCTCTTTTGATAGCCTTTACAAATGACTTTGAGTTATCGTAACAGTCGCTCTTTATTAGACATATTGATACCTGCGGTTTCAGAAAGTTTGAGAAATATGGCCAGTTGGGATAAAAAATAACTACAGCTTGATCATCAGTTATCCATTAGAGTCAACGGATATCTACCCCCCCCCCTCTTTCTTTCATTTGATGGATGACATCATCCATTGGGCACAGTTATCCACAAACACCTTCATCCTTTAGCAACATCATATTTTACAATACCACCATATCACATAATTGAGTACAAGAGAAAAAAGACAAGGTTTGAAATGACTTATATACCATTACGACCATGTAATCCCTACAGCCACCTATCTTGAAAATGCTGTTGTCAAACCTGACATAGTTATATGGATTAAGTCAGAGAGGGGTGCAACCTTGGTTGAAGTGAGTGTTCCTAATGATGGAGGTTTGAACAGAGCTGAAAAAGAGAAACAGACCAAATATCAAGGTCTCATGTATGATTTGAAAAGAAACTGGAATCTTAGAGAGATATCAATCATACCAGTTATTATAGGTGTCACAGGGGTTATGAAGAAGAACCTGAAGTCCTACCTAACTAATATTCCTGGTGAACTAAGTGCAAAAGAGATCCAGACAATTGCACTTAAGGGAACAACAAGGATACTAAAAAGAGCTCACGGTTGGTTTCAATAAAAAGCAGGGCAATGTTGGCAGCTGGTTTGGCTGCTCCATCTCCAGCGTTACAATCTTCAATGGAAGAACATTAAAAAAAAATAATAATAATAAATATAAATAAAATCTACGATATATATCGTTCCTTCAGATACTTGAAGATCTTTGGCAAGATGCCGCATTAATGATACAGGATTTTCGTTGATCATTCCATACACCCTTCAGACAAACTCAGTGAGTCAGAACGTTGGCAATGCTGTTTTTTCTTGCTGGTGGCAAATTCATCACCATTGTTTAAATTTAGCTAATTTCCTGAAGTTTGTATGATAAGTATCCCCAGATTTCATGTACGCTCCATCTCTTTTGATAACCTTTGCAAATGACTTTGCATTATTCCAACAGCTGCTTACAATTGATTTCTTGCTGGCAACGACCATGGTTTTCATTTGTGGCATCATAGCTACGATAACCAGTAGTGATGATAGTTTCCTTCGAATATTCTTCTCTGTATTCTTATCTCCGTCAGATGTTGTCCTCCGGCTGTCATTACCAGTCTCCATTGCTTTCTTAATAATATTAACTAGCAGGACTCGTGGAAATTTCACTGGATTAAGAAATATATTTAATCAATAAATATTTTTTCTGGATAGCTCAAAAAATCAGTTTTTTGGACACAAAAACAAATAACCCACAGCAAATATGAGTCTATTAACATTTCTATGAAAATAGTGTTCATTGTATTTTAAATATACAACTGACTCAAATGAGATAAATTAATAAATAATAATAAATACTCAGAAAGTAATATTGTGCTACATAGTTCAATACAAATAATAAAATCACATTGTAAGAGAGAATCTTTAATTTACTCCTGCAATCCAGCATCTCTTGACAGGCAATGTTCTTCTTTCTTTTCTGTTTTTTGCCTAGTCTTTCGAATGTTCCCTTTTTTATGTAATGTTTCACTGATATCTTTCATTGATGAACCACTGCAAGTCGAAATTATTACAATTCCTTTCTTACACCATTGCAACAATGATCATATATGATCATCAAAATGATATTCAAAGACGAAGCTACGTTACAGGGAAGTTACTCTCATATTTTTGTCCAGGGCTGCCAAATTGGCCATTTTTAAGGCCAAATTTCGTGAATTTGTTGTTCTTTAGAATTAGTTTAGCTTCAACAATTTTATTTGGCTTTTTTACAAAGCATGGCGTACGGACTAACTAAAGAACAAGCAGAATATTGTGTCGATAATATTGTTGGATAGTTTGTATATTTTTACGAATATATATATATATCCATACTTGGTAGATTCTATATTATTTAATTGGAATTCATTAATGAGATAAGTATTATTCATTAATTTATTATTGCTGACGATTATCCTCATTTTTCTTAGATGCTGTTTCACAACGTTTCGGCCAACTATTCCTCTGGCCTTCGTCAGGTGGTAACCACGATGGGATAGAAACTCTGAATCTCCTAACTGCATTCTCAGCAATCGTCTCACGACGTTTTGGCCAAGTAAGCCAAAACGTGGTGAGACGACAACTATGGATGGCAGTTGGAGTTCCTATCCCATCGTGGTTACCACCTGATGAAGGCCAGAGGAATAGTTGGCCGAAACGTTGTGAAACAACATCTAAGAAAGATGAAGATAATAGTCCGCAATAATAAATTAATTGGTAGATTCTGTTGTAGGTTTTCTTATAGTTTTTCTTCTTCTTCTTCTTCTTCTTCTTCTTCTTCTTATTATTATTATTATTATTATTATTGTTATTATTATTTACTCACTAGGAGTAGTCACACAAGCTATCATCAAAGATTTCTCTCTGAGAACAACCTGTGGTGTTCCCTTGAGTCTGAGTGACAACAAGTCTCCTCAGATTTCCAGTACTTTCCACTTCGATAATCTTTGCAGATAAATTTGCAGTATCGCAACAGCTTCATACCATTGATTTCTCGTGTTGTATACTAGTGTACCAAATCGATGTATGTTATTTTATGGTACCAAATCAATATACAAACATGTTATGTGATGGAGAGGTTCATAGCAATGACATGTGATTGTGCATTGTGTTACTAAATGTCTATAATGGGGTTCTTTAGTATCTAAACCATCTGTTACTCTTACAGTCTATGCTCCATGATTGTCTGCGTTGTGTGCGTGTGTGTCAGACATAATTACATAAACATTTATTTGACAACATACCTGGTTTTCTGCTGTTGACCTCTGGAAGATATTCAGCCAATCTTAGGGAGAAGGATTCTGTGTAAATATAAATGAAGATGCTTCAACGGAGATATCAAGATGCTGTATATTTTTATTTGGTTTATTTCATTCCCAGGCATGACGTCCATCAGAGGAGTGATCGACGATCTTTGCTCGGGTGGTTAATTCTCGTTTCCATTCTGAGACATGTCAGCTTCCTCCCCGGGGAGGGGGGGGCGCCTGTTAAACCGTCTGCTCTGTTTTTTAATTCATCTATTTTCTCAGCTAACTAGAATATGTAACAGACAGACATGTACTTCCGATCAACTGATCAGATGCTTCGGGTGGAAACTTGATCGGCACCGAGTTTGATATATTTTGACAACTTTATTAAAACAACCTCATGTCTCATTTCTTGCTCACCTCGCCAGTTAGATAGATAGATAGATAGATCGATAGATGAATATATTGATAACCAGATACAAAGACAGAGAGAAAACTAGCTCGATAGATAACTAAATAACAGATAATTTCTCTTCTGTTCCACAACATTGGTCTTCACTGGAATTTGGGTGGCAAAAGCCTCCCCAAGGTCCCAGTCCTCTTTGTATTCATCCAGTGGAGGTCTGGTTAGTGCTTTCTCTCCTCGATCTTTCTATCCTCCTTGATTCTCCTCACTTATTTGGTGTGGTGCCAGTTTATGGTAACATACACACACCCACACACACAGAGTAAAGGGAGGCAAGTGGTGGGAGGGCAGGGGCACGTGGAAGGCAGGTGCGTGCAGAGGTTAACTTATAATTATGCAATTTTAGTTTTCATAATTCCATGTGATGCTTATTTGTGTTTTACATCTGTAGCAGTTTCTGTATGTCCAGCTCGTGCATGTAGCTCATGTGTATTAGTTTCTGCATTCAAAGATTTTCCTTAATATTTCAGCCGTTTTCATTATTGTTATCTGTTGTATCTTCTCACTCATCCCTCTGATTCCAATTTTTCCCATTTTTTATTAAAGTTTTTAGCTATTGCTCCTAGTGCTCCTACTATTAATGATATTATTATCATCTTATCTATATATTAATACAATACTGTGTGTTATTTTGTGTGTCACATTTACATCTTTTTTCTTCTAAGTGACTGTCGTTTAATTGTTATGACCTTCCATTTCTTGTAATAATTTTTCAAACAATTCTTCCTAAGTTTTGGTTCCAGATTATAGTTGATGGCACTCAAGCCATCTATTTTTTATAAATAATTTTACCATGAATTCTTTATAAGCTTTGGTTTTGGTTTCGATTATAGCTGAAGAAACTCAAGTTATATATATATATATATATATATATATATATATATATATATATATATATAATTTAAAGGAGATTAGAATAATAGTCTAAAGAGCTAAGTGTATTTTAATGTAACAGTGAAATTACTAGTTTAATTAAAATACAGGAAATGCTCGTTGTAATTTAGATATATAATAAGCTCGATAGTTAAATGTCCTTAACTTTACTTAATATATATATATATATATATATATATATATATATATGCTCATGTTAACGTCCCATCCTATTTACCCTGCCCAAGGACAGACTGATGATCTCCCCTGGTATCGGGAGAGTGCCGCCAGGGGACGGAAGGGAAATAGGCAGTTCAGAGATCATCAGTCTGTCCTTGGGCAGGGTAAATAGGATGAAACGTTAACGGTACATATATATGCACATATATTTTTCTTCATAAGTTTTGTTTTCAGTTTCGATTCAAGCTGATGTATACGAAATTTGCATAAATTAAAATATCATATTTAAGTATATTTTACAACCGGGTTATGCCGGGCGTCCCTGCCAGCTTAGATAAATACTTTTGCATTTTTAACAAAAGAGCTACAATAATATCAGAGCGTCTCCATTTACGCTGAACATCTACAGAATGCCAACATCAATATATTACATATGAATGAGTCTCCTGTGGAATTTCCACAGGTTTTTTGTTGTTTTTTTTTTTTTTTACATAGGCATAACCACTTATCAAGGCCAGAGACCACTCAAGGATAAGGGTTAATAGTGTACAGTAGTCAATTGGACAATATAGTAATCGTTAGTAATGGAAATTCAGTAAATTTGTTAACTTAAGTGGAACGGCTCATCAAGAACTTGTTTATGTTGGACTTGAAGACAACCATATTGTAGTCAGCTGGAAAGCAGGAAAACGGAAGACAATTCTACAGGCATGCAGTTCTAAGAAAGAAGCTTTGCTCATGGAATCTACGTTTAGGTTTAGGCACAGATAAAGAGTGGGGAGAATTATTGATAGTGTTTTCAGCTAGACGAGTATTTCTTGTGAAAGTTTGGCGAGGGGGGACCATAGATTGAAGTTCAGTCGAGCACTTGCTATGAAAATAACGATAAAGCAGAGACAAACTCGCAACACCTCTTCTGTGAGATAAAGGTTGCAGGAAATAGAAAAGGACATCTCCTACAAGGCTACGAACTCTATTTTGAACTCTATCAAGGCAGGACAAGTCCTTTCTAGCAGTTCCTGCCCAGATGTGGCAACAGTACTCCATCCTTGGACGTACCTGGCTCTTATATAGATAGAGAATTGCATCAGCAATGAGATATCTTCTGGATCGATAGAAAGATCCCACCATTTTTCCAGCAGCCTTGGCAACAGATTTGATGTACATGTTCCATTTAAAATCAGGAGTAACGGTCAAGCCTAGAAGCTTGTCAAAACAGGGGGCCTCCCCAAGACGAGAGCCATTCATTTCAATTGGTGCCAGATGGGCACAAAACGTTGATTGTGTAAAGATAGAAGCTTGGTTTTAGATGCATTAAAAGTAACCAGCCACTCCTTTCCCCATTGTACCATGTGCTCAACATCAGAGGCAAGAGAATCAAAGAGAACTTGGTTGTTTACGGTCTTAGACGTGCTACCATAGATGGTGAGGTTCCGCTAGTTATTATTATTATTATTATTACTATTACTATTACTATTATTATTATTATTATTATTATTATTATTATTATTATTGTCTATGTTCCTCTATTTCAGATTCCTGGCACTATAGCATCACATCCTTTGACTGATGAAGTTCCATATTTTTCGCAAGGAGCACCATCTGGTTTTCGACGCTGGTATTCAATGGCAACTATCAAAGTAGCAATTAACCAAGTGACAGTCTTCCGTAATTTACTAGAAATGGCGCAAAAATAATCTTGTTTTATAATGAAAACTGGACTAAATTCACCTCTTTTTTTATTATTGACTAGCGAGGGTGCCCGGCGTTTCCTGGGTGTTTGTAGGTGTGTATGTTGGGGGAAGGGAGGGAGGTAAAACAAATATGATAAAATAAAAAATAAATAAATAAAAGATTTGGTAGGTAGGTAGAATCGAACCAGAAGCCTTGAGGAAATGTGGTGGAAAATAAAGTGTGAAAAAACCCTGGCATGTTACCACTTGGCCAGCAAGGGAGAGTAACAGGAAGACGGTTGAATTTATTTAACCATTAAAAATCGAATTGACAGGTGCATGAATTTAATGAGGTCAAATAGAAATTCCGCAGTTAAATTTTACTGCGAGGCAGTTTTTTGGGTTTGTTTACCCACCTTTGGCTGGTTTTGTTTCCTTAAGATGTTGGGGGAGGGGGGGCCCGCTTCCCATAAATGAATAGCAATTGTCTGAATTGTCTGATATAAGGGGTTTCCCCCGCATTGATCAAAGCTTTATTGCTATCTGGACGTTCCTGGCACAAGAGCCTAGAACACTGCCCTTGCTTCAGATTAGTTTCGTTTTTATACAAAAAAGCTGAACACACATGAGGGGAGCCGAAATAGCAAGAATTTTGTAAAAGTCGATGTAAATAAATCTAGACGCGATGCACAATTGCAAATCGTAGATATTACAATCTACACTGTGTATAAAAAGTTCTAAAAAGTAGTAACCCCACGGAGAATACCCCTCAAAAAAGCCTTTGCCAAACATGCAAAAATATGTGCACACACATTTTGCCTTTTATATATATAGATTAGATTAATTTCAATCATTAAATTACAGGGGGGGGTTCTTTTCTTTTTCTTGTATATTGTCGAAATAGAATTGCAATATAAAAAAAAATTAAACCGAAATGAAAAAAAATTCCTGCACAAAAAATTGTTCTCTTTCTTTTATAGCTAATTCTTTTTTCTTTTTTTTTTTTTTTTTTTGCCTTCTAAGATTATTCCCAGTGTTCTTAATATCACTGTGAAAGATTTTTTTATTATTTACGTAAACTCATACAAGTTGTATTCGTGCTTGGCGAAACGTTTGCTTGTTTTAAAAACAAAGCAAAGAAGAGAAAAAAAAAGGGGTCGTTTCTGAATTTTTCTTAGCAATCAGCATTCTATTTATTCACCCTCGCCGCCGCTACCGCCGCCACCGCCACTGTAATTCTCTTTCCGTCCTCTTCTCAACTGACAGCAATCTCACGTGCACAAGATAAAAAAAAAAGTGACAGGCTCCCTATCGAACAAAATAAACGTCCTTTTATACTGTCACCTCGAACCACGATAGCGCCTAAATTTTCATGTATCTTCTTAGTTTTCATATCAGACGGGTTCCGAGTTCGAATGCCAGGGCTTCTCCATAGAGGGAACACGCCAACCATAGCCGCTCATTGTTTTGTCTCTCCACATCGTCATTACACGCTGGTGCCGCGGTAATTTTATCTATGTTCCGTATTCAACTCAACGGCAAGTCATACGTGCTTACTTATTTAGCAGAGTGGGTTAGGGTTAGGGTGCAAAAGCTTAGCCATATGCGAAGAAAAAAATGATTTAAAAAAAGCGTGTGCACAGACTGATGATCATGTTAGAGATGTCGATGACGTTCGAGAGGACAATTGTCAGAGAGAAGAAGCATGATCACGGTATATTTTGAGAATGTACCCAGAAATAAATGTTGTTGTTACAACACGAAAAAGTGAGTTCAGGTTATTTTTTTTTGTCTTGGTCTCCTTTGCGGTGTAGACTGCTACAACGTGTTGGGTCCCATGTGCAACATTACATATCTCGAAAATGTCGCTGAAGCCATTGTTATTAAATATGTAAATTTTCATCCCATTGTTTTTAATGAATGTTTTGTACCAATAAAATATATTTATTCACTAATCAAGTGATTGTTTGGTTTTTAGTCTTTTTAATGTTTGCTTGTACATTTCATGCCTTTATAATAAGCTTATTATATCGGTTGGAAATGTTTTTAGTCCCCCCGACAAAAGGAGGGTGGACCTGTAAATTCACCCTTGTCCATTTTTCCGTTCGTCTGTCCGCGCTTTTCTCAATAACTACGCCTTGGAATTTTTTGAAATTTTGCACAAATATAAAACATGATATCAGTAAAAAAGTAACAGAACGGATTTTCCAGGAAAACTCCAGTTGCCCTCTCCCTGTAGGGGTGCCTTTCAAGTTAAAATAGCTAAAATTGACACTTCTGTGCTTATTAAAAAAAAATTGATGCCTTGGATTTTTATAAAACTTTCTGAAAAGTTGTAACTAACTGATTTCTATATAATTTTATTTGTCTATACTTTGCGATAATTCTTGGCTCTTTTAGGGCTAATAAAAACACTCAATTTTTGGGACTATTTTACCATATTTGTTCAAAATTTTCTGTGTATGTCTATTTAGCAGTTTTGCATAGTTCTGAACTCAAATGTAAATATGTTAAAGCCTTGGGGACATTTGGGGCTAAATAGAGGCAAATGATGGACTTAGTCATTTTTTTTTTTTTTTTGCATGATGCAGAACTCAAATTTGCATATGTTAAAGCCTTAAACTGCACCGTTTGTTCATTTTCACCAGGATTTGACGTCCCCTGGGGACTTTTGGGGCTAAATGAGGGAGGGGGGGGGGAATGCTGAACTTAGTTATTTTTTTTATGCCTCGTTCACTGTGCACTCACGGGGGACCATGCATGCTTCACTTTTTGTTGTTGTTGTTGTTGTTGTTGTTGTTGTTGATGCGTATTAGCTTTTATTTTTACAAATGAGTCACCACTTATCAAGGCCCAGAGGCCACTCGAGAATAAGGGTTAATGAGTGTACAGTAGTCAATGGGAAACTGTTGTAGTAATCGTTAGTATTGCGAATTGAGTAAACTGGATTATTAAAGGGGTGACTCATCAAGAACTTATTTACATTGGACTTGAAGGTGACCAAATTGTAGTCGATTGGAAAGCAGGAAAATGGAACAGTTCCACAGGTGTGCAGTTCTTAGAAAGAAGTTTTGTTCATGGAATCTACGTTTAGGTTTAGGAACAGCTTATTAATTTATTTTTTTATATACTGATGGATCATTGCCTATCAAGGCATGGGATCTACTCGAGAATATGTGAATGGGTTGGGCAGAAGATTACTTAAAGGGGTTTGATTATCCAAGAGAACAAACTCATCAATTATTTGGAGATGTGAGAGACGTCATTGCTGCAACGAGAATTCACTCATTGGCGGAGAAACGAGGAAATAAATGTCGTTGTTACATGAAAGAGCGAGTTATTCTTTGTCTTGATCTGCTTGGCGACGTAGACTGTGTACAACGCGTTAGATCTACGTGTGTAACATGTGTGTAAACATGTGTAACGTTATACTTATTTTTTGTGGATTTGTAATGCTTACGAGAAGCCGAAACGTGAACGTATAAGATAGAATTAAGAAACAAAAAAGTGAGAGAAGAAGAAATGAGAGAAATAAAAAGGCTTTAATATAAATAATTTTTACTAGCGGGACCTGTGGAAATTCCACAGGGGACTCATTCATATGTAATATATTGATGTTGCCATTCTGTGGATGTTTAGTGAGAATGAAGACGCCCTGATATTATTGTAGCTCTTTTGTTAAAACTGCAAACATATTTATCAAAGCTAGCAGGGACGTCCGGCATAGTCCGGTCATAAATATGATACTTTAATTCTTGCAGATTTCATATATATTATTATAGAGTCAATTTTCTATCGATTCTTATATATTATAAAGTTGTGATTTCCAAAATAAAAAAATATATATCTTAATGACTTGCATGCATCAGCTTGAATCGAAACCGAAACCAAAACTTACGAAGAAAAATATACAAACTATTAAAAATATACAAACGTATTAAGCGATGCTCTTTGTTTAAACAAATGTAGCTTAGGTATTTGGACAATATCAAAACATATCAGCAGCTGAATAGCATAACATTTAGAAGTGCCGACTGTTTCAATCCTAGCTTTAGATAGTTGCTTGTTTAGCCGCACTGATGAGTTGTGATACAGCAAAACATTACTGTATGTGGATGACTATATATATATATATATATATATATATATATATATATATATATATATATATATATATATATATATATAATGAAATAAGAATTACAATTAACTTTACAAAGATAATGCAAAATAGCAAACATATGTCTGGTCACGAATAGGCTCCTATATGATTGACTATTATAAAAAACTGATCACATATAATGATAGCTGTATCGAAACACAGGAATGGGTATGTTTGATCTGGCAGAACATTGGCTCATTAAAATTGTGGGGTCTGCGTTCGTGTCTGGTTCACAACGTATGGAAATAAAAAATTTAAAACTTAAAATAAAACGTTTACAAGTGTTTTTGATATAGATGTACATAATAATACTTTGATAAGTATGTTTTAACTTAAATAGGGGTGGTGTAATAAAATTGTTGGGTCTGCGTTCTCGCCTGACCTCCATAGAATGGAAATTTTAATAAAGACTTTTTATAACTATCTGCGTAAGTATACTTTGATAATCATGTTTCAGTTTGAAGAAATATAGTATAATAAAATTATGGGGTGTTCATTCGCGCCTGACCTCCATAGAATGGAAATATGTCACAAAGTTTAACAAGGGTTTTTAATATAGATCCACAGAATTTTGTGATAAGTTGTTTCAGTGTGAACAGGTATGGTATAATAAATTATGGGGTTTATCTATTTTATTTTTACTTTCATCCTATTTTGCTTTGGTTTTGATACCCCCAAATTCGAAGCTATCTCTTTACAACCCTTCCTTTTCATAACCTATCATACTTTCATAAATCAGAGTCCATTTTCTGTAGGCTGTTTTTGAACCCAGTCAACGACGGGTACTTTTGCTAGTATGTATATATTATGTATGTATATTATATATATATATATATATATATTATAGTGTGTATATATATATATATTATAGTGTGTGTATATATATATTATAGTGTGTGTATATATATATATATTATAGTGTGTGTGTGTGTATATATATTATAGTGTGTGTGTGTATATATATATACATATATTATAGTGTATATATATATATATTATAGTGTGCACATATACATATATATATTATAGTATATATATATTATAGTATGTATATATATATTATAGTATATATTATAGTATATATATATATTATAGTATATATATATATATATATATATATATATATATATATATATATATATATATACTAGCAAAACTACCCGTCGTTGACTGGGTTCAAAAACAGCCTACAGAAAATGGACTCTGATTTATGAAAGTGTGATAGGTTATGAAAAGGAAGGGTTGTAAAGAAATAGCTTCGAATTTGGGGGTATCAAAACCAAAGCAAAATATGATGAAAGTAAAAATAAAATAGATAAACCCCATAATTTATTATACCATACCTGTTCTCACTGAAACACTTATCACAATATTCTGTGGATCTATAGTATAAAAACTTGTTAAACTTTGTGACATATTTCCATTCTATGGAGATCAGGCGCGAACGAAACTCCCATAATTTTATTATTCCATATTTCTTCAAACTGAAACATAATTATCAAAGTATACTTATGCAGATAGATATGAAAAGTCTTTATTAAAGTTTGTGTCTATTTCCATTCTATGGAGGCCAGGCGCGAACGCAGACCCCACAATTTTATTATACCATCCCTATTTAAGTTAAAACATACTTATCAAAGTATTCTTATGTACATCTATATCAAAAACACTTGTAAACGTTTTATTTTAATTTTTAATTTTTTTATTTCCATACTTTGTGAACCAGGCGCGTACGTAGACCTCACAATTTTAATGAATCATCATTATGCCAGATTAAACATGCCCATTCCTGTGTCTCGATACATCTTCTATCATTATATGTGATCAGTATTCTATAATATTCAATCATATAGTAGCCTATTCGTGACCAGACGCACACACCGACGTTCAGCTTTATATTAATACTAAACAGATAAAAACACCCGCATTTTTGTACTTCTGCAATTATTTTTCTTTGAGTGACGCTGAGACATAAAGCGATACCCCATCCCCCCGAAAAAAAAAAACCATAATTACGTCGAAACTCACCCACACAAATATATATTATCAACTAAATCAATTACCCAGACAGGAAAACATATAAGATCTTTCTCAAAAGAAAATCGAAGAAAAAAAAAGTAAAAAAAAAAAAAAAAAACGCGTAGGAATATATCTGATATAAAAAGCATTACTTTATCTTGTTTCTTTTTCAAAGTATTATGGAAACGATAATAAAATTCAGACAGTCAAGTGAATAGTTGAAAAATGATTTTAAAATCGTCCGTAGGAAATAAATTTTAACCTTTTGGTAAACGTGCTCACATCTTACAATGAATCGACATTTATAGCCGAGACTTTAATAGAGGGCTAACGATTTAAAATATTTCGTCGAAAAATAAAATCATCCTTAGCCTAATTATTTATTTTTTTATCAATATTTGTAACTTTTACATTTCTAGAAAATAAATAATTAAAACAAATCATTTTATCACCATATCTCTCGATTTGGTTAAAAACTATATCCGTTCATAACCGGAAGTGAAATATCAGTGAAAATTACTTAAAATGTGCCAGTTTAGCAAATAGTACAAATAACTTGAATTAAAATAATTTAAATAAATCAACTTTAAATAATACTCTTAAATAGAACAATTACATCAATTACATTACTATAATCAGTTATTTTAATTGAGCGAATTATTTTTAAAAAATTTCTTTAATATAATATGCAAATTAGATTAGTTCTATTATGTACATTGCCTTCAGTATAGTGTATATATATTGATCGTGATGCTATTTATTTATATAGAAAATCTTATAGTAAATAAAATTTATATAGATAACCGTTTTCAGCAGGAAGTTTTGTATATATTAATCAAATTGTGAACAAACAAACAGACAGGATTACGGATTTATATATATATATATATAATAGATTATAGTATATATATTTTTTTTTTTAAATCCCCGAAACAGTGTTTCATGGTAAACAACTGATGATCCCTTGAAAAATAAATTATTGGTATTATAGTAAATTCGAGAGTGAGTTGATGCAGTGATTGCAGGTGATTAAATGACTTACTGACTAGATGGTTTTCTAACGAATGATAAAAAATATTTTTTGTATAGTTTTAAAGATTAAAAACTTCAAAGACTATATATATATTATAGTATATATATGTATATATATATTATAGTATATATATATATATATTATAATATATATATATTATAGTATATATATATTATAGTGTATATATATATTATAGTGTATATATATTATAGTGTATATATATATATATATATATACAAAGGATTAATATCTATCTATCTATATATATATATATATATATATATATACATATATATATATATATACATACATATATACATACATGCATATATATATATATATATATATACATATATACATACATGCATATATATATATATATATATATATATATATATATATATGAGCTGTGATACAGCTCATCAGTGCGGCTAGACAATCAAGGCTTTGAACCATTACGCTAATCAGCAGCTGCTATGCGGGTAGGGAATTAACAATGTTTTGGCATCGTTCGAATACCTAAGCTCTATTTATTTACACAAAGAACATCGCTATAAATGCTAATGGTATATCGTGTAACAGTAACACTTCCCAATATGCTCAACTCAAGATAAGGAGCATTAGCATCCACATAAAGTACTGTTTCGCTGTATCACATCTCACCAGTGCAACTA
This sequence comes from Euprymna scolopes, assembly GCF_053919585.1. Lineage (NCBI taxonomy): Eukaryota > Metazoa > Mollusca > Cephalopoda > Sepiida > Sepiolidae > Euprymna > Euprymna scolopes. The sequence goes on along the minus strand of NC_136510.1, from coordinate 24,790,365 downwards.
GACAGGCAACTACCTCAAGCCAGGATCGAAACCTGACCACCCGTACGACAGTCAAGGCTTTGAATCATTAACTTGAGTTCTTCCAGCTATAATCGAAACCGAAACCAAAACTTATGAAAAATTCTTGGTAAAATTAGTTATTACAAGAAATGGAATGTCATAACAATTAAACGACAGTCACTCAGAAGAAAAAAGATGTAAGCATGATATGCTAAATAACACATATACTATCGTATTAATAATTCTAATAGGCAATAAATAATTGTTCTTTATCCATCCACTCTGAAATATGTTTATTTTAATCATATATGAATACCTCAGACAAGAAAACAACTGATATGAGAAACACAATATGATATAATCTTTTAGATCAAGTAGGTTTCAAGAATCCCAGAAAATAAGCCAAATGAATGAGGTGACTTATGGTCTACACCGGTTGACCTTCGATGTACGTGACACTTGTAAACAAACAAACAAAAAAATTCGAGTTGCTTGTTTTTTCGTTAGAAGATAGATTTTTAATATTGGTGTAGCAGCGATCAAAGGGGAGAGAACTAAATAAAGAAAGTAAGAGTTATTGCCCTTTATAAATCCTAATTCCTTTTTAAGAGAATGACACTGACAGGACAATATGGCGGCTTCGACATTAAATATCCTTCTGTAAATTATTAATATTCTTCCGTGAATAAATTGTATTTAAATCACAATAAGCTATTTTTTTACTAATTATTTGAATTTCGATGATTCTGACATCCCATTTTTTGTAAAAGAGTTCTTTTTTTCTTCTTTTCTTCTTGAAATTTGACAGAAAGAATATTGAAAATAGTTTTTTGGGGTTCTTTTTTTTTCTTCTTCTTTTCAGAAATCTTGCCAGACTGAGGAAATTTTAAGAAAAATAATTCAGATACGCCCTTTTTTTCGGGAAAAATTCGATAAGAATCCGAAAAGGGAAAATGTTGAAAAACATAGCCTAAAAGGCTAAATATAGCTTTTAATATTCGTTTTCTTTGAATTTATATTATGAATGAAACATCATTTGAGCTCAAGAAACCTTTCGTTAACTTTCTTATTAGAGAATACTTTGAAACAGTCTTCTTGTTTCATTCTCTGGTATTCTTTTTATTATCGGCTCACATGGAGCTTTCACACAAGTCAACAAACGATCTGATTGGAAACCTGTGGTGTTCTCTGGAGGCTGAGTGACAACAAGTCTCCCCAGATGTCCAGTTCTCTCCACCGCCTTCGATAGCATTTGCAAATGAATTTGCATCATCGTAACAGCCCCTTACCATTGATTTCTCGCCGGCAGTGGCCATTGGTTTATACTGGAGTTTAAGTGGCACTAAGCCTCCCCAAGGTCCCAGTTCTCTTTGCGCTTATCCAGTCGAGGTCTGGCTTGCTCCTCGGTCTTTCAGTCCTTCTTGACCCTTCTCAGCTCTTTGGTGTCACTTTTTTATTGGGAGGAGCGGAGCGGTGATGAAACGATGGTGGGGGTGCATGATGGGGGTGTAGAACTTGTAGATATGCAGCTTCGGTGTTCTTCATTCCCTGTAATGCTTATTTGTTATATTGACTTCTTGTATTATTCTCCGCATTCAAGGGTTTTCCTTAATATTTCAGTCGTTTTCATTATCGTTAGTCGTTGCACTTTTGCAGTTATTCCTCTGATTCCAATTTCTGACATTCTTTTTTCGAAGTTTTTCGGAATTGTTCCTAGTGCTCCTACTATTATCGGTACTATTTTGATTTTCTCCTCCTCCTCCTCCTCCTCCTCCTCATCATCATCATCATCATCATCATCATTATCATCATCATTACGATAAATAATTAATACTCCTTTTAACAATTTACACACTGCCAACAAAATATCGGATTTTCTATCTGAAGGATTAATAGTTCCCTCTGGGACCTCCATTCAAGGTTTACTGAAAATATTTTTCATATTTTGGATCTCTTCCAATATATTTTCAAACAAATATTGCAATATTGCAATTCCTCTTAATATTTTAACTCTGTCAAAATATTTAATTTTTACTCAGGTCAACTTCCCGGTAGAAAGGTTTTTGTTTTTTTTTTCTTTACAAAAGGATATCAAAGCTCAAATGAATCAATTTTGAGATCAATTGTCTCGACTTGTTCCGAAATTTTTATAAAAATTTTAACGAAGAAACATTTTTAAAAGGGGTAGAAATGTTTCTCTGGAGACTAGAAAATGGCCGAACCAAACAGTTCCGAAATATTTTCCAATCTAATTATATTTGTTAATTTTACTAAATAAGAAAACTTCTGTTTTCTTTATTTACATCACGTGACTCCAAACAGCCAATGAGAAGGCCCCAAAAAGATCGTCTGCCGAATTCAATAAAACCGGCCAAAAATTCACACATCTTGAAAAAAATCTTTAATCTGTTAAAAAATAAATTTTACAAACTTTTCTTTTTTGCTGAACCCTTCTTTTTTAAATGAGATAATCTATTTCAAATAAATTCAAAATATTCAAGTATTACCAAAAAACCAGCAAAGTTCGCTCACAATATTATAAAAAAGAAACTGCAAACATTAATCAAATTGACCCTTCGAGGGTATTCTAGATGTAATAACCCATTGTGTATTTTTTATTTAAAATAAATTCTGAAACAGCGATATTTTTTTTTAAATCAAAACATTAAAAATAGAAAGCTACGACGAATTCTTTTAAATGTACATCATAATTAATGTTGGAATTTTTTTGTACTAATAATGGTGCATGCCCCCCTGTTTACGTTTATTATTTTTTATCTGGTTCTTATATATGATTTTCTGTATTTCGTATTCTTTATGATTTTTAGTTTCGTATATCTTGGATTTGTACGAAACTCCCTTTAATTTGAGAAAAGGGAAATGCTAGCTCTGTAATGACGTCACGAGCCCAGTGCGAGATTCTTCCTCTTTTGAAATTCTGCTGGCGTGGAGATTGAACGTGTTGTTCATTGCCCGAAAATAGAATTTTGACGAGCCTCCTTCAAAGAAGAAAACCCGGCAAGAAATTAATACCCGGAAACGTGACGAGACGTACGTCTGGAAACTATTTACGTGACTACGGTTTTGCACGTATTTTAGAAGGAGTGAAATTATTTTAAAGAAAATACTTTGTTTTTACGTGACAAGGAACTTTGGAATCTCCTACAAAGAAGAAAACCCGGTAAAAAAAGAAAGAATCCGGACAAGCGACGAGGTCTTGCTTCTGAAATTCATCTGTGTGTCTATGGTTTGCAAGCATGGAGGGAGAGAAAATTCTAAAAGGACTTTAAAGAAAAAAAAAGAAAAAGGCACGTGCCTGACTGGCTTTCAATTTGTGAGTACGCTCCTAAAATTAATTTCATATGCGAGTGTGATTAGGAAATACTATTTTGAATATTATTATTGAATTCGTTAATGGATACACACAACTTCTTTGTAAGAACCAGTGGTATTTTTTTTTCATAATATGTTACTTTGGCGTTTCATAAGTTTAATGCCCGCAAAGGGAAAAATTTGCAACTTATTATTGTAAATAAAGTTTCTTCTTCGTTTCAAAGCAAGACCTTTATATTTTATTCTCTACCCCCTTCCCCTCTTTTGTTTCATGTCATTTTTTTTTTCAGATTAGTTACTTTAACGTCGAATTTATCTGGCAGCAAAATAAAATTCCGACATTAATGATGTTAAAACCAACGAACCAACGATATTTTTATTAGATGAAAACATTTTAAAAAGAAGCTGCGGCTTTTTTTAAGTAAATAAGTAAGTTTTTTTTAATATCCTTTAATCTTAAAAATACAAAGAATGAAACTCTTTGATAATTTTTTTTAAACCTTACCATAATATTTACTTTTTAATATAAAAAAGTTGCCGCAGCTTCTTTTTCATCTAATGAAAATATCGTTAGTTTTAGCGTTGTAAATTATGATATGAAAACAGAAACGATTTTCTTCATAGTCGCGTAAAGACTACATTTTGTATTATTAATGTTATCAACTTTTTTTGCAATTCTTCTATAACTATCGTCGATTTTCATTGTTTGTAATGTTAAAATCTAGCTGTTGGTGTTATCAATATTATAAGCTTTGTTATAGTTGTAGCAGAAACAAATTGGACTTTTTTCTTCCTCGAATCAATGCCTCTCCCCTGTGCTATTCGGCCACATCTTGACCAGTCAGGGGTACGGCGCATTGATACTTCCTATCCCCAAAAGAAATCGGCCAGCATCCGGTTTGAAGAAGAACAACTCATTCTTACGCAGAGAGACACCAAACGGAACGGACCTCCTTTTCCTCTCTCTCTCTCTCTCTCTCTCTCTCGCTCTCTCTCTCTCTCTCTCCACCTCAGTGTTATCTCTACGGTATCGACGATTCCACTGGAATAACTACCGCGATAATACCAGGTGCCGGAGTCCAGCTTTCTACAAGGAAAATGCCACATTCTCCTCAATAAACCTTTTCTGTGACCTTTTACGAAAAATGAAGGCTCGCCATTCAGAATGCTTGTATATCGCGTCGCGGGCACCATTTTAGAAGCTTGTATCGAATTATTTATTTTATTAGGGTGTGCCCTAAATGCATTACAAAACCATAAATATTTAAAAAAAAAAAAAAAAAAAAAAAAGTCACCGCGGATTTAAAAGTTTCATCCTTGCTTTATTAAAGAGTTTCATTCTTGGTATTTTTTTAAGGTTAAAGACTAATGTTTAAAAAAAAAACCCTTAACATAACATTTACTTTGTTGCGGGGGCCGGTCGTCCGTGGACAATCGACCCAACAACTAACAAGGTAGACACGGGCAAAAAGTAAACAGCAAGAAGACAAAGAAGAATGACAGACACAGGTTGTTTGGTTAAAGACGAGGGTTCGCCTTTTATTTGCAAAGAAAGCGAAAAATCGTATGATCTGTATGCTGGTTGTCCGGAAGGTGGCACGTCACCGGAGCCTAAGGTCTGGAGGGCTAGAATAGGTATTCTAGACGTAGCGTGGTTTATGGTTGCTCGCTGGGTCTGGAACGGACAGTGGACACTGAGAACGCGGTGGTCGGTGTTAAGGAACGGACGACACTGAGAACGTAGGATCAGTGTTAAGAAACGGACGACATTGAGAACGTAGGGTCAGTGTTAAGGAACGGACGGTCAGTAGGGAGCCTGGTGCAGGCGAGGTTGCAGACCGAAGGAGCAAGGTGCATGCGAGATTGCAGGCTGGAGGAGCAAGGTGCAGACGAGGTTGTAGGCCGGAGGAGCGCGGTACAGGCGAGGTGGCTGGGAAGCTGCAGGAGTGAGCTGGAGGCACCAAGGGCTGGAAGGCTGCGGGAATGAGCAGGAAGGCTGCAGGAGTGAGCGGGAAGCACTGGAGACTGGAAGTGAAGTTCGCTGCTAATAGGTCTCAGGAGCAAAGCAGTAGTGAATCGCATTAGTAAAAAAAACTTATTAGCCCTGATAAAGACTGTTTGAACTGCTGCTGAAATGTTGGAATTTTTTTTGTACCGATAATAGTGCCCCCCCCTGTTTACATTTATTATTTTTTATCTGGTTCTTGTATTTGATTTTTTGTATTTTGTATCATTTTTTTTTAATTCTTAGTTTCGTACATTTTGGGTTTGTACGAAACTCCCTTTAATTGGAAGAAAAGGGAAATGCTAGCTCCGTGATAACGTCACGAGCCCAGCGCGAGATTCGCCCTCTTTTGAATTTACGAAAATAAATATGAAATACGAAGGCATCAAAGGGACATAAATAATTATTTCAAAAACGTTTGCGACCGTCGACCGTTTGTGTGTGACAGAACGGTAATCATTTTCGGTTGTCTTCCCTTTGTCTTTATGCCATGTGCCTTCCTTATCTCCCTTTTGTATTTTTGACATATTTCATTTCAGCTACAAAGTGGTCAGTATGTGCCACCATATTTGAAAAATAATAACATTTCACTTTTCGATTTTGGCTGATTAAAAAAAAATTCGCTCCACCAAATTTCCATTTTTTTATTCTCTTAAAGAAATATATGAATTTTTGATTTAATATATTTCATTTCTTCTTTATCGAGTGATTTTTTTTAATATCTAAAAAAAGAAAACATTGAATGAAATAGAAAAAATTTCGTCAGCGTCCGATATTTACTTGACGATCTAAGCATAACATGAACTTTCACTAAAAAAATCAACGTGATTTAAAAAAAAAAAGAAGGATTTTACACTTTGGACTTTACAGGTAAATTTCCAAATAACACTTCTTTTTTTGTTGTTTTAAATTATAATATTTTATTTATTGATCTTTTATCTTCAGTTTGTGATATATAAAACTTTGGTGAGTAAATTAATTATTTAAATTTTAATAGACATTCAAAATAGGGGGGGTAAAAAAAGTTTGTCTAAAATATTATATTCAGTTTATTGGAAAGAGCATAAAATTTCACATTGATCCTGAAAATATCGTAAAAATTGAACCTATAGAAAAATTTTGATAGATTTTTAAAGTTTAAAAACTGAAAAAAAAATTAACTCGTAAAATTCAATTGATTTCATACGTAAAAAGAATGACTGCATGAACGCGCACTGGCACTTTGTAAACACTGTTTTTTTTTTTTAAATAATATTTCTATTATTTTTTAAACAACTTTAATAGTTTATTTTGGAAGTATATTCCATAAAAAAAATAAACAACTCACTTTAAAAAAAAAGAAATTACAAGTTTTTTATATTTTATTCGCAGTTTTGTGTTAGGGTGTCCAAAATTCCCAGAAAATTCTGATACACCTAGCCCTGTGGTAAAAACATCATGCTACGTATCGAGTGGTGGTGAGTTCGAGTCCCAATAAGTTTAGCCATACTGACGAGAAGTGAAAGTTCGAATAATGTCTATAGATAATTTTATACACGTAAAAATATTTAAATAATACATTATATATATATATATATATATATATATATATATATATATATATATATGTTTGTATGTATCAGGAGTCTTTGTCTAACGCAAAGCAACAAAACTTTTTGGTTAAAACGTCAAACAGAGGTTCGCTAGTCACAAGTCGAGTAGAGTTCACGTCGACGTTCTCTATTCGCATGTCTTAGACGCTTCTCTCACTCCTCCCAGCGACTCGCCTTTTATAATGTTTTGGGAACATCTAATTTGCATATACTACACGAGACTACTCGAGATCTACGCGTGACCGGAAGCTTTAAAAGACAACAGCCGCCATCTTGGCCTGCCGAGACAGATTCTCGCCCGTTTCTGAGGTAGGTCCTCTCTATGTCTATCACAATATATATATATATATATATATATATATATATATATATATATATATATATATATAGAGAGAGAGAGAGAGAGAGAGAGAGAGAGAGAGAGAGAGAGAGAGAGAGAGAAATTATAGGTTTTATATATATATGAGGACTGTTTTCTTCTGTAGAAAGCAACCGTTTATTAAGTCGCCTGACGAATACTTCTGGTTTTAACCGACTATTTGTTTGAAACATTAGCATGTCCACTGTCAAGGCCATGTAAATTAAATCAATAAAAATTGGAAGTGTGGACTGAACATATAAGGCTGTGATGGAAAGCCCTGGAGTTAGGACACTCAGGTCCCAAGTTGCGAGAGATGCTAGAAAAAATACGGTGAACATCGCCTGGTCGTTTAAGATCCGCGGGTTTGGAGAAGAGAACTCTGGACGTGTACTAAAGCCCTCAGAGGTAGTACCTCGCTGGGCAATAGTTAAACTACTATTGGCTGTGTCCTTACCCTTTGGACACACCGAAACGAGGTTGGACGCAAGTTACTTGGTGCAGCTGAAATCTATAGCCCTCAATATGGCTAGGGATAAGTTTATGCCCGTAAGCCGATAAGAGGTTGAGAGATGTCAGGCCTCTGGTCTGGAGACGTGTCGATCAAAGATTCGAATTGCCAAAAATGTTAAGGAAGAAAATGGATAGAATAAATTTGAGAGAATCGCAGACTAGGATAGAAGGTAGGGATGTTAATGAGACAAAGGCCTTCTCCAGGTGATAATAGTGGTGGGAAGTTTGATAAGCATGATTGCGATGTGGTGTGTAACAAAACGTATGAAAGGGTTTGACAGTAAGAAACGCTTCAAGGTTGCCTGCACCGGCGACGAAGGTGGCCCTCGTCAAAACTCACCTGAAGTCGAGATAAACCCAACCAGAGCAGATGCAGACTTCGATGCCACCAAAGTGGAAGGAGCATATCAGAATTTTTGTAGGAATTTTTGACACCCCTAACACGAAACTGCGAATACAATATAAAAATCTCGTAATTTCTGTTAAAAGTGGGTTATTTATTTTCTTTATGGATTATACTTCCAAAATAAACTATTACAGTTGTTTTAAAAGTAATAGAATTTTTTTTTTTTTAAACAGTAATGAATTTTCCGAACTCAATATTTTTCAATTAAAAATCTATCAAAATTTTTCTATTGATTCTATTTTTACGATATTTTCAGGGTCAGTGTGAAATTTTATGTTCTTTCCAATAAATCGAATATAATATTTTAGACAAACGTTTTTCTTTTTTAAATTCACGACCCCCCCCCATCCCAATTTTTAAGTGTCTATTAAAAAGTAAATACTTAATTTAGTAACCCGAAAGTAAATAATTAATTTACTCACAAATTGAAGAGAAAAGGTCAATACATAATATATTCAAATTTAAAAAAAAAAAGACATAGTGTTCTTTTAGAATTTTACCTGTAAAGTTTGAAGTTTAAAACCTTTTTTTTAAACCACGTTATTTGTTTTTTTCTTTTTTTTTTTAATGGAACCTTGGTCCTTGCTCCTTTAATTGAAAAAAAAATTTGGGCTTGAATTACATTTTTCGAGGAGTTATAAGCTTGGAAAGACAGGGGGTCGAATAATTCACGCCTCCCATTTTGTAAATGTCTAATAATAATTAATTTAGACCCCGATAAGTACATAATTATTTACTCACAAATTGAAGAGAAAAGGTCAATACATAATATATTCAAATTAAAAAAAAAACATATTGTTCTTGTAGAATTTTACCTGTAAAGTCCGAAGTTTAAAACCTTTTTAAAAAAAAAACACTTTTTTTTTTTTTTAATGAAATCTTGGTCCTTGCTCCTTTAATTGAAAAAAAAATTAGGGCTTGAATTGCATTTTTCGAGGAGTTATAAGCTTGGAAAGATGGGGTGGAATTATTCGCTATTTTCACGAAATTTCTGACACTGCCAAAGGAGCACCCTAAACACACAGATCCAGATGAACTAGTGAAACAAATAAAATTGGCTTTGATTATTTTTTTTAATAGGAGAATGAACCGATAGACTGTATTATATGAACTTTGACCCCCAGATAAGACCATGGGCTAAAGTGAGATAATTAAAAAAAAAAAATTTTTAAATAGCCAATGATCGTCCTTCGATACACCGATTGCATGTTTATTTTTGCCCGAAAATGAACTGGAAGATCTGTACTGAAAAAAAAAAATCTTTGTCCTCAGAAAAGACAACGGACTAATTGAAAAAAAAAAAGCAAAGCAAAAAGAAAACCATATCGATAGACTGATTGCGTATTTTTTAGTTTGTTTGTTTTTGTTTTTTTTTGGGGGGGGGGGTTGGAGGGACATTAACTGAATAATTGTATTGTAGAAACTTTTTGACGAACTGTTATTGAAATAAACGTTTAACTCCAGATCATACTAGGCAATGGTCCAAGGGGAGATAATAAAAAATAGTAGTACTCGCCCTTGTATAGCACTGAACTTTTACTTTAATAATGAATTAGACAAGAATATATATATATATATATATATATATATATATATATATATATATATATATATATATATATATATATATAGTAGCTGTACCCTGCCACGCGTTGCAGTGGCTCAATTTGGTGTAATGGAAAAATTTAATAAAAAGAGAACATGCATGTTTCTTATATTAGTGCAGCAATCCACTGCAAAAAGTGAAAATAAGGTGAAAATGAAAAAAAATGGTACTCTTGCAGAATTTGATCTGGATCCTCGGGAGTTTCTGTCAATCATTCATGGTTTGGACTTGACCAACAATCAGTGGATATAGCCGAACGTAGCAAAGATGTTGAAACGCTAAATGTTTTTTTTTGTTGTTGTTGTTTTACAAAAATGTGAGTTAGTAATTAATATTTGGTTGATGATGGGGGGAGGGGGTTACTATGCACAGATTCGAAAAAGTTGTCCAAAAACAAATAAATGAAAGCAAAGGTAAGGTAAGTTACGTTTCTACCTAATTGGATAATTGTTTAGTGTTTTTATGTAATGTAAAATATTTAATCGGCTCAAAAAACAGAAATGGTCGCAAACTTTGTTGAATACGTTAAGTTTGGGAAAGTAAGTTGAAAACTAAAAACTATACAAAACAGTGTCTGAAACTCACCGAATATATGTTACCATGACATAGGCTAGCATAATCGGTGGGTTTCTGACAGTATTTTGTATAGTTTTTTAGTTTTAACTCACTTTCTCTAACTTAAAGTAATCAACAGTGTCAACCATCATTTGTAGCTTTCAAATACCCCGATAAACACTGTTTTTCGAGCCGACTAAACGTTACATTAAATGAAAAGGGTTTGTATTATTAAACACAGATACAAAGAAGTTGTCAAAAAATAAATATATAACAAATAAATGTTATCAAAGGCAAGAAAAGTAAATGTTCTACCTAACTGGATAAGATTTTAGTATTTTTATGTAATGTATAATCGGTTCAAAAACATTCAATGTTTATCGGTATATCTGAAAAATACAAATGGCGGCAGACTGTATCGAACACGTTAAGTTTGGGGAAATTTTGGGAAAATCAGTTTAAACTAAAAAACTATACAAAATACTGTTAGGAACTCACTCAATATATGTTATCATGATGTAGGCTGGCATATAATTGGTGGTTTGAAACTTTTGCTCGATACAGGTGATGACTTTTAAAAGTCCCTTTTAGTGATTACCTGGTTTGAGGATATTTGTACAACTAAACGGCAAATCTGCTCCAAAAAATCCGGTATTATTTTACTTTAAGGCCCGTTTCACGTTCATATATAACGAAATATTTTATTGTAGATTTCGGTGTGCTAAAAACGAATCTGCAAACCGTTTCCGTAGCAAAAAGAAAGTTTTCATGATATTCATGAAATTACTTTTTCGAAAAGTAGGTGATCACTTTTCAATGTAAATTTAACTTAGAATGAGCACCCACTTTCTGACCACCTGAGAGAGTGGCATTTTTCTGTGTTTCTTGGCTAAAAAGTTTTTTGTTTGATTTCTTTTGCATGGTAATAACCCCTGAACTCTGGGACTATTTTCCATTTCACAGATGTAGCCTTCGTTTACGCTATGCGTGAGCATAAACGAAAGTTGTTTAGCCAATAAACATGGGAAAAAATCCCCCCTCTCTCAGGTGGCTAGAAAGTGGGTGCTCATTTTAAGTTAAATTTACATGGAAAAGTGATCGCCACTTTTTCGAAAAAGTAATTTCTTTATATCATAAAAACTATTTTTTTTGCGACGGAAACGGTTTGCAGATTCGTTTTTAGCACACCAAAATCTACAATTTTTTTTTGTTATTTACGAACGTGAGACGCACGGCCCTTAATGGAAAATTATATCAAAACTCCGGGGTGAAATAGTTTTCAATAAAAACAGCAAATGAATTCGATAGAAAAAAAAAATGGATGCTATTTTTTTTTCTTTTTTCTATGTGTTTCTTGGCTAAAAAGGTTTTTGTTTGATTTCTTTTGCATGGTATTAACCCCTGAACTCTGGGACTATTTTCCATTTCACAGACGTAGCCTTTGTTTATGCTATGCGTGAGCATAAACGAAAACTGTTAAATATGCATTCGCGTACCAAACTGCCTTGTCAAAAAACTTTTAAGCCAATAAACACGAAAATAAATGCCCCTTCCTCAAAAAAAAATTCTTCAGATCATGAAAACTATTTTGGTACTCCTTGGGCGTTGAGTTCCATGTCGACCCGCAGAATTATTTAATGGTCGTTCCCTTAGTACCCCCCTAGTCAAGGCTAACGCATGCGCATGTAACATTTTTTATTTATTTACTTATGTGGTGGAGTTTCTATACTGATAGGTTTTTGAAATTTTTTCACTGGATTATTATTGATTGAACACTAACCAGATTATGAAAAAAAATTGAAAAAAAAATCATTTCAACATTTGAAAGGGGTACTCACTTTTTAGTTACCACGTTCTGGTAAATCGGTCATTCATTTTTTTTTTTTTTTTCTAAATACGGAAGTGTCTTCTGGAGATATAAAATGGTCGCATGTTGACGAAGCAATGTATCGGGAGGCGTACAGGATGAAAAATTATTGGTAAATTTTTTAGATTAGGTCCACTTCCTCAATTTTCTTTTAAATGACGACTTGAAATGGTTTTCGACTATGCTGAATACGAAAATCGCATTGAAATTTTGCATAAATAAGTAGTTATCAAGATATAAAAAGTTGTATTATGCATTGTAATCTTTGGCGGCCATCTTTTTTACGTGCGTGTATTTGTTTATGGCGCGTGTGCACGTAAAAAGATGGCCGCCGAAGAATACAATGCATAATACAACTATTTATTTCCGCAAAATTTCAATGCGAATTTAGTGTTCAGCATACTCGGAAACCTATAAATGTCGTCATTGAAAGGAAAATTGTGGAGGTGGACCTAATCTAAAAAAATACCAAATTATTAAACATTTCTCCAGCATGTTAGTGAAATTTATAATACTTTAAAAAAAAATTTAAAAAAAAACAAAACAACTCACCTTTCATAAAACAATTTAAAAAAAAAACACCCACAAACTGACTTTTAACTGAATAAGTAAAAAAAAAAAAAATTAAAAAACTCGAAACTTTATTTTCATAAAAACAATAAAAAAAAGTCATGTTCAATCTATTTTTTTTCTTTGAGAAACAAATATATTTCTGACTTACAAATGCGGTAGAGGCTCATATTACTTTCTATGGTTTTGATATACCGCGTTTTTATTTGTTACAAAATGGGTGACTGATTTATCAGAACGTTGTAACTAAAAAAATTAAAAAAAGATTTAAAAAAAAAGTTTATATACTAAGTTTTAAAGCTATCTGTATGTTATCATGTTAAAATTAGTTAGAAATAAATATTATCTTATAATACATTTAATTTTTCTATATTGTATTTGTAATATATTACTATGAATTCAAAAAATTGAGTCTTATGTAGTTAATATTTTATATATTTTTATGTAATTAATTTTATTGGTGATTATAGCGTCGCTATAATCACCAATAATACCAATAATATTCATTTCTAACTAATTTTAACATGATAACATACAGATAGCTTTAAAACTTTGTATATAAACTTTTTTTATTTATCTTTTAATAGACTTATTTTCCATGACTCAATTGACTCTATGACACGCGTATAATCTTCATTTTCTTTCCCTCCTCTTTCTCAGAGATTCTAGACTAAGTAAACCATATGACAGGCAGCGGATGGTCACTCTCTTCTTTTTTTCTTTCTTCTTCTCTTTCCCTTACGCGCAGTTTATTTCCTTCTCTCTATATCCGTGTATTTCTCCCTCTTCTTCCTAGGTTAGTAAACGCGTGTCAAGGCATTTACGTGTAAGAACGTGCATATTTAGGGGCGTGTGTGTGTATGTGTGTGTGTGTGTGTGTTGCGTGTGTGTGTGTGTGTGTCTGTTGTTACGTCGGGCCACTGGACAGCCGTTATAAGTGTCATAATGTTCTTGTTGTTGTTTTTTTTTAAATATCCCTCCCACTCTCTCTATAAAATGTATTAAGTGGATTGCTACTACCACCCCCTCTGGTTTTTGACGGTCGGGGCCCGATTCTTTTTCTTTCTTTATTTCAGTATCAAAAATGTAATTGTCTAGTTTAGATGCTTGAAAATACCATAAGGTTGAAATAAATTATTGCATCGACAATTATGTAATTTCCGTGTTATATTTTTATGTTATTGCTCTGTTTACCACATTGAGCTCTCATACCCGGATTTCCTCCTGGAATTATTCCATTATAACACTATATATATATATATATATATATATATATATATATATATATATATATATATATATATATATATAACCATTTCTTGTATGGACATACAAGAACTTTTGCATGATAAGTTCATGTTGCATAAACTTTAATTCTTTTTCAGGTAGCATATTCTCGTTCAGTCAGCCATGACTGGATAGAGGCACGGCTACCGAGATAAGAAAGCCAGTTAAACTGTGGCTACCGAGAGTAAGAAGGCCGATGCACATGACAACGTGACGTCATTATCAGATCCACTTGTAGGTATATGGTCTAGGCTAAAGGTCCTTATCAACAGCAGTTTCGTCTAGTTTTCAGTTTTGTGTCCAACATGGTTTATTCTTGCGTTGTTCCAAATTACTGGAGAAATTATCCAAAAGGCCCAAAAGTACATATATTTTCTTTTCCTAAAGAGAAGGAGCAAGTCTCAATTTGGATACGTACCATTAGAAGGGAACATTTTATTCCAACCAAATATAGTTAAGTAAGTAATGTTATTTGTTGATCGTATTTAATTAGAACTGTATTCAAGTACTTTCATAACGTTTGATAACATTGTTAATATAAATTAAAGAAACAATACTATTTATTGTTAATGCAGCAAATATTATGTTGATATTTTTAGCTGTTTATTTTCTTATAAGGCTAAAAAGTCTATCAGGAAAGTTGAAAATGTAATTTCATTTTGTTTTAGATTTTAAAATTATAAACAAATTTGTACATGAGAATATTTTTCAAAATGTCTTTTTAATAATAAACTTTTCATTGAGCATTTCCAAAGTACTATTTTTTTTTTCTAAAGTCGGTTTGAAAATTATTCACCACGCGGCTATCAATGAAATTAGCTGTGACAGAGTTAGACATAAGGTCTGTTTTTAATGTGGAGAAATCTAGCTCCCAAAAAGAGGCACTCTGGATAGGAACAAAAATAAAATAAAAAATTGTCTCAGTCATGAAGGAGTTCTCCTCCACTGAGCGAGGACAGAACAAATTAAGTGTAGCATCAGAACAGATACTACACTGTGATCCTGTGCCGAAGATAAATGTTAAGACAAGATAAGTTACTAATGTTCCAACTGTGTTTTAACTTACGTCAAGTATATTAGAATGAAAACAAATATCGTTTGTTTTCATTCTTAAAATTATTCATCGTTGGTGTTTAATGTTTTTTTTAATTCAGTTTTATCAGCATTAAATTGTATATTGCTTTTAAAATCACTTAATTTTACATAGATAGTATTTATATTATCAATCCTCATCTCTAAAGTTCCAAAAAATAACATTCAACCCATGTGATTTTTCTCTAAATTAAATTTTAAAAAATATTTCTGCACTAATAACTTTTGTTTGTTTGTATTTAAATTATTTGTTTGATTTCAATTTTTTTGTATTTTATCGTTTGTTTTCATTCTTAAAATTATTTATCGATGGTTTTCACTTTTAAAATTATTCATTGTTAGTGTTTAATGTTTTTTAATTGTTTGTTTCCTAAATCCATAATTCAGTGTTATCAGTATCAAATTGTATATTGCTTTAAAATGACTTAATTTTATATAGATAATATTTATATTTTATATTAAATAACGTTGGTTCAGTATTAATCGAACCGTGTCCCTTTTTCTTTTTAAAAATGTTTTATTGCTCTTTTTCAAATGGCTCTCATATAGTCCTGACAGTCTGACAAATTTTACCTACATTGCCTGCAGTCATTTTTCAGTTAACAGGCCTTCTTCTTACTCTCGGTGGCCGTGGTTAAACTGACAGCGTGACGTCATTGTCAGAGCGTGATGTAGCTAAACTTTTCTCTCATTAGCCGTTGAGAAGCTGTCTACAGAGTTTCGACTTTACATTTCAGTTTGCTGTCCGGTGGCCTCGGTCCAACACAGTTTATTCTTGTGTTGTCCTAAATTGTCGGGGAAATTATCCAAAAAGTGGCAAAGTTGTGGGAACATGATGAGAATTGGCAGAGTACATATATTTTCTTTTCCTAAAGAGAAGGAACAACATCTCTATTTAGATACATGCCATTAAAAAGGCAAATTCACACAAAATATAGCAAAGTAAGTAATGTTATTTTTATTAATTAAACGCGCATTTAATTAGAACTGTATTCAAGAACTTTTATAAACTTTGATAACATTGTTAATATAAATTAAAGGAACTAGTGCTTTCTCTCCCCAGTCTTTCCATCCTCCTTGATCCTCATTATTTGGTGTGGTGCCCGTTTATGGTGGCACTCACAAAAAGGAGGGCATTATCTTACAATTCTACAGTTTCAGTTTTCATGATTCCATGTGATGTTCCTTTGCGTTTTGCATCTGTAGCCGTTTCTGTATCCAGTTTGTGTGTAGTATATGTGTAGTGTTAATCTCCACATTCAAGGTTTTTCCTTAATATTTATGCAGTTTTCATTATTGAAATTCGTTGTATCTTCTCTGCCATCCATCCGATTCTAATTTCTCCCATTCTATTTCTAAAGTTTTTTAGTATCGTTCCTAGTGCCCTACTATTAGGTTGGTGCAAAAACAATATCCTTTTCTCACATATGTTACTTTTATATACGATTTCTGAATTAATTCATTGATATATATATATATATATATATATATATATATATATATATATATATATATATATATATATATATATGTGTGTGTGTGTGTGTGTGTGTTTTGAATGAATTCAATTATTTACGAAAGTGCATTTTTACCTAAATGCGAGTTGGGAATAATTTCCCCTTTTTAACCAATTTTGGTACCCCCACATGGGGAGCGGTATATATATTATTTTTAAAATGTAATTATCCACTGACACGTGTTTCGTCATCCCCAACGGTAATCATTACCGTTGGGTTCCGATTTCGAATCTCGCTAGATACAGCCACTCTGATGAGTCGTAGACGACGAAACACATGTCAGTGGATAATTACATTTGAAAAATTTTTTATATATATATATATATATATATATATATATATATATATATATATAGCCAGGTTATATATGTTGCAGCGCGTTTTTCGCTCTATTGAATTGTGTTACCGTTACCGTTCTCTATCTCTATTTTTTGCAGGCTTTTCGACAGCATGGATAAAATGAAAATCTGCACAAGTTCCAGTTCAAACTAGGTCGAAAATTTGTCGAGACAGCGTGTGATATCAATGATGAGTTTGACCCAGAAACCACTAACGAACGTGTGACACAACATTGCTTCAAGAAATTTTGCAATGGTTGCGAGAGCCTCGAAGATGAAGATGGTTGCGGCCGGCCGACTGTAGTTGATAAGGAACATTTGATTGTCTTAATTGAAGTCGATCTTCACAAAACCACACGAGAAGTTGCTGATGAACACGAGGTCAACCACTCAAGTCATTCTTCATTTAATAATTCGATAAATGGGTGCCGCATGAATTGAACAATAAAAAAAAAATCGTCGTTTTGATGTGTCTTCTACACTGCGCAACAAAAACGACCCATTTTTCGAGCGGATTGTGACATATGATGAGAAGTGGATCCTCTACAACAACCGCCGACGTTCGGCACAGAGATTGGGTGCCAGAGAGGCTCCATATCACTTCCTAAAGCCGAAATTGCACCAAAAAAGGTTATGGTGACTGTTTGATGGTCTGCGACCGGTCTCATCCATCACAGCTTCTTGAATCTGGGTGAAACAATTACAGTGGAGAAGTACTGCCGACAAATTGACGAAATGCACCAGAAGCTCCAACGTACGTGCCCAAGATTAGTCAATATCAAGAGACCAATTCTCTTCCATGACAACTCTCGCCGGCATGTTGCTCAGCTGACCCTAGAGAAGCTGAACGAATTGGACTACAAGACTCTGCCTCATCCGTCATATTCATCGGACTTGTCGTCCACCAATTATCACTTTTTCAAGCATCTCGTCAACTTCCTGCGCGAAAAATGCTTCAAAAGCCGAGAGGATGCCGAATCGGCCTTCAATGACTTTATCGATTCCAGAACTCTGGATTTCTATGCTAATGGGATAAATAAACTTGTTTCTCGTTGGCAAAAATGTGTCCATTTTAATGGGTTTCATTTCAATTAATAAAGTTTATTATGAAAGGAGTTATGATCTTTTTAAGTTGAACGTTAAAAAACATTATTTTTACACCAACCTAATATTAGTGGTGTTATCTTTACTGTCTTCTTTTTCCAGATCCCTTTGAGCTCTCTGGCCAGTTTCGTGTATATCCATGTCCCATAGGACCTTGTGACTTTCATTTTCCAGTACTGCTGCCGATTTGTGTCTGTACCATTTGTCTGTGTGTTCAAGATGCAATTGCTTGCATAATTGCTAATGTACTGCCTTCCACACGATCGGGTCTATTTTTATATTCTTTTTGGGGGGATATTTTGCTGCATGCACTTATGTAGTTTATTGTTTCGTCTCTTTGTCCACAGAGTCTGCATTTGCTGTTTTCTTGTGTCTTGTCGATCCTTGCTTTGATGTGGTTGGTTCTAATTGCATTATCTTGTGCAGCTGTTATTGGTTATCCAGTTTCCCCATTAATGTTTCCTTTTTGTAGCCACTTCCAAGTGTTTTCATTAGTCTCTTCTTTTGTAATCCTTATAAATCATCCATGTAGCTGTTTCTCTTCCCATTTTTCTTTCACTGCTTTATTCCTCGTCTCTTTTTCTATCTTCTTTGTTTCTTCCTTGTTTCTTGCTGCATTAATCATTCCTTCAAGTGTAGTGCATTGTGCATAGTCATGAGTTTCCTGGTCTTCTGGTCGAGATTCCTTAGTTCTTCTTTGGTCCAGCTTATAAACGATCACGAGTATCTTATTAGTGACACTGCCCACGTGTTTATTCCTATAGTTAGGTTTAGAGTTTCGTTTCGAGGAGTGTTCTTCTTCTTCTTCTTATTATTATTATTATTTGCACCTCGTTTTTTTTATAGCAAAGCAAATCAATTTAATAACCCACCAAATTTTTATAATCAAAATAAAAATTGAATTTTATTCATAGAAAAAAGGCATAGAATAGTGAACAAAGCCTATGCCCTCCCCATGTTAAAAATGTTGTTTTTTTTAATATTAACATTATTATTTAGAAATTCATTTGTAACATTATGAGGGCGCATTGATATATATTTTGTACTTACATCGTTTTCTCAGTTTGCCTACCAATTGTCGACTATTTTCAACTGTTTATGAAAACTTTCAAGTAGCATGTTGTACACTAACGACGAACTGATATATTCTGGTTTTGTTTTAAAATCAAAATCAATCTTTTGTTGTCTTAAAATTTTCAATCGATTACTAAAAAAAAAGATTTAAGAAAAAATATACGCAGAATTACCCGCGGGGGGGGGGGGGGGGGTTATGTAATAATTTGCAAATTTACAAAAAAAAAACCACATCTCTAATTAAATATTTATTAATTTTAAAAGAATCGGAATTGGGAATCGGGAATCGTATCGGAATCGGAAATTTAGAACGGAACCGGTAATTGAATCGGAACCGGGAAAAATTTTGGAATCGTCCCATCACTAATATATATATACATGTGTGTGTGTGTGTGTGTGTGTGTGTGTGTGTGTGTGTGTGTGTGTGTGTGTGTGTGTGTGTGTCAAATACATCAATATTGTTTAAAATAATAGCTCATCGGAATTTATTTCGGATACTATAAGATAAATGTTTAATGGAGACAAAAATGTATGCTAATCTAAGAGACATAATTCAACAAGTGATTAAAAGATAATTCTATTTCTATCATATATTTTTCCCCCTTGCTAAGTTTATGGGATCATTTTTAATTTATTTCTATTTTTTATTTCTTCAGGTTTCTAACTTATACCATTGTGTTTCAAATACATCATGACTAAATCTATATTTGTTGATTTAATATATGTTAATCTACATTTTTAATGTTATTTTATGTACTTCTATTGGAGTGCTTAAAAATAAAGGACATACACTTTATTATTCTTATTCTTCTTCTTATTATTATTGTTCTTATTGTTGCTGCTATTATTATTATTATTATTATTATTATTATTATTATTATTATTGTTATTATTATTGTTGTTGTTATTATTATTATTTTTATTATTATTATTATTATTATTATTATTATTATTATTATTATTGCCTAAGTCTATGATATCCTATTTCTTTATCATGTACCCTCTCTATTTTATAAATTATTTCTACAGATGTCTAATGTATATTATTGTTTTCAGATACATTATGACTACATCTATATTTTATTCAATGTACTTAAAGCTATTATGTTATCCATAATGTATTTTATATTATTTTATGGACTTCTATTCGAGTGCTTAAAGTTAGAGGGCATAGACATTTACATTTACATGACTATGATATATTACTTCTTATCATTTGCGTAATATTTGGATAGTAAACACTAATTTCTATGCAAACAACACTGTACCTGTTCTTGTCTTCTATTTAATAAATCTTCCTAATCGATGTATGGCCGAAAAATTATGACCG
This sequence comes from Euprymna scolopes, assembly GCF_053919585.1. Classification (NCBI taxonomy): domain Eukaryota; kingdom Metazoa; phylum Mollusca; class Cephalopoda; order Sepiida; family Sepiolidae; genus Euprymna; species Euprymna scolopes. Next base: position 24,769,818 of record NC_136510.1, on the reverse strand, counting down.
ATGGTTACAAGAAAATTCTAGTGGTTATGACACTTATCTGACACCACTTATTATACACAGAAAAAAAATAGTTCCTTGATCGTACTCCACGTCATTTGGTTAAGAAAAGTAGATGTTGTACGTACCTACCAACTCTGAGTGGACTGTCCTGTGCCAAACAAAGTCGTCGGAAGAAATAAAGAAAGTTCGCTCAGGGGGTTGATATGTCGTTACTCATGGCAAGAGAGGAAAGAAGAATTCCAGTACCCTCAACACTGGCGATTTTTGGAGAAATACTCACCTTTGCCATATGACCGACACACCTTTCCTATAACCCTTACTGGGCATACTCTGTTGTCTCCTTTATACCAGGGTTCCTAAGCAAAATAATTAAAACTATTCCATAGCATTAACAACAGAGCTAATTATTCAAATAGATTTACTTTTAATGATATAAATAAATGAAGTAACTTCTTTCATGCAGATTTCCTTTAAATATCACGCTGGAATGAAAGTGTATAAAATTCGTTTTCAGTGGGAAAATGAATTTGTAAAACAGTGTACTTTCTACTATACTAGCCTGGATGCCCGACGTTACCCGGGTGTTTTGGAGTGTCTGTTGAGTAAAAAAAAAAATGGTAGTAGGCAGGCAGGCTCGAACTCATACTGCGAAGAAGGAAAAGAACATGGGAAAAAAACGTGATGTCTTTGCCGTTAAGTCCATTGACAAAGCGGAAGTGGCGAAGATTTAAATTAAGGCTAGACAATCGAAAATATGATTTTCGAAAATACCAGCGAAAAAAGCTACCCCTCCCTGTAGAAAAGTGCTCAGTTGAGGGTGAAGGAATTAATGTTTTAACCAATTTTTTTATATTTGTCGTCCAAAGGGTCGAGCTTCAAAATCTTGTGAAAATCCGTCGCATACATACATGATGATTGCAAAGTCCATGAGCCCAAATGCCTGAGGGAGTATCTATACAAAGATGATGTTACAGAGTTTTAGCTATGTAAGACAGCTAAGTCTCTCTCTCGGTTCAAAATGTTGAGATCCAGCAACAAGCAAGAGCAAGATAACCAGCAACAAGTTAAACTGCAGACCAACTTAATGCGGGTACTGGTCTCCCGCTTTATGGTTTTTTAAATCAGAGATTTGCTTCTTCTAGAAAGGTTGCCTTCACCACGGCTTACGAGAGCCTCTCTACCTCAACACACACACACACACACACACACACACATACATACATACATATATATATATATATATATATACATACATACAAATATACACGTGTGAATATTCTTTATGTAAGATGTCAAATGCTTAGACCAAAATTTGAGTAATTTCGTAGAGACGGCAGAGGTCATTTTTTTAAACTTTGACCCCAATTTTAACCCTTAACATTTATTATTCTGGTCTCAAATAAAAATACAAAGTTTTACACATGTCCAAGTTACCTACATCTAAAATTTCAAGTCCTTAGACTCAAAATTGGCGGAGGAATTCGATAGGATCTGCAAAGGTCAACTCTTTCAGCTTTGACCTTTTGGCCGCCAAATTTTCGCCCCAAAACTGATTAAAATGCTTGCCGTATGTCGGAATACCCGTTATGTATGAATTTCAAATGTTTAGATCCAAAATTGGCTGAGTAGTTTGCTAGACACTGCAAAGGTAAAATCTTTGGAACTTTTACCCCTTGGCAGCTCAAATTTTCGACCCAAACCGATTAAAAAACTTGCCCTATCTCTGAATACACTTTACGTAAATAAAATTTCAAATGTTTAGTCCCAAAATTGGCCGAGTAATTTGGTAGAGACCACAGAGGTCAATTTTTTAAAACTTTGACCCCAATTATGACCCCCTTAGCATTTAAGTTTTGAGGCTGAAATCAAATTAAAAAGTTAGATCCATGTTCAAGTAACCTACATTTAAAATTTCAAGTGTTTAGACTCAAAATTGACGCAGGAGTTTGGTAGAGTTTTCAAAGGTCAAATCATTGAACTCTGACCTCTTAACAGCCAAATATCCGGCCGAAAACCGATTAAAAACATTTTCTCCAAATCTCAATACTCCTTATGTCAAATCTCGAGTCTGTAGACCGAAAATTGACAACAAAGTTATTTGGTAGGGAAGTGTACACACACAGACCGACACACACACACACACACACACACACACACACACACACACACACACACACACACAACCACACACACACATCTTCACTTTTATAGATATATATTTCTCTTGATCTGTTTGTCTATCTCTCTGTCCGTTTCACTTGAAAATTACTACGATCGATGAAATTTTTTATGGGCTTTTGTTATGGTTAAATAAAGTGAAGTATTATGGTATTCGTTCGATGCACAGCTAGGGATTAATATGGATTTTTACGTCGTATGTTATAATGCAAATTTAAAGACACAGCGCGTAGATTTATAACGTTTATGGCCTCTATATGCATGAATGGCGTAAAATGTGGGGGAAAAATCGCGCGGTCTGTAAATATGTTGCATGAATAATTGCGTGTATGCGTTTTCGATGAGTAAGCTAAATGATTGTTCTTTTTAAACACGTTTCTAACGGTATTTTGTTTGATTTCCGTTAAACTTGAACTTTTATACTAAACATGAAAGGGAGGCGTTTGTTAATTTAAGTTTTTAGTTTAACTTAATATGTAATAAATGATTGCATTTAAGAAGGTGAATATGTGGCTATATATAGCTAAGAAAAAATAATCGATGGTTTTGGATTCTGTGGGAGGACATAATTTAATGAGAGTAAAAATATTTGCTACTACCTATGTGGGATTACGTATTTAAGAGAGTGAGTCAAAGATGATAAATTGTAATAATTATTACACGGTGACGTTCTATGCATATTCTTGCGTGAAAACACGGTGCAGTATTTGCTGGAAATAGTGAATGTGAAAGATTTACATGTGATTGGTGTTTTCCTACACTGTCGAAAGTGATACGGAAAAAAATTGACTTTATATTATTAATATAGAGATAATTTTTTTTATTTATCTTTTCATCAGAAATGCAAAGATAACTGTCCAAAGCGGTCGCACGATTGTCGAATCCAACTTCTGACTAAATTGCTTTTTAAACAATGCACTTTAATCGGCCAAACAGGGGCATAAGTACATCATAAAACACGCGAAGGGATTAAAGAAGAAATGAAAACCGTGTTTAAAAAGAACAATGAATTAATAAGCTGATTGCAAAATAATTATCCATATATGAACGGCATTCATCTATGTGTATATATGCGTATCCGGCTGAAACTTCCAGATCATAATAATTACACAAAACACACCCACATACGCAAACGTACTCGTCCCATGACAGGTAAAATTAATCCCCCCCCCCGAACAGAACAGTTATACATAACGTTTATGTCTCCATACGAATACTAAATTCAACATATAATACTACTAAACATAAAGTCTAGAGTACTTATTCCAATTTTGATCAGAATCCATTACATAATTTTTATCCTAGAAAATGTCGAATATCTAAGCTTAAGCTTAAAGAGTCTAAAGAAAAAAATTGGAATTCAGGGAAACTTGCTTGATTGGCGTTTAATAACTTAACGTAACTTTAATGCACCAAATCTAATATCAATCTGCAATATTCAAGTTTCCAAAAAAGGCGAGGGCCTATCTTATGCCGTTAAAACGACTATAAAATACTAAAGAAATGAAAATTTTGAACTCTATATATAAATATATATTATGCTGCATATATATTATTAACTAGCAGTTCAACCCGGCTATATATATATATATATATATATATATATATATATATATATATAGTTTTTGACTCATGTCCAGATAACCTACATCTAAAATTTCACGTGTTTAGACTCAAAATTGGCGGAGGAGTTTGGTAGAGTCTACAAAGGTCAACTCTTTCAACTTTTACCTCTTAGCAATCAACATTTCGCTCCAAAACTGATTAAAAAGCTTGCTACATGTCTGAATATCCTTTATGTAAAATTTCAAATGTTTAAACCCCAAATTGGCTGAATAGTTTGCTAAAGATTGGAAAGATCAAATCTTTTCAACTTTGATGCGTTGGCAGTCAAATTTTCAGCCAAAAACCGATTTAAAAGCTTGCCCTATCTCTGAATACACTTTATATAAAATTTCAAATATTTAGACCAAAAATTGGCTAAGGGGTCAATTTTTTAAAAACTTTGACTACAATTTTGACCCCTTAGCAGTTATTGTTTTGGACTCAAATCAAGTTATAAATTTCCAGTGTTTAGACCCAAAATTGACCGAAGAGTTTAGTAGAGTTTTCATAGGTTAAATCGTTGAACTTTGACCCCTTGACAGGCTAATTTCTGACCAAAAACCGATTAAAAATATTTTCCCAAATCTCAATATCTCTTATGTCAAATCTCGAGTTTGTAAACTGAAAATTAACAGAGTATTTTGATAGGGAAATTTACACACACGGACACACACACAGACATACAATTTCACTTTTATAGATATATAGATATACTAGCATTTCAGCCCGGCGTTGCCCGGGTGTTTGGATGTGTGCTGAGCAAAAAAAGAAAAAATGGTAATAGGAAGGCAGGCTCGAACTCGTCCCGAAAAGGAGGAAAAGAACGGGAAAAAAAGTGACGGCTTTGCTGTTACGGCCACCGCCAAACCGGAAGTGATGTAGGTTTAAATTAAGGCTAGACAATCGAAAAGAGCGAATAACTTTCGAAAATATCGGCGAAAAAATCGACCCCTCCGTGTAGAAAAGTGCCCAGTGGAGGGTAAAGAAATTAATGTTTTTAGCCAATTTTTCGTCTGAAGGGTCGGGCTTTAAAAAGATACTGATCTTGTGAAAATCCGTCGCCTCTGTCGAAAGGTTTAGGCAGATATGCAAACATACACACATTTATACATTGGTAACTAAAAAATTTCGACCCAATCCAATTAAAAAGCTTGCCCTATCTCTGAATACCCTTCATGTAAAAGTTCAAATGTTTAGACCAGAAATTGTATAAGTAATTTGGTAGAGACCGCAGAGATTAATTTTTTTTAACTTTGACCTCTATTATGACCCCTTAACATTTATTGTTTTGGGCTCAAATCCAGTTATTAAGTTTGATTCATGTCCAAGGAACTTACATCTAACATTTTAAGTGTTTAGACCCAAAATTGTCGGAGGAGTTTGGTAGAGTTCTCAAAAGTTAAATCATTGAACTCTGACCCCTTAACAGCCAAAGGAACCTATATCTAAAATTTCAAGTGTTTAGACCCCAAATGTCGAGTTAGTAGACTAAAAATTGACAGAGTTATTGCGTAGGGGAATGTACACAGACACACAGACAGACACACAGACAGACACACAGACACGTAAACTTTTATAGATATACTAGCATTTCAGCTCGGCGTTGCCCGGGTGTTTGGAGGTGTATGCTGAGCAAAAAAAAAAAAAAACGATAATTTTTTTTAACTTGACCCCTATTATGACCTCTTAATATTTATTGTTTTGGGCTCAAATCGAGTTATTAAGTTAGATCCATGTCCAAGGAACCAATATCTAAAATGTCAAGTATTTAGACCCCAAATTGTCGGAGGAGTTTGGTAGAGTTTTCAAAGGTCAAATCGTTGAACTTTGACCCCTTAACAGCCAAATTTCTGGCCGAAACCCGATCACATCGATATTCCCAAATCTCAGTACTCTGTATATCAAATTTCGAATCTGTAGACTAAAAATTGACAGAGTTATTGCGTGGGGAAATGTACACAGACACACAGACAGACAGACAGACAGACAGACAGACACACAGATACAAAGACACGTTCACTTTTATAGATATAATTGACTAGACAGATTTATTGTGCAAAGAAATGTACGCAGACGCACAGACACACAGCCACACCACAGACAGAAAGACAGACACTTTCACTTTTATAGATATACTAGCATGGGTGCCCGGCGTAGCCCGGTTGTTTTGCGGTGTATCCTGAGCAAAAAAAAAAAGGTCAATTTTTTTTAATTTGACCCTATTATGACCCCTTAAAATTTATTGTTTAAGGCTCAAATCAAGTTATTAAGTTAGATCCATGCCCAAGAAATCTATATATAAAATTTCAAGTGTTTAGTCCCAAAATTGTAGCAGGGGTTTGGTAGAGTTCTCAAAGGTTAAATCGCTCAACTTTGACCCCTTAATCGCAAAATTTCTGCCCAAAAACTGATCACATAGATTTTCCTAAATCTCAGTACCCTGTATATCAAATTTCGAGTCTGTAGGCTTAAAATTGACAGATTTATTGCGTAGGGAAATGTACACAGACACACACACACACACACACACACACACACGCACACACACACACACACACAAACAAACAAACACTTACACACACACACACACACTTTTATAGATATACTAGCAATGGGTGCCCGGGGTTGCCCAGGTGTGTGGAGGTGTATTCTGAGAAAAAAAAAACGGTAATTTTTTTAAACTGTGACCCCTTTTATGGCCCTTTAATATTTATTGTTTTGGGCTCAAATCGAGTTATTAAGTTAGATCCATGTCCAAGGAACCAATATCTAAAATGTCAAGTATTTAGACCCCAAATTGTCGGAGGAGTTTGGTAGAGTTTTCAAAGGTCAAATCGTTGAACTTTAACCCCTTAATAGCCAAATTTCTGGCTGTTTTCAGCCAAGTTTTCAGCCAAAAACCGATCACATCGATATTCCCAAATCTCAGTACCCTGTATGTCAAATTTTGAGTCTATAGACTTAAAATTGACAGAGTTATTGTGTAGGGAAATGTACACAAACACACACACACACACACACACACACACGTTCACTTATAGATATGTGTGTGTGTAATAGATATAATATACATACACACACATATTATATATATATATATATATATATATATATATTTCAACCATTTTTGGCCAAAATACAACATGCCCACATATGTACTGACGAACTTAAAAAAAAAATTCTAATGCAACTAAATAAGGTATTTAAAGAATTTTCTTCTTTCTTTTTTTTTCTCTGTTACTCCTAATTTTCTATTTTCATTATCGATGTAAAATTTACAAAATTTTTCTTATGTTTTTAAATATTTTCAGGACTATCCGTCTTACTTACTACAAAAAGTGCTAATTTTATTTTGGTGTCTTAAACTCCCCTCTCCTTTTTGTGCATACGAGGAGACTATATTGAAAAACACAATCTTTGTCAATTATTGTCAATGTTTATTGTCAGTTTTAATAAAATTAATATCGTTTCCGAAACGGTCGTACGCTCAATTTGATTTTGTTTGTTCTTTGGAAACTGATTCATAATTTACAATTATCAATCTTTATAATATATATATATATATATATATATATATATATATATATATATATATATATATATATATATATATATATATACTAGCATTTCAGCCCGGCGTTGCCCGGATGTTTGGATGTATATTGGAACCGAGAGAGAGACTTAGCTGTCGTACAAAGCTTAGACTCTGTAACATCATATTTGTATAGATACTCCCTCAGGCATTTGGGCTCATGGATTTTAAATGTCTGAGGGAGTGGCGCTCGTCTGACAAGATGTTGCAATCATCATCAATCATCATGTATGTATGTATGTATGTATGTATGTCTAAAACTTTCGGCAGAAGCGACGGATTTTCACGAGATCAGAACCGTTTTGAAGCTCGACATTCGGACAACAAACATCGAAACATGACTACATGAAAACATCGAAACATCAACTGAGCACATTTCTACATGGAGGGGTCGCTTTTTTCGCCGATATTTTCGAAAGTCATCCCCTGTTTTCGATTGACTTGTCTTAATTTAAACCTTCGTCACTCCCGTTTTTTTTTTTTTTTTTGTTTTTTTTTTTTCACGTTCTTTTACTCCTTCGCGATACGGGTTTGAGCCTGCCTGCCTACTACAACTTTTTTTTTTTTTTTTTTGCTGAATACACACCTACAACCACCCGGGCAGCGCCGGGCACCCAGACTAATATAAAAATAAACACAAAATCTTTATTAATCAAAATATCTTATTTAAGCAATGCCGGGCGGCCTGCTAATATATATATATATATATATATATATATATATATATATATATATATATATATATATATATATATATATATATTGTATATTGATGTATGTGTATGTGTGATTAATAGCTTCCCTTTGTTCTTTTCGACTTACGCCAACCTAACCGAATTGTTTTTACGTATTTTGTACACCGATATCAAACAACAACTAATTAATTAGGGTCGTCAAATTAGAAAGAAAAACGTCAATTTTTTATTTTTAATCTATTATCAAATACGAATTGTATCATTGGAGATTGTATTCTAATTAACGTTTATATAATATACGTCTAGGACCGAGACCTCGTAGAAATTCCACGGTGATTTTTATATCGAATTGCATAATTTACTACTACTACTACTACTACTACTAATAATAATAATAATAATAATAATAATGATACTTATAATAATAATACTAATAATAATACTGATAATACTAATACTACTACTGTTACTACTACTACTACTAATAATAATAATAATAATAATAATGAGAATACTACTACTACTACTACTACTACTACTACTATTACTACTACTACTACTAATAATAATAATAATAATAATAATAATAATAATAATAAGCTCTATATTAATAGGAAAGCGTGTGTGTTATTTATTTTGTGTGTCACGCTTACATCCGAGTGACTGACTGTCGTTTAATTTTTTTTGGACTTCTATTTTTAGTAATAAATATTTTTACCGGGAATTCTTCATAAGTTTTAGCTTCGATTCCGATTATAGCTGATGGCATTCCAGTAATCTATTTTTTTATGAATAATTTTATCAAGAATTCTTCATAAGTTTTGGTTTCGGCTTCGATTGTAGCTGTGTATATATATATATATATATATATATATATATATATATATATATATATATATATATATATATATATATATATATATGTATGTATGTATGTATGTATATATATATATATATATATATATATATATATATATCCTAAGTTTTGGTTTCGGTTTCAATTCAAGCTGATGCACCCAAGTCATATGGATATATTTTTTTTATTTTTGAAATCGCAACTTTATGATATATAACTCTATAATAATATATACGAAATCTGCAGGAATTAAAATATCTTATTTAAGCGTACTTTACGACCGGGCTATGTCGGGCGTCCCTGCTAGCAGATCCTGAAAAGATGTATCCAAGAGGCACAAGTACCAGAATGGATGACGAAAAGACACAGGAAAAAGAACCAATCTCAGCAACTACTACATGTTTACCTACAACGTGGGGAATACTAACAGCATAGCTGAGGAAACAAATTTATCATTCCCTTCATAATCGTGGACTACTTCCAGAGAAAGAGAAAGGATACTAAAAAGGAAAAAGAGGAACACATGACCTATTATACATTGACGAAAGGATTCTGAAAGAGGTTAAAAAAAAAAAAAAAAAAAAGAACTTGGCCATGGCATGGATCAACTATAAGAAAGCATATGAAAGCATATGATAGAATCCCGCAAGCATGGATAATTGAATGCCTGAGAATGTACAAAATACCAAGCAAGATTAATAGAAAATGCAATGAGAACATGGATACTTGAGCTGGCGGCTGATGAACACACATAACAGAGATTAAAATGCAAAGATGTATCTTCCAAAGTGAGTCTCATATCACCACTATTATTCATCATAGCTATGATGCTCTTTAACGACATACTCAGAAAATGCTAAGCCGGGTACAAGTTCCCTAATACAGATGAAAGAATAAACCACCTAATGTACATGGATGACCAGAAGTTGTTTGCAAAAACCAAAGAGGAATTAGAGACATAAATAAACACAACCAGAATCTTCAGTCAGGTTATCCGAATGGAATTCAGCATGGAAAAGTGTGCGCTCCTGATCATGATAAGGGGAAAATTGAAAGCAATGAAAGTATGATACTGCCCAACCAAACGGAGATGAGGACACTAGGTGAACATGTTAGCTACAAATAGCTAGGCGTTCTGGAAGTAGGCATTATTACAAAAAATGAAAGACAAAATTGGAAAGGAATATCTCAGAAGAACAAGAAAACTCCTCGAAACGAAGCTACATAGTAGAAACTTAATTAAAGGTATAAACATATGGGCAGTATCACTAGTAAGATAATCAGGACCATATCTAGGTTGGGCCAAATAAGAAATGAGGCATCTCGACCAGAAGACTAGGAAACTCATGACTATGCACAATGCACAACATCCAAAGGGTGATAATGACCGACTCTGTGGGAAAAGAAAAGACGGCGGAAGAGGACTGGTGAGTATAAAAGACTGTGTAAATGGCACAAGAAAGGAACTAGAAAAATACAGAATGCAAAACACTAAAAGAATAATTACTGCAGCAAGACACACGGAAGAAACAACGAAAAGAGAAACGGGGGGGGGGAAGGATAAAACGAGAAAAGAAAAATGGGAAGAAAAACAACTACATGGATGATTCATAAGGATGACAAAAGATGAGACTAATGAAAACACTTGGACATCTGTTGCCAAAGTCGTTGGAAAAATGGTGGGATCCTTATATCGCTCCGGTAGATATCTTACTGCTTATGTAATTCTCTGCCTATATAAGAGCTATGTACGTCCAAGGATGGAGTACTGTTACGACATCTGGGCGGGAACTGCAAGAAAGACCTTATCCTATCTTAAAAATAGACTTCGTAGCTTACTGGAGGATGTCCTTTTCTCTTCCCGGCAACCTCTTTCTCACAGAAGAGACGTTGCGAGCCTGTTGCTACTTTATAGTTATTGCAAGTGCTCGTCTGAGCTCCAATCTATGTTCCCCCCCTCGCCAAACTTTCACGAAAAACATTCATTTAGCTGAATCCACAATTAATAATTTCCCCCATTTTTTATCTGTGCCTATACCTAAACGTAGATTCCATGAACAAAGCTTCTTTCTTAGAACAGCACGCCTGTGGAACTCTCTTCAGTTTGCCTGCTTTCCAGCTGACTACAATATGGTTGTCTTTAAGTCCAACGTAAACAAATTCTTGATGAGCCATTCAATTTACCAAATTTCCACTACTAACGATAAATATGATATTGTCCCATTAACTACTGTGCACTCATTAACCCTTATCCTCGAGTGGTATTCGCGTCTTGATAAGTGGTGACTCCTATGTAAAAAAAACAAAAAAAAACTATCCAGTATTTATAAAGTACGGGAAAATGTTTTAAAATGAAATAAAGACATATTTGCCAAGAAAAATAATTATTATTGGTAATTATTTAAAAAAAAAAAAAAAAAAAAAAAAAGAAGAAGAAGAAGAAGAATATACAAAGATTTTTTAATCTTTTTTTTTCATTAGTTCGTGTTTAAATTATTTTGCTGGATTATTTTTTTCGGTAGGTTTTATCCGGTCGCCGACTAACAAGCACCTGTCGCTTCAAACAATTCATTGGCTTAGGATGTACCAGAAAGACAAAAATAACACTGATTTTATTATTAGTAACTTCGTCAGGATGGAGATATATTGTCGAGTGAAGGGTTTAGATAAAAATAACTCAAAATTTTCTTCTTTTTTGTGTGTGTGTGTGAATAGGATTTTTAAAATTTCTTTTTCTCATATTTAATTTTAGCAAGCAGTAAAATTAGATTTAGGTTAAGATCTATTTTTAAAAAAAATGGCACTTCTGTATGGCAGTGACATGAGGCGAATGTGTATATTTTAGTTTCAAGAATGGCCGATAGCCGAATACAGGTTGATAACTCGTACCTTTCTAAATGTTCGTACAAAAAAAATCCCTTGGAAGGGTTTTTTTAACAAATAAGGCAAGTCTATCCCTTGTAACTGTGCAAAAAACACTATATTCAAAAAAGGTTTCAATGAAAATCACTCATTGACACAAAAAAGCAATATCATTTAAAAACTTGTATAATTTTTATAAATAAATAAATAAAAACTTTTTCTTTTTTTTACACAGTGATCACCACTTATCAAGGCCCGGAAGCCACTCAGGGATAAGGGTTATTGCAAGTACATTACGTTAGTGTGGAGATTTGATGAAGTGTTTACTTAAGGGGGCGGTTCATTAGGAATTTGTTAACATTGGACTTGAACACATCCAAGTTGTAGTCCGGTGGGAAGCAGGCAGACGGAACACAGTTCCACAGGCGTGCAGTTCTAAGAAAGAAGCTTTGTTCATGGAATCCACGTTTTGATTTAGGCACAGATAAAGAGTGGGGGAAATTTTTCACAGTGGATTCAGCTAGACGGGTATTTTTTGTGAAAGATTGGCGAGGGGGGACCAGAGATTGGAGTTCAGACGAGCACCTGCCATGGAAATAACGATAAAACAAGGATAGGCTCGCAACGTCTCTTCTGTGGGAGAGAGGTTGCAGGGTAGAGAAAAGGGCATCCCCCACTAAGCCACGAAGTCTATTTTGTACTCTGTCAAGGCAGGATAGGCTGTTTTTTGCAGCTCCTGCCCAGATATGGCAACAGTATTCCATCCTTTATATTAAAACTCTATTTTGCTACATTGACAAATAAAACTTATATTTTGATATATGCTTATACAATCTTATTGTGAAAAAAACTTTGTCGAAAAAAAAACAAAAACAAACAAATTATTCTTAAACCCCTATAAATGTTTCATGTTTTTAAATTTTTATATATATTTATACAATCTTACTGTAAAAAAAAAAAAAAACAATCTTTCTGTAAAAAAATATTCTTGAATCTCTATAAATGTTTCCTGTTTTTCAAATTCTATTTTGCTACATTGACAAACAAAAAATAACCTTGGATTTATTTTATGTAATGTACATTCTGTTGCACTTTTTAAAAAAATCATTGAAAGTTTTATATCTATATCATTAATTGTTAGATGAAAGATAATGTTTTTAAATTGCAACAGAATGTACATTACATAAAATAAATCCAAGGTAATTTTTTGATTCAATTTAAATTAAATTTTTATACCTTACTTTGTAAAATTTATAAAAGTGCACTTTGAAGATAAATAAATTTCAAATTGAATCTTGTACCTTTATTTTTAAAGCCTATAGTAAAAACATTTTATTTAACAATTTTCATGCCTTGAATGAAATGCTTTTCTAACTTGTATCTTATCTTTTTAAAACTCTTCTTCTCTCTATTTCAGTTTGTATTTCTCCTCACACCACAACTCATTTTTGCAACCCCCTCTTTGTATTATTACACGTCTAAATATTCTCTCTGTTTCAGTTTGTATTTCTCCTCACACCACAACTCATTTTTTGCAACCCCCTCTTTGTAATACAGGCCTGAATAATGAGAAAATCAGAATTTTCTTAACAAATATTTTAAAATAACTTTAGATTAAATTTTTTAAAACTTCTTTCGGAATAGAAAATCTTTAAAATTTAATACGGAACATATTTCATATAGGTTTCATTAACAAATGTTCAGTACATAACGAGAAAAATAGAGATGAAAATTTCAAAAGGAATGTATAACTGGTTACGGTCAATAGTAGTCCTCGCCATCGAAAGTGTTTGTTATTGTTGTTCTATTATTATTTAAAACATTTTGTGTTCTGCTCTTTCGCACGAGGACTAATATATATATATGTGTGTGTGTGTGTGTGTGTGTGTGTGTGTGTGTGTGTGTGTGTGTGTGTGTGTGCGCGCGTGTGTGCGCGTGTGTGTGTGTGTGTGTGTGTGTGTGTGTGTGTGTGTGTGTGTGTGTTACAGGATATAGCATATTCTTGTAGCAAATATTTTACAGGACAAAATTAACTTTTTAGTCCTATAAGGGCTACCGTAGTTTCTTCTAAACTATCACGTAATTTTCTTTTTTTTTTTAATTCCGTCATGCGAAATCTATACAGTGAAATAAAAGATGGAATTATATGAAATTCAGGTACTTATGTTATAATATGTTTGCATATTCTTATAGCAAATAATCCTAAATCTTATTTAGACAAAAAAATTAGTTGGTTTAAAAACCTTTTTAAAAATATTTAAATGTGTTATCCATCGAGACAAAAGTGGCGGTGAATGGTGTTCTTTTTTTAATTTTCTTCTTTTTTTTTTGTGTGGAAAATTTAAAATTTAAAATTTAAAATTCTATTAAAAATAATAGAAAACGTTTTATATTATTCAGCTGTTCAGATGATAAAGTAATGGATTTTAATTCGTTTTAAAAAAAAAAAAAAAAAACAACTTGATTTTTCTTCCATTTTTTGGCCTTGCTTAGGTTTTTCATATCCGTTACGTCATCATCTAAAAAAGTAAAATCCTACTTTGGGAGATTGATCTAGATAATTATTATTATTATTATTATTATTATTATTATTATTATTATTATTATTATTATTATTATTGGCTCACATGGAGCTTTCACACAAGTCAACAAACGATCTGATTGGAGACCTGTGGTGTTTTCTGGAAGCTGAGTGACAACAAGTCTCCCCATACGTCCAGCTCTCTCCGCCTCCTTCAATAGCGTTTGCAAATGAATTTACATCATCGCAACAGCCTCTTACCATTGATTTCTCGCTGGCAGTGGCCATTGGTTTATACTGGAATTTGAGTGACACTCAGCCTCCCCAAGGTCCCAGTCTCTTTGCGCTTGTGCAGCCGAGGTCTGGCTAGCGCTCTCTCCTCGGTCTTTCAGTCCTTCTTTACCCTTCTATTATTATTATTATTATTATTATTATTATTATTATTATTATTATTATTATTATTATTATCAATATATTAATACGATAGCGTGTGTGTTATTTAGTACGTCACGCTTACATCTTTTTTCTTCCGAGTGCCTGTTTTTAATAGTTATGGCCCTTCATAAGTTTTGGTTTCGGTTTCAATTATAACTGATGCACTCAAGTCATATGGATATATCTTTTTTTTTATTTGTAGAAAGCACAACTATGTAATATATAAGGATAGAAAACTGACTGTAATAATATATACGAAATCTGCATAAATTAAAATATCATATTTAAGCGTATTTTACGACCGGGCGTCCCTGCTAGTTATTATTATTATTATTATTATTATTATTATTATTATTATTATTATTATTATTATTATTATTATTATTATTATTATGTATCTAGTTTTTTTATTCAGTAAATCGATCTAATAACCGGCTAAATTTTTATAATTGCGAGAAAAATATGAACATTTTTTTCATAGAACGGGAAGGAATAGATAGTTAACAGCCACCCCTCCGAATGTTAAGAATGGTTTTCTTAATAATAGCATCATTATGTAGAAACTCATCTTTGACATGAGATGGGTTGTGTTAATTGCAGAGGGAGCGATAAATTTGTTGTCCTAAAGAAAACAACACTACAGCTTTATTTTATTGAAAAATACATTCAGGTAACTTGATCATGTAGTAGGGCTGACATCTATTCAAGGTAACTGCCTTCAGCCTCAATCACCGCCTTGATACGGGTCCGGAATTGGGAGCATATATTTTCTAAAAGCACCGGCGGAAGCTCGGCGAATACTCGGCGGATGGTGGCGATCACGCCAGCTTTGGTGTTGTGAGAGGTCATGTTGGTGATGTTCTCGACTAAGGAAGTAGTTGATCTGGTTCATGTCGGGGGGGGGGGCTAGTGAGATGTCGGCTGGTTGAGATGACCACGTCTCTTGTTTGGTACGAGGTAAGTTCAATCCACTGTGGGATTTCGCCGCGGTTTGCTTTATCTGTCAGTTAATAGGCTTTCCTGTGTGTGTGGCGTGTTTGAGTGCTCGCCTCGCATGTAAGAGGCTCGGGTTTCAAATCCTGAGTCCGTAGTGTATGTAGGAAACATGTGTGGGTGTGCGCGTGCGAGCGATAAGCTTCTGTTTCAATGTTTTTCTCGCCGCCTCTTGAAGGCGTGGTCAATGGCAGTCTGTCACTTTTTGACCAATCACAAGATTGTAAAAGAATGCATGATTTGGTGTATTATTGTTTATTCCTAACCGTTAAAGGGTTGGGGCATCTTTATCTACTGTGGTTTTCATTCAATCCTTTAAAAATACGAATTCGCCATTCTCCTTTTCTTTTTTTTTTTATATTATTACTTATTAGTAATTGTCTATATATTTTTTTTTTCAATCCTGAACGAAGGCAGTGAAAAAAGTAACATTCAAAGCAGAGAATCAGCAACTATGTCCCAGAGCCTAGCTGGAGTCCGAACACGGTACCCCCGTAATAATAATAAAGGGTTGGGTTCGAGACTCCTTACAAACGGTTCCCCAGTTCGATACAAAACACCTGATGAAGGCCGGAGGGCAAAACGGCCGAAACGTTGTGACGATAACAACCAAGATGAGGAAGTCAGTCCGACAATCTCAATCAATTATTACTTATTGTTCAGCAAAGTCCAAACCGCTATCAATAATTCCCCCCCCCACTCTTTATCTGTGCCTAAACCTAAACGTAGATTCCATGAACAAAACTTCTCTCTGAGAACTGCACACCTCTGGAACTCTTTTCCGATTCCCTGCTTTCCGGCTGGCTACAATATGTTCGTCTTCAAGTCCAACCTAAACAAGTTTCCACTACTAACGATTACTACGATATTGTCCCATTGACTACTGTAAAATCATTAACCATTACCTCGAGTGGCCTCTGGACCTTGATAAGTGGTGACTATTTTGTTAAAAAAAAAATTCTGAAGCAAAGTTTTCTCATCGGTTAATTTTTATGTTTGCATGTTGCTCAACTTTCATTTGAAATAATAGATTTTTTAAAACAAAATAGAAACAGAAAAGAAAGCAGAAAATATCCCCCATCTCTCTCTCTCTCTCTCTCTCTCTCTCTCTCTCTCTCTCACACACACACACACACACTCTCTCTCTCTCACACACACACACACACACACTCTCTCTCTCTCTCTCTCTCTCTCTCTCTCTCTCTCTCTCTCTCTCTCTGTATATACATGGGACTGAAACAGAAACCGAGATCCTAGAGTTTCGATTCTAATCAAGAATCGTCTCTTTATTCAACACCTAGCAGAGACACTCGGTGTTGCCCGGCTATGAAAGTTGTCCTCGTATGTTTGAAGAAGAACTCAAAATCGCAAACACAAAGTCTGAATTCTAAAGTAGCTGTGGTTTGAACGGAAGAACGATACAAATCCGGCGATTTAAGTCAAACCTTGATCTCTTCAAAAACCGAAAAAATCTGAAAGTTAAAATTTAAAATCGAATGTCAAACTAAAAAAAAAAAAGAAAGAAAGCGGCAATGCGTACAACTTACGCCAACAACACCTACATCAACATCGATGTTGCCCCGGAATGAAAGTTATTCTTGTATATTAGTTGAAGAATTCAAAGCTAAAAACACAAGGCAGCTCACTTGCTATATGAAGTGTGAATTCTCTGAAGTTGGTACTTGTGATTTGGATGGAACTAGTCAGAGTACACTGTGTGCTCTTCTAGGACAGCACTTCAACCATAACTATCTACGTCGACACATGCTTTTTTATTAGATAAAGAACTCAATGTCACAAACGCAAACACTAGAAAGTTCGCTTACTGCGTGAGGTTTGAATTCTGAAGTTGATACGTGTGATTTGGATGGAACTGTTCAGAGAACACTGTGTGCTCATCTTGGACGGCACCCTACATATTTTAAAATAAATAGAAAAACGGTACAAACTGGATCATTTCAATGAAACTTTGATAACTGAAAATATTTTTAGTCACAATAAGCGGAAGAACGGTACAAACCTGATTATTTAAGATAAGCATGTATCAAAACTCTGAAAAAAAAAATAATTTAATAAAGGTCAGTTTTCGGTCACTAAAACATAAAAGAACGATATAAACTCGATTATATAAATCGTGCGACATTCCTTTCGTCCTATGTGTGCCTACACTCAAACTGGATTTCCATGAATGGAGTTTTTTTTTTCTTTTTTTCAGGAAGTAGTAAACTTTCCACCTCTGAAGCACAGAGCAATAGGATTGATTTAACAGATACTTATCGGGTTGTCCTGTTAAGTAATCACTTACGTGCGTTCAATTGAACGTTTTAAAAAAAAAAAACTCTCATCATATTATCGTCATCCGACTGAGAATCTTATTAATTCTTATCCTCGCGGAGCTTTTGGCCTTGTTAAGTACTGACTCATTGGCATACAAAAAGAAAAGCACACAAGCGACGTTTACTACTTTGTTGACTCCCCATCATTCTTTATCCTGCAAGTTTGGTTTTGCTTGTTATGAAAAAAAAAATGAAGGAATGGTAAAACCAAATTCCGTCTACAAAAAAAAAAAAAGAAATCAGTTTAAATAACGGAGAAGCAATAAAACCCGCTTATTAAATTTGATTTCTAAAAAGAAAAAAAAACTTAATTAAAAATCAGCATGGGAACTCTACAAATTTCCTTATTTGCACCAAACCTTGATTTCTAAAAGAAAAAAAAATGATTGAAAAAGATTTATTACAATACTAAAAACTGCGTGCTCATCCACAATAAAACGATAATGTTCCGTTAACTACGCATTATGCATGACGTTTTGATTGCATCAAAATTCGATTTTACTGAAAAGAAATTATAAAATTCAAATTAAGAACACTACAGACTATTATTTAAAACAAATTTTGATATCTAAAAAATTATAAATAATATTTCTGATATAATGAAAAGACAAAATTTGAATCCTGTACAATAAATAGATTTTTTTTTTTAATTCCAATACTACAAACGGATGAACGGTACAATTCTGTTTGATCACTTAAACACATTTTCGGATAAAAAAAAAAAGAAACAAAAAAAAACAGAAATAGTATAAACCTGGTTATTCAAGATCTCATTCGTCTTGAACAAAGCTTCTAAGAAAAAGCGGTACAAACTGGTTTCTTAAAATTAAAATTCTATTTCTCAAACAAATTGTAAATATCGACCTGAGAACGCGTCAAATTCGCTTAATTAAAGCTAATCTTTATTTTAAGAAAAAAAGAAATTATTAATATTTCCGGTAAAATAAAAATATTGAATACGGTACAAGTAACGGATGAGTTGTACAAGTCTGGTTATTTGAATAAAAAAATTCTGTGGTCGTAAAATAGAAAAAATTATCATAAAAAAAGTTGAGGAAATAAGACTAGAAACCCAAATACACAAACATAAAAAAGAAACCAAAATGATCACCAGGAAGAAAGCAATGTGGAGAAAACGGAATATTAGAAATGTAACTGACAGGAAGAGGCTAAGCAAGAAACATGAAGAACTGGACCAAAAAAATAAAAGCAAAAGAAACGAGATTTAGACGATGTAGATATAAATCTGAACAATGCAAACAAAACAGAACATTTGAAACTAATGAAAGCCAATGCTACCAAAATGTGAACGGAGGAAAAACAAAAACAGAACAACTAAATCCGACAGAAACAAAACTCTACTGGAGTAACATATGGGAAGATCATAATAGAAATGCCGAATGGCTGAAAGACATGAAAAAAGAGTTACAACAAATCGAAAAAGAAACAGTGAATGAAATCAGCAAGGAAACCCTAAAGAAAACCATAGGAAAAATGGCAAACTGGAGAGCATCAGGACACGACGGGATACATGCATACTGGTTAAAAAAATTCACAATCTTACACGAAAGGCTATCCCAAAACCTGAGAAGTATGCAAGAAACAGACGTGCCAGACTGGATGAGAAAAGGTAGAACCACACTGCTACAGAAGGACACGGAGAAAGGAACCGCCCCCAGCAATTATAGGTCAATCACGTGCTTACCAACTATGTGGAAGATACTGACAGCACAACTGAGGGAACAAATCTACCACTCCCTGAATAACCGTGGACTCATCCCCGAGAAACAGAAAGGGTGCCAAGAAGGGAAAAGAGGAACACATGATCTGCTATATGTTGATCAAAAGATCCTAAAGGAGGTAAAAAGGAGGAGGAAAAATTTAGCCATGGCATGGATCGACTACAAAAAAGCGTACGACAGGATCACCAAGCATGGATAATAGAATGCCTAAAAATGTATAAAATACCAAGCGGGATCACCAATGTAATAGAAAATGCAATGAAAATATGGAGACTGCAACTGACAGCTGATGGACAACACATAACAGAAATTAACATACAAAGAGGCATCTTCCAAGGAGACTCATTATCACCATTACTGTTCATCATAGCCATGATGCCCTTGAATAGTATTCTGAGAAAGTGCCAAGCCGGATACAAGTTCCCCAATACAGAGGAAAAAATGAACCACCTGATGTACATGGACGATCTGAAACTTTTTGCAAGGACCGAAAAGGAGCTAGAGACACTAATTAACATTACAATTCATCCGTTAATTGTGCCGTATTCAATATTTTTATTTTACCGGAAATATTAATAACTTCTTTTTTTCTTTTTTTCTTAAAATAAAGATTAGCTTTAATTAAGCGAATTTGGAATGGAAAAGTGTGCACTACTAGTTATAAAAAAGGAAAAACTGGAAACGACAGAAGGTATGGAACTACCCAACCAAACAGAAATGGGGGCACTAGGAGAATAAGACGACTATAAATACTTGCGAATTCTGGAAGCGGACACCATCAGAGCAACAGAAATGAAAGAACAAATTGGAAAGGAATACCTCAGGTTAACAAGAAAACTCCTGGAAACTAAATTATATAGTAGAAACCTAATAAAAGGTATAACTACATGGGCAGTGTCACTAGTGAGATACTCTCGACCGTTTATAGGATGGACAAAAGAAGAACTGAGACAGATCCACCAGAAAACAAGGAGACTCATGACCATGCATAATGCACTACACCCAAAGGACGATATTGACAGACTACGTGAAAAGGAAAGACGGCGGGAGAGGACTGATCTCTATAGAAGACTGTGTGAAGGGCACAAAAAAGAACTAGAAAAATACATAATGCAAAGCACTGAAAGGATAATTATGGCAACGAGAGACACGGAGAAACCAACAAAACAGAAAACAGTGATACAAAAGACAAAAAGGGAAATGGGAAGAGAAACAACTCCACGGAAGATTCATAAGAATGACAAAAGATGAGAATAACGAAAACACCCGGACATGGATGCGAAAAGGACATATAAACCGAGAAACTGAATCTCTAATAACTGCAGCACAAGATAACTCGATAAGAACCAACCATATCAAAGCAAGGATCGATAAAACACCAGAAAACAGCAAATGCAGACTCTGTGGACAAAGAGACAAAGCGATAAACCATATAGTAAGTGAATGCAGCAAACTGGCCCAAAATGAATACAAAAACAGGCATGACCAAGTGGGGAGGGCGGTGCACTGGGAATTGTGCAAACGGCTGCATTTTGAGCGTACAGATAAATGGTACAAGCAAAAACCTGCAACAGCACTCGAAAACGAGAACCACAAAATCCTATGGGACATGGACATACAGACGGACAGACCCATCCAAAAAAAGAAGACCAGATGTCGTAATAATTAACAAGAAAGAGAAATCTTGTCAAATCGTAGACTTTGCTGTCCCAGCTGATCACAGGGTGAGTATGAAAGAAAAAGAGAAACGAAGCAAATACACAGAACTAGCCAGAGAGTTTAAAGGGATTTGGATGATGAAGAAAATCAAAATAGTACCGATAATAGTAGGAGCACTAGGAACAATTCCGAAAAACCTGGAAGCAAGAATAGCAGAAATTGGAATCAGAGGAATAACTGCAAAAATACAACGCCTAACGATAATGAAAACGGCTGAAATATTAAGGAAAACCCTTGAATGCGGAGAATAACACCAGACACTATAAGGAAGAAGCGTTACAGGGAATGAAGAACACCGAAGCTGCAGAACTACATGTTCTACATCCCCATCATGCATCCCCTCCAATGTTTCACCACCGTTCCCCCCCCCCCAAAAAAAAGTGATACCAAAGAGCCGAGAAGGGTCAAGGAGGATGGAAAGACTGAGGAAGGAGCACTGGCCAGACCTCCGCTGGACAAGTGTGAAGAGAACTGAGATCTTGGGGAGGCTTAGTGCCACTCAAATTCCAGTATAAACCAATGACCACTGCCAGCGAGAAATCAATGGTAAGAGGCTGTTGCGATGATGCAAATTTATTTGCAAATGCTATCGAAGGAGGAGGAGAGAGCTGGACGTTTGGGGAGACTTGTTGTCACTCAGCCTCCAGAGAACACCACAGGTCTCCAATCAGATCGTTTGTTGACTTGTGTGAAAACTCCATGTGAGCCAATAATAATAATAATAATAATAATAATAATAATAATAATTCCGGTACGATGAAAAAAAAATGAACATGGTACAATAAACGTATGAATTATACAAATACGGTTATTCAAGCAAAAAAAAAATCTGTGATTTTAACATAGAAAAACTAGTAAAAAAATAAAGTGGAGAAACGGTACAAATTCGGTTATTTAAAGTCACACTTCCATCTCTAAAATAATTTCAGTCACAAACAGACGAAAAACGGTACAAACCTATCAAAGTCAATTTTTTTATTTCTGAATTCTAAGAGAAAAATTCTATTTGGCTGTAAAGTATAAATAATATACATAAATAAAAAAAAGATATAAACCTGGTTATCAAAAAAAAAAACATTAAAAAAAAACTTATTAAAAAAAAATTAAATACTTGAAAATGTTCGGAAAACTAAACAATAGACTCGACCTTTTGATTCCCTCGATATCTATTTTGCTGATCGGCAGAGTCGGAAACATTTTGGCTCTAACCATCTCATGCCGCAAACGCTTACGCCGAAAGAACATCGATCTATACTTGATTGCCCTCTGCGTCAGCGACCTCTTCGTCCTCTACTTTAGCCTTTTCAACACATTTATGTCGACTGCCGGGGTCTTCGAAAGCTATAACACAAGACTTGAGTGCCACATCTTCCGATTCATACGTTTTTTCTTGATTATTCGTCGTGGGTCACTGTCATAATAACAGTTCAACGGACAATAGCCGTCTACCGGCCTTTGTCCACCTACCTCGGGTCCACCCGAATATACTCGACCTCCCTCAAGGTCTTTCCTATTCTTTTCTTGGTGCTAATCATCATCAGGGCCGTTTACACCAATTCCTACAAAGATGAAAACTCATTTTGTAAGTGTCCAACAAAAGTCATCCATCTTTTACTGTTTTTCACGGTCTACAGCTATGTTCCCGCCACTATATTGATTGTCTGCAATGTGGCGATTGTCTTTAAGATATACCGTCGCCCTGCGGTCGGGCAGACCCCACACCCGGCGCATGACAGCTCCTAGACCGTCCAACTCGTTTTGGCCATCAATATCTTGTTCCTGATTTTCACCATGCCACCATCGTTTCTGTTTATCTCGTTCGATTTAACTGGCTCTCGGGAGATGATTCTCGCGTTGTCTCTCGTGATGAACACAAATAACGCTTTCAATTTCATCCTTTATATGGTGGCGAGCAGCTCTTTCCACAAGGAGTTGAAATCCATGTGCAAAAAAAAAAGCAAGAAAAAGAAAACAACAAATTTGGTCTATTTCGGGCTCACTAGCAAACTCTGTGTAAATAACGGTTTTACTTATTATATCCATCAACACGACTAGGCACGATAAAACGCGATTGCTGATGATGACGCCGATTCTTAATTTGGACACACTCTAGGCGCGTCGTTTTCAGCATCCTCTGACTTCCATTGGCATTCAGGCAATCTGGGCCCGCTAGCTCGATGTATCCGAAATATTTATTGCGATATTATTTGAAAAATAAATAAATAAATAAATAAATAAATAAATAAAACGGATGTAGTCCCAAATTTCAGTCGTAAAGTTTATATGGTTCGACTATGAATTTAGAACAACATTTACAAAAACGTTTGTTTTAAATAATCTCCCCCACCTCATTAAATCTTTACTTTTTACAAAGATATTCGAGTTAAATCTTAAAAAAAAAAATAAATAAATAAAATAAAACAATTAGTTTGCTTGAAACGACTTCTCAAATAGAGCATCGGCAGCAGCAATGATCGTGCCTCGTCGTGTTTTCTGACCTAAATGGTAAATTCGTCTAAATAAAATACTAATGAATAAATAAAGAAGGAAAAAACATCTGGCCATGGCTACTAAAAGGACACCTAAACAGAGAAACTGAATCACTTCTAATGACCACGCAAAACAAGGCGATTAGAACTAACTATATAGAAGCTACGATCAAGAAAACACAATAAAATACAAACGTATAGGCTATGAACCCAATGGTTAAAATCCTTCTCGAATTTTGTTATTCTATCGCCTCGGTTGGGGGTGGAAGAAAAAATGCTGGCAAGTGAATACTAATAGACTGCTGAACATCGTACTATTTTTCACAAACATAAATGTTGCCCATTACTGAGAACGACAGCCATATTTAAAAATGCACGACAATCATTCAAATAGAACATGCTGACTTACTTAAAACATAGTAGCACCCAAATCAATAAATATGCAAACATAGAACTGCACGCCGGTGGAACTCTGTTCCGTCTGCCTGCTTCCCTCCTGACTACAACTTGGATGTCTTCAAGTCCAACGTAAACAAATTCCTGATGAACCGCCCCCTTAAGTAGACACTTTAAATATCCACACTAACGTACTATACTTACAATAACCCTTATCCCTGAGTGGCTTCCGGGCCTTGATAAGTGGTGACCACCTTGTAAAAAAAAAGAGAAAAAAACATATAGTTAAGTACATTTTATTCCCAATTAAATTCCTCATTATTTGATATACCGATATTAGACTTAATATCTATAATATGTCTCAATAACATTTCTAGAAAAAATAAGCTTTTTTTCAGGCATTGTCTTTGATAATGCCTTAATATTTTATATGTATAATTTGAAAATCGATCTTTTGTTAAATTTGGATATCTTTTTATGTAGAAGCATTTATATTCTACCAAAGTGACTCGTCATACAATTTTTTTTTATTTTTACCCCCACCAAGGAGGTTATGTCATCAGCCACGTTTATAAATATGATTGTTTTTTTAATTTTTTACAGCCTCGACCAATCATCACTAAACTTGCTCCAAATATTGATCATGATTCAAACTAGAACTGATTTAATGTTTAGATATATAGTTTAAAGGTTAGGTGAAAGTTACATTTTGGGCAATAACGTTGGTTCTCTTTATCGTAGAGCCTCATTGCTTCGCCCAAATTGTAGCTAATGAAGTCCTCCATGTAATATGGACATGGCCCTGAAAGTTTCATCAAAGCTAACAATTAGGCGGTTTATCAATTTCCGAATTTTCAAAATTTGATGTATGAATCTGATGCCATTTTGTAGCTATTCAAAATTTCAATTTTTAGTTTTTGTAATTGTAAACGCTTCAATGGCATAACTTCATATGATATGAGAAAATAAGATACAACTTACACTTTAGCCGATCTATATGTTGTCAGGAAGAATTATGCAGTCTTACGACTTCCGTCCTTGTTGTTCATAGACATCATTTGACCCTTAGATGTATTTGCGTTTCTGCATGATTTCCAAATTGGTTTCTTCACCCAAATATACAATAATTGTCAGCTCTTATTCAAAAGAAATTTCGTTTATATTTCTTTTTTGGTCCCGACAAAAGGAGGGTGGACCTGTAAATTCACCCTTGTCCGTTTATCCGATCGTCTGTCCGCACTTTTCTTAATAACTTACGCATTTTATTTTGCAATATTACACAAACATTAAACATGATATGAGTAAAAAAGTAACAGAACGGATCTTCCGGGAAAGCTCCGGTTGTACCCCTAGGGATGCCTTTCGGGTTAAAATGGCTAAAATTGACACTTTTCTGCTTATCAAAAGAAAATTGTTGCCTTGAATTTTTATAACACTTTCTGAAAAGTTGTAACTAATAGATTTCTATATAATTTTATTTGTCTATACTTTTCGATTATTCTTGGGTGTGCCCCAGGGGATCTTTTAGGGCTAATAAAAGCACTCCATTTTGGGGACTATTTTATCATATTTGTCCCAAATTTTCTGTGTATATCTATTTAGCAGTTTTGCATGGTGCTGAACTCAAATTTAAATATGTTAAGGCCTTGGTAACTTTTGGAGCTAAATGCTGAGGTGGGGGGGGACTTAGTCATTTCTTTTTTATTTTTTTTTCGCATGTTGCTGAACTTAAATGTAAATATGTTAAGGCCTTGGGGACTTTTGATTAAACACAACTGAATTCGTCTTTTCCCCCCAATTTTGCTGGTAATCTTTTCTATTCGCCAAGCGATCTTTCTTGTTTCGGCTGATAGATTATATAGTATGGCGCCCAGTTGCTGTTGTTCAGTCATATTCTCTAGCACTTTCCATCAATACTTCCGATCATCCTTAGGAGTGGTTGTTGTTTTTGCCGTTCTTTATCGAAGCGATGGAAAGCGCTAGAGAATATGGCCGAGCAACAACTATTGGGCGCCATACTATATGACCTACCAGCCGAAACAAGATCGCTCGGCGAATAGAAAAGATTACCAGCAAAATTGGAAAAAGACGAACTCAGTTGTGTTTAATCAGACATGCATAACGTACAACTTGCTGCCAAATTATACAAACCTTATATATTTTTAGTGTTTTCAATGTTATTTTCTGGTTCTCTTCAGAGATCTGCCTGAAATGTTGGAGGAACGTCGTTTAAATTTGGGCGTACATAGTTTTGTATAATTATATCACTTCTATTGAGGATTATTTCATGTCCAGAAAAATTTTCCTCGCTCAAATCATTACTGTTGCATATCAAAGTTGTTTAAGTGTCTGTCTGGAAAATGTATGGATTGGTTGATTGTTTTTGTTTTATGGCATATCAACCCTTTTTTAGGTTATTTAATGCCAAATTCAGTGATTTTGAAGAAAAATATTTTAATAGGATATATTTGTTTTTGTTTTTTGTTTTTTTCAAGTGAGTTTTTATTTAACTCATAGTTGGGACCCTAACAGGTACTACCACTCCAGGTCACAGTGGACCTGGTAACAATGGTAATTAAGGGGTGGCTCCACACTCTTTAAAGCCCGCAAGCTGGGTCATCACCATCAGATATAGTTTAAGGTCATATCCAAAACCAGGAAATGTATGGAAGAAAATTTTATTCACTATTCATCTCAAGGTCAGTTTGCACTGTATCGTGATTAAAAACTAAGAAGCATAAGGTTCCAAAAATTTAACAAACCAATGAAAGAGCCATTCTTAACATGGGGAGGGGAGGGTGTTTTGTACCTATTGTCTATTTAACCTTACAATTGAATAAAAAACATATCATAAAACTTTAATTAAACTTGAAAATACGATTTAAAAATAGCGCGGATCAGTAAGTGCACTAGCACTAACAAACCAATCAATTGTGCAGATCTAGATAGATATGGTGTATAGCTATATCAAATGTTTCGCCATTAATGCCTATCTATTGGAAGCTAACAAATATAATGTCCTGTGAAATGGATAAACGCTTCCTATGGATAAATGCATAAATATTTTTCTATACTTAACGCTTCAGATACACTAACTATTCATGCAAGAAAGTTATATAAAATGTGGAGTACTGTCTTTTCGACCTCTTTCAAATTTATTGTCTGCTTGCGGTGGCCATAACACGAAAAGTTTAACTTGTCAAATATTGTTTGTCAGATTCATAAATAGAGAATTTGAATTTGAGTGTACATGAATTGTTTACTGTTGTGATGGCAAGTCGATGTAATTTTGGGATTAGTTTGTTTCATTTGGTGTTGTGGCTTGTCTTTCCTCGTGTACTCTTTTGAACTCTACAAAGGAAGACATTGAAATGTTATTTAGATAGACAATGCCATCCTGTGATATTATTTTAGGACTACTTGGCACAATCGAGGAAATTTTTAATCAACTTTTGTCTTAATCATCCTGTTTTTTTTTTGGGGGGGAGGGGGTTAGTGAGTATTAACAGCATTCATTTCTTGTACCTTCCTGTCTAAATCTCAATTTCATTATTTCCTTGGTTTTAATTATTCGGATGTGAACAAATTTGATAAAAACCTTAAATGTTTTAACAGTTTTTTGTTTGTTGTTGTTTTTTTTGTTGTTGTTTTGTTTTTGTTTTTGTTTTTGTTTGTTTTGGTTTTTTTTGGGGGGTGCTTGGTTCGGTTAAGTGCATTTGACATTAAGAATATTTGACAAGTTTTTCTGTTTCATTTTCCAAGATACTCTGCTAATTATAATTTTTATTTTTATTTATTTATTTATTTTTGTTAGATCTTGTAGAAGATGTTTTGATCTAGCTGGCAAATATAGTCGACGAAATTAGAATGCAGAGCCCATCCTTTTTAATTGGAGGTTCATTCTTTTCAGTAATTATTTATTGGTTTTAATTATCCGGGTGTGAACAAATTTGATAAAAACCTTAAATGTTTTAGCAATTGTGTTTTTTCTTTTTTTTTTTTTCTTTTTTTTTTAATTTTGCTTTGGTTTGGTTCATTACTAAGAATTATTGTACAACTCACTGATTACCACACAATCTAGAGTTTTTGTTTGCATGAAGTGAATTCTAATTTTTTTCTGGTAATTTAAATATTTCTTATCGAACATTTGACAAGCTTTTTTGTTTCATTTCCTAGATATTCTGCTGATTATAATTTTTATTTTTATTTATTTACTTATTTATTTATTATTTTATTTATTTATTTATTTTTTTTGTCAGATCTTGTAGAAGATATTTTGATCTATCCGGCAAAGTCAGTCGATGAATTTAGAATGCAGTGCTCATCTTTTTTAGTTGAAGGTTCATTCTTTTCAATAATTATTTACCGTTGATATATTGAGATTGTGTAGAGTGCCTTAAAAGTCAGTAACTTCCACACACACACACACACACACACACACACACACACACACACACACACACACACACACACACACACAAATGTTTAAATTTAAAATAATATCCAACCCTTATTTGATAAATCCAGGACATTTTAATAAAACTTCACTAATTATTTTTGCATAGTTTAAAAACATCCACAACCAAATTTCTGTGGGGAAAAATAAAATAAGATTGAAGGTTCATAGTTTACATTCTACTATTAAATCCTCCGGTGAATCATTATTTATGAAACCAATGAACGTTTAGCAGAGAAGCTTAGTTTTAAAACTCTTAAAAGTAACAAGCCCCCTCCCCATTACATCACATGCTCCTGGTCAGATTTAAGAGAATCATCAAGATTATCATTACTAGGGCTATGACAAGAGAATATTCTTTTAATTATTTTGACTCTCGGGTATATATCAGTTTATATCTTATATGTTTTTAGATAGAGTGATGTGATTCTCGATTGATTAACTGTGTCCAACTGTGTCGGATATATACCCGAGAGTCAAAACAAAGAAAAGAATATTCGCTTGGCATAGCCCTAATGATTACCAATGCTCTTCAAACTGTAGTCATAGATAATTCCAGCATACATTAAAAATAAATATATTTGCATATCGCGACCTAATAGATAAAACTAGGGCATTATTGTAGGTTATCAGACTGCCCCCCCCCACCACCAATCAATTTTTGGGCGAGTGTGTGTAAGCATCCTAAAAAATTTTACAGAAAGAAAAAAAAAAAAAGATAATTTAGAATTTTAAGTGAAGGATCAGTTTCGCATGTATATTTAACGTACAATGATCCCTCACTTTCGGACCGTTATAGCGTTTTAGAACAAATAGCCATCTTTTTCTGTGTCAGATAAATTATGCGTGTTCTTTTTGAATGGTTTTATTTTATGCTATTACATATCATTTTATGTCCTATACTGCATAATCACACCGGTTCCCGTCAGATCACCGAAGTTAAGCAACGATGAGCCCGGTCAGTGTCAGATGGGTGACCATTTGGGACTTCCAGGTGCTGTATGTGCTCTCCGCTTATCTCGGCATTGTTTCCAGTCGTCGTGGACCTCTCTTTGCGACTGGACTCAAGCAGTGCCGATTCAGAAGAGGTGCGGTTGGAAATTGCGCAACCCTTGCCACATACTTACATGTGCAGCTTCCCCTATGGGGGGTATCCTTTGTTTTTCTAGACTGAACGGAGGCATCGATATGCCCTTGCTAATTGGACTTCGGGTTATTGATAAAAATGTTAAGTTAATTTTTTTAAACTGTTTGAATGGCCTGAAAATAAGAGATCAGTTTACGTTACAGAGGCGAAACTGATCCCCATGCTAAAATTCTAAAATATTCTTTTTTTACTTTCCGACAAGTTTTTCAATGTTCACGAGTACTCGACGAACAAAATTACGTATGAAATTATATAGATGTAGAAAGGAGTAAAAGGAGTTCCTTATTTTATTTTATGTTATCAGAATTGCGGTTCTTCGAAGCAGTCGACGGATTTTCATATATATTTTCGATATTGCTTGTTTAAAACGAAAATAAATATTCTAGCGTATCTTACTCTCTTTAGACACTCGATAATTTCCTATTTATTTATTTATTATTTTTTATTATTTATTTATTATTATTTATTTATTATTATTTATTTATTATTATTTATTTATTTATTATTATTATTTATTTATTATTTATTATTTATTTATTATTATTTATTTATTATTATTTATTATTTATTTATTATTTATTTATTATTATTATTTATTTATTATTTATTTATTATTATTTATTTATTATTTATTTATTATTATTATTTATTATTATTTATTTGTTATTATTATTTATTATTATTATTATTATTATTATTATTATTTATTATCATTTATTTATTATTTATTTATTATTATTTATTTATTATTTATTTATTTGTTATTTATTTATTATTTATTTATTATTTATTTATTTATCAATTATTTATTTATTATCTATTTATTATTTATTTATTATTTATTTATTATTTATTATTATTTATTTATTATTATTATTTATTATTTATTTATTATTATTTATTTATTATTATTTATCTATTAGTATTTATTATTTATTTATTATTATTATTATTATTATTTATTATTATTTATTTATTATTTATTCATTATTATTTATTCATTATTATTTATTTATTATTATTTATTTATTATTTATTTATTATTTATTATTTATTATTATTTTTATTTATAATTATTATTTATTATTATTTATTTATTTATTATTTATTTATGATTATTTATTATTATTTATTATTATTATTATTTATTTATTATTATTTATTTATTATTATTTATTATTATTTATTTATTTATTATTATTTATTTATTATTTATTTATTATTATTTATTATTATTTATTTATTATTATTATTTATTATTATTTATTTATTATTTACTTATGATGCCGCTCAAGTCATTTATTTTTTTATAAATAATTTTACTAAGAATTCTTCATAATGTTTGGTTTCAGTTTCGATTCAAGCTGATGCGCCCAAATCATATGGATATATTTTTTTTTATTTTTGAGATCACAACTTTATAATATATATGAAAATTGATAGAACATTAACTTTGGAATAATAATATGCGAAATCTGTAAGAATTAAAATATCATATTTAAGCGTACTTTACAACGGATCTACGCCGGGCGTTCCTGCAAGCTTAGATAAATACTTTTGCAGTTTTAACCAAAGAGTTACAATAATATCAGAGCGTCTCCATTTACGTTGAACATCTAATGAATACCAACATCAATACAGTATATATGAATGAGTCCCTTGCGGAATTTCCACAGGTCCCGCTAGTTAAAGATAATTATACAATGCATATGTACGATAAATATGAAAATTTTCGTGAGATAAATAATTTGTTCAATAGTGACAATTCACATTTTAACGATCGATTTCAAATTGTTTAATCGCGTGAAATTCGAATGTTGATTCAGTTTTAATCGCTGAGGCGAATTGTATTATTCATATTTTGTGAATAATACTTTAATTAAAGTCGTTTAACTTTGAAATTGTAACAATAAAAATAGGATAATGCATATGTATGATAAATAATTCGTTCAATTTTAAATGAGTTCAAATAAATATTTTACTCAATTTTATACGAATTCAAATGAATATTTCGTTCAATTTTAGATGAATTCAAATAAATAGTTCGTTTAATTTTCAATGAATTCAAATAAATAATTTGTTCAATTTTCAATGAATTCAAATAAATAATTCGTTCAATTTTGGATGAATTAAAATAATAATTTGTTCCATTTTCAATGAATTCAAATAAATAAATTGTTCAATTTTCAATGAATTCAAATAAATAATTCGTTCAATTTTAGATGAATTCAAATAAATAATTCGTTCAATTTTAGATGAATTCAAATAAATAATTTGTTCAATTTTAGATGAATTCAAATAAATAATTCGTTCAATTTCAGATGAATTAAAATTATTTGTTCCATTTTCAATGAATTCAAATAAATAATTTGTTCAATTTTAGATGAATTCAAATAAATAATTTGTTCAATTTTAGATGAATTCAAATAAATAATTTGTTCAATTTTAGATGAATTCAAATAAATAATTTGTTCAATTTTAGATGAATTCAAATAAATAATTCGTTCAATTTTGGATGAATTCAAATAAATAATTCGTTCAATTTTGGATGAATTCAAATAAATAATTCGTTTAATTTTAGATGAATTCAAATAAATAATTCGTTCAATTTTAGATGAATTCAAATAAATAATTCGTTCAATTTTAGATGAATTCAAATAAATAATTTGTTCAATTTTAGATGAATTCAAATAAATAATTCGTTCAATTTTAGATGAATTCAAATAAATAATTTGTTCAATTTTTGATGAATTCAAATAAATAATTCGTTCAATTTTAGATGAATTCAAATAAATAATTCGTTCAATTTTGGATGAATTCAAATAAATAATTCGTTCAATTTTAGATGAATTCAAATAAATAATTCGTTCAATTTTAGATGAATTCAAATAAATAATTTGTTCAATTTTAGATGAATTCAAATAAATAATTCGTTCAATTTTAGATGAATTCAAATAAATAATTTGTTCAATTTTAGATGAATTCAAATAAATAATTCGTTCAATTTTAGATGAATTCAAATAAATAATTCGTTCAATTTTAGATGAATTCAAATAAATAATTTGTTCAATTTTAGATGAATTCAAATAAATAATTTGTTCAATTTTAAATGAATTCAAATAAATTATTTCGTCAATGTTAAATGAATTCAAAAAAATATTTTGTTCAATTTCAGATGAATTAAAATTATTTGTTCCATTTTCAATGAATTCAAATAAATAATTTGCTCAATTTTAAATGAATTCAATTAAAAATTTGTTCAATTTTAAGTGAATTCAAATAAATAATTTGTTCAATTTTAGATGAATTGAAATAAATTTTTAAAAAATGGAGAAAAACACATAAAACAATTTAGATTGTTTGTATTGAAATATAATAAAATTATAATTTAATTAATAATGCCGTGAAAATCGAATGTTGATTTGGAGTTTTAATCGCTGAGGGTTATTGTATTGTTCTTTTTTTTTAAATATACTTTAATAAAAATCGTTTAACTTTGAAATTGTAACAATAAAAAAATGTAAATGTACGAAAAATAATTCGTTTAATTTTGGATGAATTCAAATAAATAAAAGAAAAAAATGAAAAAAATAAAGACATATTTAATGAAAGATGGTTGTTGATTTGTTTCTGAATTTTTTAGATAATGGATTGATAATTTGTATTTATTGAACTATTCAGACTACTGTTCTCATCGTGGGTGCAATTTTTATAAGGTTTTGACTCGTGTAACCTCCAATCTTCTTCGGGTGGGTTTTTCAAACACAGAAATCTTTCTGCCGAACTCGGGAATCTGCACGGAATTTCTAACGGAACCTAATAATATTTTTTAATGGAAATCGCCTCAGACAAGGCGTGAAACCGCTTAATATAAGGAGCTAACAAAAATGGAAGAAAAGATGATTATCGCAAAGACAGGGGATGCCTATTGGCCGTGGTCTTGAACAGAACAAGGTTAAAAGTAGAAGGAAACATTCAACAGGAAGAGAGTTCCACAAGCCTGCAGTTTTTGGAAAGAAGCTATTGGAATAGGAAATTCTATTAGAACGACGTATAAAAAGTGAATTGATGGAAACCACTAGACCAACGAGTCACACGAGCTGAAACAAAAGAAGCAGAAAATAGATCACACAATTCTGAAGAACACATACCATAATCTATCTATCTATCTATCTATCTATCTATAAAAGTGAACGTGTCTGTGTGTCTGTCTATGTGTCTGTCTCCGTGTGTGTACATTTTCCTACGCAATAACTCTGTCAATTGTTAGTCTACAGACTCGAAATTTGATATACAGGGTACTGAGATTTGGGAAAACTTTTGTTATCGATTTTCGGACAGAAATTTGGCTATTAAGGGGGTTAAAATTCAACGATTTGACCTTTGAGAACTCTACCAAACTCCTCCGCCAATGTTGGGCCTAAACACTTGAAATTTTAGATATAGGTTCCTTGGACATGGATCTAACTTAATAACTTGATTTGAGCCCAAAACAATAAATGTTAAGGGATCATAATAGGGGTCAAAGTTTTAAAAAATTGACCTCTGCGGTCTCTACCAAATGACTCAGATAATTTTTAGTTCAAACCTTTGAAATTTTACATAAAGGGTATTCAGAGATAGGGGACACAAATTGACACAGTTTGCGACCACCCCTACCACGAATCCTCCACCGCCGTCATTGTGTTGAAGTGTGTATATTAAATATATCGTAAAATAAACTAAGTCTTTTTTTATAAGCAAAGTGCCTCGTATTCATCGATAAATTAAATAACTGTCCATTTTAATCACTAGATGATCACCAGCCAGATATATATGTAACAGTATCGATATTCGAAATATATATGACTAAAGCGTGAAGAATCCATTTTGAGCAAAAAATAAATGCCATTGAGAAGCTGTATCACCACACAAACAGAAGGGCTAGCGTGTAAAATTAGCAGTAGGTTTCTATGTTTGTGGTATTATTGACTGTCCTCACCCCTAGGGATAACCCCCGGACATTGTCAGGAAATTGTTCACGAAGTCACGCAAACGCAATCGAAAGTAAGATTCCTGATGAGCTTGGAGTGGCTGAGAGGGCAAATGCGGAAATAATCAGTTTATATTCAGGGAGGGGCTAAGACGAACAAAAAAATGGACATAGGTTTTCCGGTCATAAGTTAATGTATTTAGAAGTCAGGGTTATTCGATGAGGTCTGAGCAGATCGGGGTAAACAATGACCTTCGTTCTCTGGAAAGTGGCGTCATGCTATCGGTAGAATAAGGCAAGGTCTATCGATAATGAATGAAAACTTAAAGACATTAGAAAACTTTAAAACGCACTAAAAACGATAAATTGATTTATACTGAAAATGAACAATATTTTTTATTGCGAAATATATGCAGTACCTGTGAAATTAAATAATTTTATGTTTTAAAATTATTTCTTTTGTATTAAGAAAGAATCACGTGTATTTGAATTACGTGTGAGGGGGTAAATATAAGCAAGTAAAAAAGGTTTACTACATATTTTTGGGAGATGTATTTGTGAGAAGCAGATAAATAGGAATAAATGTAAGAAATTTTGTAAATAGACAAAAGAAAAAAGAGGGTTTTTAATATGAATATCAATACACACAAAAGAAAAACGAATTTATAGGATTGGTTGGTTGGTTGTTTTTGTTTTACGGCATATCAACCCTTATCAGGTTATTTAATGCCGAATTCAAAGATTCGGAAGAAAAAAATTTTAAATAGAATATATTTGTTTTCAGAGTTGACCTGAGAGCAATGGCAATTAAAGGATGGCTCCACACTCCCCAAAGCCCGCAAGCTGGGGCCTCACCACCGGATATAGTTTAAGGTCATATCTAGGACCCTGAATTTATAGGAGTATATATATATATATATATATATATATATATATATATATATATATATATATATATATATATATATATATATATATATATATATATATATTCCTACCGGGAATCTAAACTGTATTTTTTTTTTTTTTTTTTTTTTTTTTTGCATTTTTTATTCAAAGCGGTTTTTAGTTATTTATGGCTAGGTTTCCTTCCTCTTATCCATTTGTCTTTCTGGTACTTAAGGTACT
Source organism: Euprymna scolopes (assembly GCF_053919585.1). Lineage (NCBI taxonomy): Eukaryota > Metazoa > Mollusca > Cephalopoda > Sepiida > Sepiolidae > Euprymna > Euprymna scolopes. Next base: position 24,733,696 of record NC_136510.1, on the reverse strand, counting down.
TAAGCTTTTATGCATTTTTATTCTCATAGCATTACAGAACAGATCTTGTAATCTGAAACTTACTTATTAATAGTTTATATTTTTATATTTTATTTATCTATTTTTTTATATATATTAGTAAAAATAGTAATCGTATTATTTTACATTTTTATTGGGGAAGTGGTATTATTCATTGGAGAGCCATATATTTAACAGATATCCGGTTTTTAAATCTCCGAAACAGCTACGTGGTAAGCAGCTGATGACCCTCGTTTTCTATTTACAAAATTTTAGTTAAGATTTTCTCTTTCCATCCTCATGTAGTTAAATTCTGTTTTAAAAATGAAGACTTTTGCAAGTGCTAAGTCTATTTCAATTTAACAATTTAAGTTAAGGCTTTTTATCCGTATATAAATGAATTCTCTTTGGTCATTATAAACTTTTTAGAAATCGGATTATGTAGGATATGCTTAGTCTGCGATAGGTTATATATATATATGAGCAAACAGTTAATAAAATATGTTAAAAAACACTTTGAAATGAGTTAAAAACATATTTAATCTGAAAAGGAAACACTAGATAAATGGATAGTCCTTAATCCGCGGAGTTTCAAAGAAATACTCTCCTTCTAATAAGAGCGTAGGAATTAGCAAAATGCAGGATCGGATTTTGCATGCAGAAGTATTTGATGAAACAACAAATAAGTCAAAGATCTTACTTGAAAACAAAATAAGTTAAGCAGAGGGAATATGGTAAAGAAAAAGGTGATTACATATGAATGGATAGTCTGGTGGAAGATAAAAAACCCAGTGACGGTAAAATCCAAATGTAAAACTTCAAGAAAGTTAAAAGAATTTCCATTTGTACAAGTAAAATCCAAGGAAATCCCGTAATTGGAAGAAGATAGCCCATAATAATTTAAAGGCAGAAATTCATGGAATAATTCACAAACATGTGTACAAGGAAAAAAATAATATTAATAAAAGAAAAATAAGATGTGCTTTTCACTCTACTTCCGAGACATAACTATAAATAAAAAAGATCTAGGAAGAAAAAGGAGAGAAAAAAATGATAAAGTTAAATATAAAATAAAGGGAAACAAAAGTCAAAACGACCCAGACAGGAAATATTAAAGGCGCGAAAATATATATAGGGCAAAATAATATAGGTCAACTGAAATGTACAGGTTAAAATATATATATATATATATATATATATATATATATATATATATATATATATATATATATATTATATATTATATTATACATATTATATATATTATATATTTTATATATATTTTTTGTATATATTTTATATGTATATTATATATATTAGCCGAGTCGGCATAAAGTTCTGTTTGGAACACACGTACTAACACTAAGGATATTGATCACTTTTATTGTGGGCAACGTCGATACTGGCAGAACAATTTAAAAAAATAAAAGAACGGATAAAATTATCCAAATGTAATAGTCCCAAAACAGAAGTACACTAGATATTTCGGCAGATTGGATACAAAGAGAAGAAGCTATTCTCTGGATAATGAACACTTGTACTGGAAAAAAATTACCCCCCCCTCACCCCCCCCCCAAAAAAAATAAAAGATAAATTAATCAAAACAACTTTTCTCTCAATCAAAATAGCAGCGAGTTCCCATGTGACCGTAAAAAAAAAAAAATGAGCAGCGGTGACCGGGCTCGAACGTGAACGCGAAAGGGGAGAATGCAAAAACTTACGGACACAGTTTTACCCACACGGTCCTGAATACTTATGACGTCATTATGCATCAAATTAAGCGTTTTAAACGCGTGTGTGACTTGCGAAAAGTTTAAGAACAAAATGGAATTCCTTTCACTGGCTTGTTTTTTATTTTTTTTGTTTTGTTCTGTTTTTTGTTGTTGTTTTTTAAAGGATTTTTTCAATGAATTTTTTTCGCAAATAAAGGAAATTTTCGATTTGTTTTTAATTTCTTTTTGTTTCTTAAAGTGTGTCTTAAGTTTACATTTGTTCTTTTTTTTTTTTTTTTGCTCCTTTTCCTTTAAAATTTGGCTTTCAGTTTGGTCCTTTTTAGCGTGAAAAATAATCCCGTGTAGGCAGTAAAAATGTTTTCTTTTATTTTTTGTTTTGTTTTTGGTAAAACTTAAATAAAACTTATTTTTACTGACGAAATTATTTTTTCACGCTAGATTACCAAATTATTTTATTTGGTGAAGAGTTTGGGGTTTTCAAGTTATTTTTTCAAAACGAAATTAGAAATGTAAAAAATGATTTATAATTTATTATGAATAAAATAAAGTAGTTCCCGGAACAGTCAAAGATTCGGTATAGCAGTTTCAAGAATAATATAAGCAAACAAATGAAATCTTTTCAGTTTATTTGTAAGTGTTTTTTTTTCTTTCAATATTAAAAAAAAAAGAAAAACATTTTTATTTGGTGAAGAAGGGATTTTAGTTATATTTTCAAACGAAAATAAAAAAATTAAAAATGTTACATCATTTTATATATAAAAAATTAGTTCCCGAAACGGTCAAAGATTATGTTTCGAAGTTTCAATAATAATAATATACAACAGGTGGTACTCATGGAAAATAAGTCTAAACCAGTTTTAAAAAAAAATCGATGTCGATAATAATAGTTTCAAATAAATTAAATTAAATATATTATCAATATACATCAAGTTGAAATAACAATCTTAAATAGGTCACTTGAAAGAATTCTATGGCTAGAAACAGTAAGTAACATAAAGCTATTTAGTAAAATCGATTTTCCTTGACGCAATATGCAAATGAGGTTACCTATTAATCGGATATTTTGCAAGAATCATACTATATATGGAAATAAATGAAATAGGAAAATAATGAACCTTTTGTATACATTATTCAAATTGTGAACAAACAAGCAAACAACAGAAAGGAATACATATTTATATGTATAGATGTTTGCGTGTATGTATACATATGCACACATATATATATATATACACACACATATATATACACAAGCATATATATACATGCACATATATATAAGCGAGATAAAAATCAGATGAAAAATCCTGATAGATATTAGTAGAGGTAATACTTTCAGGGTGATCTAAGCCTAAAAGGAAAAGCTCAATATTTAAGAATAGAGCAATATATAAGTTTAGTGGTTAAATTTAAATTCTGAAAATCAAAATAGAGATACATATATTCGAGTTAAGAATGTATTGTTTGACAAAATGAATATATAGAAGGGGTTATATTAATTTCCTTAATCCATGGATTTTCAATAATGGCTCATATCATCAGCGGAAATAAAATGCGGTTAGCAAAATGTTCAGCGGTGAAAAGGCACGTATTTTGCTTTTAAAAATGAATATTGAAAATAGTTTTTTAGGTGGGGAATGATAGTTATATGAAAATAATTATTGGAAAAGGGAATTTCTTATAACCTGGGAAGTCCATTATCAGAAGGAGTATAATGACCTCCAGAGTTTTATTTCCAGGTAGGCAGAATATTGGTCCAGATGAGACGGCAGTAATCCCATATAACAAAAATGCGTAGTTGCTCCTTATTGATTTTCCGAAAAGTATACGGGGCGGCCGTATTCGTTGGTGAGTTGAATGTGTTTTGGTAGATG
>NC_136510.1:24672592-24725092 GCF_053919585.1 Euprymna scolopes | reverse complement strand
TACAAATTTCCTTATTTGCACCAAACCTTGATTTCTAAAAGAAAAAAAAAATGATTGAAAAAGATTTATTACAATACTAAAAACTGCGTGCTCGTTCACAATAAAACGATAATGTTCCGTTAACTACGCATTATGCATGACATTTTAATTGCATCAAAATTCGATTTTACTGAAAAGAAATTATAAAATTCAAATTAAGAACACTACAGACTATTATTTAAAACAAATTCTGATATCTAAAAAATTATAAATAATATTTCTGATATAATGAAAAAAAAAAATTTGAATCCGGTACAATAAATGGATTTTTTTTAAATTCCAATACTACAAACGGATGAACGGTACAATTCTGTTTGATTACTTAAACACATTTTCGGATAAAAAAAAAAAAAAAGCAGAAATAGTATAAACCTGGTTATTCAAGATCTAATTCGTCTTGAACAAAGCTTTTAAGAAAAAGCGATACAAACTGGTTTCTTAAAATTAAAATTCTATTTCTCAAACAAATTTTTAATTGTAAATATCGACATGAGAACGCGCCAAACTCGCTTAATTAAATTAATTAATCTTTCTTTCCAAATAAATAAATAAATAAAAGTGATTAATAATATTTCCGGTAAAATAAAAATATTGAATACGGTACAATTAACGGATGAATTGTTATTTGAATAAAAAAAAATTCTGTGGTCGTAAAAGAGAAAAATTTATCATAAAAAAAAGTTGAAGAACGGTACAAACTTCGATCTCTAAAATTTGACTTCGATAAGTTTTACCGTTTTTCTGCTGTTTGTGATTGAAATATCACAAACAGAAAAAAAAAAAAAAAAAAAAAAAAAAAACGGTACAAACTTATCGAAGTCAAATTTTTCATGAAAATAAATTGTAACAACTAAAATAAGACGATTATTTAAAAAGAAAAAAAAAATGAATAAATAATATTTCTGATAAAATGAAAAAAAAAACAAAATTGAATCCGTAAAATAAACGAGTGAATTTGTAAATTCCAATACTACAACCGAGTTAACGGTACAAATCTGATTATTCTAATCAAACTTTGATCACTTAAACACATATCACTTAAACACGTATCACTTAAACACATATCACTTAAACACGGATACAAAAACAGAGGAAGGGTATAAACCAGATTGTCCAAGGTCTAATTCATCTAAAATAAAAGGGGGGAGTATTAAGAAGAAGTGGTACAAACTCGTTTATTAAAAACAGAATTCGATTTCTAACAAAAAAATTTGTAAGACTCGCTTAATTAAAGCTGATTTTGATTTCTAAAGTATTACTACTACTACTACTACTAATAATAATAATAATAATAATAATAATAATAATTCTGGTACGATAAAAAATGAACACGGTACAATAAACGTATGAATTGTACGGTTATTCAAGTAAAAAAAAAAATAGATTATTCAAGATCTAATTCGTCTAAAATACAGCTATTTTGTAGAAGAAGCGATAACAACTCGTTCATTAAAATCATAATTCGATTTCCCCCCCCCCCAAAAAAAATAATAATAATAATATTTCCGGTACAAAAAAAAAAAAAAGAAAAAGAAAATTGAATACGAAACGGAAGAATTGCTCAAACTCAGTTATTAAAGTGAAAAAAGCTGCTACTAAAAAAATCGGTCACAAAAAACAGATGAACGATACAAACCCGGTTATTTGAAGCCAAACTTTTGTTTCTAAACTTTAAAAAGAATATGTCATTCGATTGTAAAGTTTAAGTATTTATAAGTAAAAAAAAAAAAATTAAAAAAAAAAGTACAAGCCTGATTATAAAAAAAAAAAAAAATTAAAAACAGAGAAATTTCAAAAATCGAAAATGTTCGGTAAACTAAGCAACAGACTCGACCTTTTAATTGCCTCGATATCTATTTTGCTGATCGGCACAGTCGGAAACATTTTGTCTCTAACCGTCTTATGCCGCAAACGCTTACGCCGAAAGAACATCGGTCTGTACCTGATTGCCCTCTGCGTCAGCGACCTTTTCGTCCTCTACGTCAGCCTTTTCAACACATTTATGTCGACCACTGGGCTGTACAGAGACTATAGCGTAAGACTCGATTGTCACGTGATACGGTTCTTTCGTTCCTTTTTCCTGGAATTTTCGTCATGGGTCACTGTCATAATAACGGTTCAACGGACAGTAGCCGTCTACCGGCCTTTGTCCACCTACCTCAGATCCACCCGAATATACGCGACTTCCCTCAAGGTATTGTTCATTCTTTTCTTGGTGCTAGTCACCATCAGCGCCGTTTACACCAATTCCTACAAGTATGAGAACTCGTTTTGTAAGCGTCCTATAAAAGTCATCCATCTTTTACTGTTTTTCGCGGTCTACAGCTATGTTCCCGCCACTATACTGATTGTCTGCAATGTGGCGATTGTCTTGAAGTTATATCGACGTCCCGCCGTCGGGCAGACTCCGCATCCTGCGCATAACGGCACCCAGACCGTCCGACTTGTCTTGGCCATCAATATCTTGTTTCTGATTTTCACCGTGCCACCATCGTTTCTGTATACCTCGAACGACTTCATTAACAACAGTTCCCAGGAAAGACTTCTCACCTTGTCGATCGTGATTAACACAAACAACGCTTTTAATTTCGTCCTTTATATGCTGGCGAGCCGCTCTTTCCAGGAAGAGTTGAAATCCATGTTCAAAAAGGTTAGAAAAGAACAGCAGATTTGGTCTGTTTCGGGCTCGCTAGCAAACTCCGCCTAAATAAGAGACTTTTGTCCATATCCGTCAGCGCGGCTATGTCGTGGCCTTTGTAGTATGTGTCATCATATTAATATTAGGTTGAGAATAAAGTTCTTGCGTGATTTTTAAGTTTGATATCAAATGATGTATTTTCAAATAAGTTTTCCTTATAATACTTTTACTTGATATATAATTTGAAAGGGCGTTTTCTGTTCTATCTAATCGTTTAAATTACAATCGTTTTAAAACAATTATGTCATCTTTTCAGAACGTTAAATACAAGATGGAAAAAGCAAATTCGCATAATTTTCTTATTTCACATCAAGCTAGGCCTAATGCTGCTGAAATAGCTCGCGATATCAACGACGCGTTTGACCCAGGAAGCACTACTGAATGTACAGTACAATGGTGGTTTAAGAAATTTTGTGGTGTTGATGAGAGTCTTGAAAAATGATGAGCACAGCGATCGGCCATTGGATGTTGAAAACGATCAATTAAGCCAATCGACGCACAACTGTTCGAGAACTTGTTTGTGAATTAGACGTAACGTATACGGCGATTTCCAACCACTTGACAGAGCTCGCAAAGATAAAACAACTTGATAAATGGGTGCCTCACGAATTGAGCAACAATCAAAAGAAACGCCGTTATGAAGTGGCATCTTCGCTTCTTTTATGCAATAAGAACGACCTGTTTCTCGACCGGCTTCTGACTTGCGATTAAAAGTGGGTTCTTTACGATAGCCGTCGACGCTCAGTTCAGTAGTTAGATGCCGACGAAGCTCCATGACACTTCTCGAAGCCAGAGTTGCATCAAAAGGTCATGCTGACTGTTTGGTGGTCTGCGACCGGCCTCATCCGTTGAAGATTTTTAATGCCGGCGAAACCACTACGGCGAAGAAGTACTATCAACAAATGGATGAAATAACTCAGAAACTTCGACAACACCCAGCATTAGTCAAGAGAAAACGCCCAATTTTCCTCTATGACAGTGCCAGACCGCACGTTACTAAACCGACCTTGCAGAAATTGAATAAATTGGGCTACGAAACTCCGTCTCATCCGCCATAGTCTCCAGACCTCTCACCTACCGACTACCACTTTTTCAAACATCTCAACAACTTTCTGCGTGAGAAATGCTTCAAAAAACCTAAGCGATATTCAAAACGCCTTTAGCGACTTCATCGCCACCAGAACGCAAGATTTTTTTTTACGTTACTGACATAAATGCACTTGTTTTGCGTTTGCAAAAGTGTGTTGATTCTGATGGTGCCGATGATATTTTTTTTTGTTGTTGTTTGAGCCGAGATATTTTCATCTGGATTTAAAAGTTAAAAACCGCAAGACCTTTCTTGTCAACGTATATGTATATTACGAAGGCCATGTCTAGCCACGACAAAGCGCGACTGCTGCTGATGGTGATTCTTGATCTGGACAATCTCAGCCCTTAGTTTTTCAGCAACATCTGACTCCCATTGGCATCCAGCCAGCTTGGACCCGCCAGCGTGAATATTTTCAAGAACTTTTAGATGTTAACAAGTAAAAAAAAAAAAAGAAAACTTTTAATATTTCAGGAACATTACGAAAAAAAGAGCTCGCAAAAATCCGTGTTAATGAAATCGATATAACTGGAAGAAAAATTAATGTCTCGAATTATCGATGTTGTCATTGAATTAGGAATTGTTTATTCAATATTTTCGCAAAAAAAAAAAAAATATAATCGAAAAAAAAATAATATAATCGAAAAAAATAATATAATAAAAAAAACAATATAATCAAAAAAAATAATATAATCAAAAAAAAATAATATAATCAAAAAAGTAATATAAACAAAAAAATAATATAATCGACAAAAAATAATATAATCAAAAAATATATAATAAAAAAAAATAATATAATAAAAAAAATAATATAATAAAAAAAATAAAATCGAAAAAAAATAATATAATCAAAAAATAATATAATAAAAAAATAATATAATCGAAAAAAAAAAATAATATAATCAAATAAAAATAATATAATAAAAAAATAATATAATCAAAAAAAATAATATAATCAAAAAAAGTAATATAATAAAAAAATAATATAATCGAAAAAAATAATATAATCAAAAAAATAATAATATAATCAAAAAATAATATAATAAAAAAAATAATATAATCAAAAAAAATAATATAATCAAAAAAAATAATATAATCAAAAAAAATAATATAATCAAAAAAATAATATAATCAAAAAAATAATATAATAAAAAAAATATAATCGAAAAAAAAATATAATCAAATAAAAATAATATAATCAAAAAAATAATATAATAAAAAAAATAATATAATAAAAAAAAATAATATAATCGAAAAAAAATAATATAATCAAAAAAATAATAATATAATAAAAAATAATATAATAAAAAAAAAATAATATAATCGAAAAAAATAATATAATCGAAAAAAAATAATATAATCAAAAAAAATAATATAATCGAAAAAAAAATAATTCATGTGATTTTAAGGATAAAAATTCTTACAAAAATTTAAAATGTAATATAATATTTTTCTTGTACGCATGATGTTGTAAACACCCGTAACATTTTTTTTTTTTTTTTGTAATCCTGAACATTTTAAAAATTAAAAATTGAAGTTCAGACACTATGAAAAAATAATTTAAAAAATGGCAAAAATTTTTATAATTATTAATTCAGACAAATACGGATGGGCAAAATTGTTAAAATAAATGAATAAATAAAAATAAATAAAAAGGAATGAGACAGGCTTTGCATTCTACTCGCCGTATTCTCTTTAATAAACTGGTTTGTTTGGGGTTTTTTTTTTTGGTTTTTTGTTTGTTTGTTTTTTTTTTGCTTATCTTTCAATGAATAAATTGTCAATGTTATTTTAAGTGTTTTTTTCTTCGCACTTAAAATGCATTTTACTTTCATTTAAAAAGGATTAATTTAATTTATTGTTAAAACACGTTTGAGAATAAATCGAGTCATCATGTAAACCCGTAAATAAATATTCTAATTAAACAAACACTTCCTTTTTATTACAACAAATAAGATTACCTAAATTAATGAATAAATAGACTTTCTGACATTTTGGGCTTCCGTGACGCCTTTTCATTTGTTTTTTGTTTTTTGTTGTTGTTTTTTTTCGTACAAACGAGGTGTTTTCTTTAATTTTTTATTTTTATTTAATTTATTAATTATCTTGGAAATATTCTCAGAAAACTATTATTTAACTTTCAAAGGGTTTTACAATGAACTTATTAAACTTCCAAATTTAGCTTCACTTTCCAGTTTCCGCCGCCGCCCTGAAAATATTTTTTTTATAACTTTTTTTTTTTTTTTTCCATGTGTAAAAATATTTTTTCGGTACTTGTACAGTTTAATCAAGACATTAAAAAAATGAAAATATCGAAAAAAAAAAAAAAAAAAAAAAAAAAAGGTTATATTGTACCTATCCGTTATGGGACGAAGTTCTCCGGAAAAAAATTTCACTTAATTTCATCAAGTATTTTTTATTGTTGTTGTTGTTTTTTGTTTTTGTTTTTGTTGTTTTTTGTTACGGCGAAAAAAGCAATTTGTCATCATGACACCGAGTAAAAAGTTCGATTTTTAGGAAGGAAAGGTAGTAATAAAATGGGAGGGAGTCTCGGCGCTTTAACTGGACTTATCTCCCCGTGACGTGTTAAAAATGTCCATAATGGTTGACTTCAACGCGCTCTCATGAAAACGTGTTTTTACGTTGTAAAAAAAAAAATTTAAAAAAAAACTACTCGAACAAATTAAATGAAATTTTTTTTCCATAGATCTTCAGTCCAAAACGGATATGTACAATATAACCTTTTTTCGATATTTTCATTTTTTAATGTCTTCATTAAACTGTACAAGTGCCTTTTTTCCTTTTTAGAGATTAACTTTATGCGGCGCTGTTTTACAATTTGTCGTTATGCAGGGGGAGGTAACTCTCGTTTATTAAGAGACGTGTTCATTTTTTCATCTCATAATATAGAACGCTCGATGGACCGATATTTTTTATTAAATCAAAACATTTAAAAAAAAGTTGCGACGAACAAAGTGCATAACATTAATAATACAAAATGTAGTCTGTACGTGACTAAAAAAATTTCGTTGGACCTTTCTTGTATTAATGTTTTGATATAATAAAAACAAAAATATTGCTGAAACGAGAGGCCTAAATCATAAGATGGAAAAAATGAACGAATCTTAGTAAAAGAGAATTATCTCCCTTTGCGCAACGACAAATTGTAAAATAGCGCCTCTAGAAAAATACCCCCCCCCCTGTCATTTTCCGCCATATTAGTACACTTGTCAAAATAACAAAAATAAAGTAACATACAATCCAATAATTTTAAGTCATACATTTTAACCACTTATTATACATAAATATATATACATATAAACCATTTGACTGATTCCCGGCGTTTTTATATTCTTTCTAATTCAAAATCTTTTAAGGCATTGTGACATGTCCGTCACCATTGTTTCCTGTCAGAAGCAGTTTGTTCAAAAGTTGACAGTGCGATGCTAGTTATCCTTATATCTCAACAGTAGGCAGCCAACATGTCCTTTGCCTGTCTGGAGTTGACTGTACAAAAGTACTTTAGGTATTCTATCAAAGCCCATTCTACGTGTCCGGCCCAACACAACCGACACTGTATAAGAAAAGTTTCAATTCCACTGATACCACATTTCTCACTGAAATTTCAAGCAAAAAAAAAAATTTTTCAACTGTTTTTCTAATCAAATTATTTCTTTCAATTTCATTTGTTTCATTTCTTTTTCATCCTTTCCCCCCCCACACACACACGCACACAAATATATATATATGTATATACATATATATATATATATATATATATATATATATATACATATATATATATATATATATATATATATATGCATATCCTTTTAAATATACATACACACACACATACACACACACACACACATATATACATATCTTTTTACGCATATGAATACACATACACATATTTGCACATGTGTATACATGTATGTATATACTACATATAAATGCATATATACTACATATATATACAATATATACGCAATATCTAAACACTATATATACTGGAGGTATTCATATACCGTATATATATACATATATATACACTATGTGTGTATATATATGTATATATATACTGTACATATGTATATATACTATGTATATATACTACATGTATGTATACACATGTGCAAATATGTATGTATACACATATATATACTATATGTATGTATACATATATATACACTATATGTATACATACATATGTATATGTATGTATACATATATTATACTATATGTATGTATACATATATATAATATATTTATGCATACATATATATATATACTATCTGTATGCATACAAATATATACTATATGTATGCATACATATATTTAGAATATGTATGTATACATATATTATACTATTTGTATGCATACATATATTATATATATGTATGTATACAAATAGTATACATACATTTATATACAAGTTATTGTTTATTTATTTATTCTATTTTCATCCACCTTTTCCCATACTTTATTTTTTACTCTCTAAAATTAAATAAGTGCGCAGCCCTAATAGCTATTATTAAGGGGTGTTATTATTATTATTATTATTATTATTATTATTATTATTATTATTATTATTATTATTATTATTATTATTATTATTATTGTCGTTGTTGTTGTTGTTATTATTGTTATTATTATTATTGTTGTTGTTATTATTATTGTTATTATTATTATTGTTGTTATTATTATTGTTATTATTATTGTTATTGTTATTATTATTATTATTGTTATTATTATTATTATTATTATTATTATTTTTTATTATTATTATTGTTGTTATTATTATTATTATTGTTATTCTTCTTCTTCCTATTATTGTTGTTGTTGTTGTTATTATTTTTATTATTATTATTATCGTTATTATTATTGTTGTTGTTGTTATTATTATTATTATTATCGTTATTATTATTATTGTTATTGTTATTATTTTTATTATTATTTTTATTATTATTGTTCTTATTATTATTATTGTTTTATTATTATTATTGCTATTATTGTTGTTGTTGTTGTTATTATTTTTATTATTGTTATTATTATTATTATTGTTATTATTGTTGTTGTTGTGGTTATTATTATCATTATTGTTATTATTAGTATTATTATTATTGTTATTATTATTATTATTGTTATTATTATTATTATTGTTGTTGTTGTGGTTATTATTATCATTATTGTTATTATTATTATTATTATTATTATTATTATTATTATTATTATTGTTATTATTATTATTATTATTATTATTATTATTGTTATCATTATTGTCGTTATTATTATTATTGTTATTATTATTGTTGTTATTATTATTATATTATTGTTGTTGTTCTTATTGTTATTATTATATTATTGTTGTTGTTATTATTTTTGTTATTACTATTATTGTTATTGTTATTATTATTATATTATTGTTGTTATTATTATTATTATTATTATTATTATTATTATTATTATATATTATTATCTATCATTACTCCATAATTCTTATATATCCTCACCCATCTACCCTATACCCCTTTGGCATTGTCACCCCCATACCCCCCTTCGGTTTATCTCTTGCTTACACTGTTAAGCCCTGGTTCTATCGTCTCCTAGAATTCAACCCTTCACATTAATACTCCCACTGCCACTCATAATAAGCTACATCTCGTTTAAGCATTGTTATTATCTAAGACATCCAATCTAAAAAAATATACAGACATAGCATAAGCCCCCTTATTTTATGTAAACCTCCTCCACGCCTACAACACATATGCACATAGGTTAAATTGAGGAACATCTTTCAACCCAACTACCCATAACACCCTGAAAATTTTAGCACATACACAATATCTCCTTCAAGAACGGTCATAAAATGTGTTTTCCTTCGATATTTATTCAATAAGGGACCAGTTTTTCTACCTAGCAAAAAGAAGCGAGTTTTCCTGGGATTAGTTTTCCGGGAACGAGTTTTCCTAAATTCATAAATTCATGCATATATATATATATATATATATATATATATATATATATATATATATATATATATATATATATATATATATATATATCTTAAAGTATTCTTTGTCTTGCTTAGAATAATAAAAATTCTTTGATATGAAACTCAACCACTTCATTTCATTTCAATGAGATTTCTTGAAATTCATTGAATCACAATTTAATTTATTTGCTCTATCTTGCATATCGAGCAATTCTTGTTTAGATGGGATAACTTATAGAATATTACTGCCAGTAATATTTTGTAAACTTTACAATCTCACGTTTCCATAACAACTGATTGTTAAATAAAAACTTTTCTGAAGAGTATATATATATATATATATATATATATATATATATATATATATATATATATATATACCATGTACACGTACATATATATATATATATTTTTCGATGTATGAGCGTCCCCAAAAAACTAATAAAAACTAATTTCAGTTTCGGTGCTTTTGTCTTTCATGGGCCTTGAGCACTGCCAGTGACTTGCAGATGCGACCACAAGCCATGCATGAAAATCTATTCAATGAAGTCTCACTTGGTCTGGCAGCCAATTCTTTTCTCTTTTCCTTGATTCTCTGAGTTTTTGTACTCTTACTAATTAAAAAACGTTTAAGGCATTGTGACATGTCAGTCTCCATTGTTGCCTGTCAGAAGAAGTTTGTTCAAAACTTGACAGTGTGATGTTAGTTGTTGTCAGATTGTGCTTGAGCTTATCCTTGTACCTCAACAGTGGGCGTACAACATGCCTTTTGCCTGACTGAAGCTGACTGTACAAAAGTGCTTTAGGCATCACTCCTTCTGACTATAAAAAACACCGTACAGAACACAGTACAAAACATCGTACAGAACACCGTACAAAAAACCGTACAAAACACAGTACAAAACACCATACAAAACACCGTACAAAACACCGTACAAAATACCATACAAAAGACCATACAGAACACTGTACAAAACACAGTACAAAATACCGTACAAAACACCGTACAGAACACCGTACAAAACAGAGTACAAAACACCGTACAAAATACCGTACAAACCACCATACAGAACACCATACAAAACACAGTACAAAATACCATACAAAACACTGTACAGAACACCGTACAAAACACCGTACAAAACTCCGTACAAAACACAATACAAATACCGTACAATACACTGTACAGAACCCCGTACAAAACACCATAAAAAACACCATAGAGAACCCCATACAAAACACCATACAGAACACTGTACAAAATACCGTACAAAATACTGTACAAAACACCGTACAAAACACAGTACATAGCACCGTACAAAATACCATACAAAACACAGTACAAAATACCGTACAAAACACCGTACAAAATACCGGACAGAACACCGTACAAAACACTGTAGAAAACACCATACAAAATACTGTACAAAACACGGTACAAAATACCGTACAAAACATCGTACAAAACACCGTACAAAACACCGTACAAAATACCATACAAAACACTGTACAGAACACCGTACAAAACACCATAGAAAACACCATACAGAACACCGTACAAAACACCGTACAAAACACCATACAAAATACTGTACAAAAAACCGTACAAAACACCATACACAATACCATACAAAACACCGTACAGAACACCATACAAAATACCGTACAAAACACCATACAAGATACGGTACAAAACACCGTACAAAATACCATACAAAATACCGTACAAAACACCATACAAAACACAGTACAAAATACCTTACAAAACACCGCCTCAAAACACCATACAAAACACCGTACAAAACACCATACAAAACACCGTACAAAACACTGTAGAAAACACCGTACAAAATACCGTACAAAATACCGTAACAATACCGCACAAAACACCGTACAAAACACCATACAAAACACCGTACAGAACACCGTACAAAACACCGTACAGAACACCGTACAAAACACTGTACAAAACACCGTACAGAACACCGTACAAAACACTGTACAAAGTACCGTACAGAACACCGTAAAAACACCATACAAAACACCGTACAATATACCATACAAAACACCGTACAGAACACCGTACAAGACACCGTACAAAACACAGTACAAGATACCGTACAGAACTCTGTATAAAACACTGTACAAAACACCATACAGACATCGTACAAAACATCGTACAGAACACCGTACAGAACACTGTACAAAACACCGTACAAAACACAGTACAAAACACAGTACAAAACACCGTACAAAACACCATACAAAATAACATACAGAACACAGTACAAAACACTGTACAAAACACCATACAAAACACAGTACAAAACACCATACAGAACACCGTATAAAGCACTGTACAAAACACAGTACAAAACGCAGTACAAAACACCGTACAAAACACCGTACAAAATACAGTACAAAACACCGTACAGAACACCGTACAAAACACCTTAAAAATACCATACAAAACACTGTACAGTACACCATACAAAACACCATACAAAATACCATACAAAACACTGTACAGAACCCTGTACAAAACACTGTACAGAACACCCTACAAAACACCATATGAAATACCGTACAAAACACCGTACAGAACACCGTACAAAACACCGTACAAAATACCATATAAAACACTGTACAGAACACCGTACAAAACACCATACAAAATACCGTACAAAACATTGTACAGAATACCGTACAAAATACCATACAAAACACTGTACAGAACACCGTACAAAACACCATACAAAACACCGTACAAAACACTGTACATAACACCGTACAAAACACCGTACAGAACACCATACAAAATAGCATACAAAACACTGTACAGAACACCGTACAAAACACCAGACAAAATACCATACAAAACACTCTACAGAACACCGTACAAAACACCATACAAAATACCATACAAAACACTGCACAGAACCCCGTACAAAACACCGTACAGAACACCATACAAAACACCGTACGAAATACTGTACAAAACACCGTAGAAAACACCATACAAAATAATGTACAAAACACCGTACAAAACACAGTACAGAACACTGTACAGAACCCATACAAAACACTGTACAAAACACCGTACAGAACCCCATAAAAATACCGTACAAAACACTGTACAGAACCCCGTACAAAACACCATACAAAACACCGTAGAGAACCCCATACAAAACACCATACAGAACACTGTACAAAACACCGTACAAAATACTGTACAAAACACCTTACAAAACACAGTACAAAGCACCGTACAAAATACCATACAAAACACAGTACAAAATACCGTACAAAACACCGTACAAAACACCGGACAAAACACCGTACAAAACACTGTAGAAAACACCGTAAAAAATACTGTACAAAACACCGTACAAAATACCGTACAAAATACCATACAGAACACCGTACAAAACACCATACAAAAATCCCATACAAAACACTGTACAGAACACCGTACAAAACACCGTACGAAACACAGTACAAAACATCGTACAAAGTACCGTACAAAATACAGTAAAAACACCGTACAGAACACCATACAAAACACAGTACAAAACACCATACAAAACACAGTACAAAACACCATACAAAACACCGTACAGAACACCATAAAAAACACTGTACAAAACACCATACAAAATACCGTACAGAACACCATAAAAAACACCATACAAAACACCATACAAAATACCGTACAAAACACTGTACAGAACCCCGTACAAAACACCGTACAGAACACCGTACAAAACACAGTACAAAACACTGTACAAAACACCGTACAAAACACCGTACAGAACACCGTACAAAACACCGTACAAAACACCATACAAAACACCGTACAAAACACAGTAAAAAACACCGTACAAAATACTATACAAAATACCGTACAGAGACCATACAAAACACAGTACAAAATACCATACAAAACACCATACAGAACACCGTACAAAACACCATACAAAACACCGTACAAAACACCATAAAAAATACTGTACAAAACACCGTACAAAACACCATACACAGTACCATACAAAACACCGTACAGAAAACCATACAAAACACCATACAAAATACCGTACAAAACACAGTACAAAACACCCTACAAGATACCGTACAAAACACTGTACAAAACACCGTACAAAATACCGTACAAAACACCATATAAAACACAGTACAAAATACCGTACAAAACACCATACAAAACACTGTACAGAACACTGTACAAACACCGTACAAAACACTGTACAGAACACTGTACAAAACACCGTACAGAACACCGTACATAACACCGTACAAAACACTGTACAGAAGACCGTACAGAACACCATACAAAACACCATACAAAATACCGTACAAAACTCCGTAAATTACACCGTACAAGACATCGTACAAAACACCGTACAAAACACCATACAAAACCCTGCAAAAACACTGTACAGAACACCGTACAATACACCGTACAGAACATCGTACAATACACCGTACAGAACACCGTACAAAACACCGTACAAAACACCATACAGAACCCTGTACAAAACACAGTACAAAACACAGTACAAAGCACCATTCAAAACACCGTACAAAACACCGTACAAAATACCATACAAAATACCATACAGAACACCGTACAAAACACCATACAAAACACCATACAGAACACCGTACAAAACACCGTACAAAACACAGTACAAAACACCGTACAAAACACCGTACAAAACACCGTACAGAACACCGTACAGAACACCATACAAAACACCGTACAAAATACCATACAAAACACCGTACAAAACACCAAAAAAACACTGTACAAAACATCATACAAAACACCATACAAAATACCGTACAAAACACTGTACAGAACCCCGTACAAAACACCGTACAAAACACCGTACAAAACACTGTACAGAACACCGTGCAGAACCTTGTACAAAACACCGTACAGGACACAGTACAAAACCCCATACAAAGCACCGTACAAAACACCATACAAAACACCATACAGAACCCCGTACAAAGCACCGTAAAAAAACACTATACAAAACACCGTACAAAACACCGTACAGAACAACAGCCCTGTGCACTCTGATTTTAATTTCTAGCTTTATACATCCGTCATTCCACAAACGGTTCCGAAGTTTACCAAAACTGATATTGCTTTCGCTATACGATTTACAATTTCATCATCAAGGGATCCGTTTGAGTTCACCATGCAACCTGAGTATGTGAAACATTTGACATATTTCAAATTCTTCCCACATACTCTAATACAATAATCAGGAAAAGAATGAACAGAGGGATTTTGTTTCACGCCATTTGATTGCTTTTAAAGAGGAGTCGACTGATGAACTACTTCAGTTTTCTTAATACTTATTGTGAGTCCAAATGATTTGCTGGCTTCAGAAAGCCGATTGACAAGTTCTTGCGATTCAGTATAGGATGTAGCGAGAAATGCAGCATCATGAACAAATAACATGCCGTATATCATTTGGGTTCTCAGCTATGTTTCTGCTTTAAAGCGCTGATGGTTAAACAATCCGCCGCTGGTACGAAAATTGGAAGTTCACATCAGACATGGAAATCACTGTATGGATGCCGAAGCATCACCGAAAAATACAGCGCAAATAGAACTGGAGCGAACGCACATCCTTGCTTTGTACCATTTGAGAATTCAAGCGGCTCTGAAACAGATCCATCGGAGATCAGAGTACCTTTCATGCCGTCATGGAATGATATGATAATATAAAGAATTGTATCTGGTATCCCAAGCTTTTTCAGTACCTTCCAAAGTGCCTCTTTGTTCAATGTGTCGAAAGCTTTAGTAAGGTCGATAAAGACCATGTACAATTCACTGTATTTCTCCCGCGCTATTTTGGCAATTTGTCTAAGAAAAAAAAATCACAGTGCCCCGGACAGACCAAAGCCCTCACTGTGACTCAGGATAGATGTCATCCACCAGTTCCTTTATGATTCTATTGAGAATTACATGCGCCAGGAGCTTACCTGCGATACAGGGAAGAGAAATTTCCGGTGGTTAAACCATCTTTCCAAGGGGTCTGGCCTAAAGATAATTGTTTGACGCTATATATATATATGTATACATATACACGAATATACACACACACACATATATATAGATATATGCATACATATATATACATATATATACACATCTACATACACACATATATATACATACATATATATATACACATACATATACAGATATATGCATATACACACATATATATACATATGCACACATATATATACATATGCATACATATATACATGTACATACATATATACATATTCATACATATACGCATATATATACATATATAAATATATACATATATAGAGACATATATACATATATATATAATTGCCATTGCTTGATTTTTTATTTATTTAAATAAATATGCAAAATTATTATTTTTAAATTATTCACGATAAAAATAATAAACGAATTTTAGTCCTTGGAATCTATGATAAATCGCGATGTTTTTCTTTTAATGCAGGGACAATGTACAACGTTCTTTTGGGATCAATTCTTGAATTTCTTCTTTTTGTTTTTAATTATTATTGAATAAAGTTAAATTCAAGTATATATCGTGTTCGTTATTTTTCTTCTTTTTTTTAATATATTAAAATAAAAGTTTTTTCATCCTATTTCAAAAAATCTGTCACTCATTATCAACAGTTTGACTGTTTGACAAATCTTGTTTTGCCTACTATGCGTGACATCATTTTTCAGTTAGCAGGTCTTGTCTCTCGATGGTGATGGTTTTGTTCGCTTAAAACAAAACAACAAACATTCGCTCGAATTTGAAAATGTAATTAAGGATAACTAAGTTGATAAAGGATAATTGAATTTGAAAATGTAATTAAGAAGCTTTATCACCACTGTCCCTACCCCCAGGGCTAAAACCCCGGACATTGTTAGGAAATGGTTCACGAAGTCGCACAAACGCGATCGGAAATAATACGCATTATCAATTTAGAGAATTGGTGTTCCAAGCTTTTTCAGTACCTTCCAAAGTGCCTCTTTGTTCTTATCCTTAGAATAAGGATAAGAACAAAGAGGCACTTTTTTTTAATTAATTCCCCTTTTTTTTTATTTTCTTATAGGATTATCATCTTTAGTAAACTAAAACGTGTAATTATATTCATGCAGATATTCTACATGATTTATACTTGAGTAATATTTGCGTAAAAAGGTATACACAACCCTCTTTCTATACATATTTATGTACGCGTATATTTGTTTAAAAATTTTGCCTACTAAACTCCTCAGTCAATTTTTGGTCGACAGACATGAAACTTAATATATAGGGTATTCGCCCCCATACGAAACTTTATATTTGGTTTTAGCCGGGGAAAATCGGTGTAAAAGTGAAACTTTAAAAAATAGAATTTGCCACGTCGAACGACGGCACTACGAATATGCATGTGTAACGTAATAGCTATTGGTTCATGTTTTAATTTTTAGCCTTGCAACAAACATGTCTTCATAGCTCAGGCATTAACGTTAAAGGAAAAAGTAAATCGTAAGCTAAAACGTTTTGGTTTCGATTCTCGGTGGTGGCGCACTGGCGCACGAGTCATTTTTTAAATCATTACTACAGGGTGAGTCACGGGAAACGGGAGTTTTTAGAATGCTTGGTCTCCGTGAGTAAGGGATAAGGAGTAAGGAAGGTACTCTTTAAACCTTCTTAAGATCTCGTTTAGTTTGTTGTTATTTGTTTATCTTTTACGTTAAATTTTGTTTCAGTTTTTGATTTTTAATTTCTTTTTTTTTTTAGTTTAGCAAATATTTTTTATGTACATTATAAAATTTTTGTTGAAATATTCGCAGAGTTTGTTTTCCTTAAAAACATCCGTTTCCCGTGGCTCACCCTGTATATATTGGATCCAATCTATCCATATAATTATAAAAGTAAAATTGTGTGTGTGTCTGTGCGTGTACATTTCCCTACCAAACTATTCTGTCAATTTTCAGTCTACAGACTCGGGATTTGACATAAAGAAAAATCTTTTTAATCGATTTTCGGCCAGAAATTTGGATGTCAATAGTTCAACGATTTGACCTTTAAAAACTCTACCAAATTTCTCCGCCAATTTTTGATCTAAACTGTTTAAATTTTAGATGTAGAATACTTGGACATGAATCAAACTTTTTAATTTGATTTGAGCCCGAAATAATAAATGTTAAGGGGTCAAAATTGGGGTCAAAGTTTTAAAAATTTGACCTTTGCGGTTTCTACCAAATTACTCAGCCAATTTTTAGTCTAAACATTTGAAAAATTATATAAAGTGTATTCAGACATGGGGCAAGCTTTTTAATCAGTTTTTTGGCCGAACATTTGGCTTCCAAGGGGTCAAAGTTCAAAAGATTTGACCTGTGCGGTCTTTAGCAAACTACTCAGCCAATTTTTGATCTTAACATTTGATACTTTATATAAAGAGTTTCGGCCCTGTCGGTGAGGCATTAGAATACGCCGACTGCCCCCCTGCAGAGGGTAAAAGTCCCTCAATGGGGGTCCTGGATATGACCTTAAACTATATCCAGTGGTGAGGTCCCAGCTTGTGGGCTTTGGGGAGTGTGGAGCCACCCTTTAATTACCATTGCTCCCAGGTCCACTCTGACCGGGAGTGGTAGTACTTGTTAGGGTTCCAACTATGGGTTAAATAGAAACCGACGTGAAAACAACAAATATATTCTATTAAAAATATGTTTCTTCAAAATCTTTGGATTCGGCATTAAATAACCCGAAAAGGGTTGATATGCCGTAAAACAAAAACAACCAAACCAAACCAAACATAAAGAGTTTCAGACATGCAGCAAGCTTTAATCAGTTTGGGGGCGAAAATTTGGCTTCTAGGGGATCAGAGTTCAAAAGATTTGACCTTTGTAGACTCTACCAAACTCCTCCGCCAATTTTGGGTCTACACACTTGAAATTTTAGATGTAGGTTAACTGGACATGAGTCAACATTTTAATATATATGCACATAAAATTATGAACAGTACATACGGCCCGAGTAAAGCCGGGCTGAATTGCTATTATAATATAATAATAAATACGAAATCTGTATTAATCAAAATATCATATTTAAGCGTATTTTACGACCAGGCAATGCCAGGCGGCCTGCTAGATTCTGATGAATAAAAATAGATAGATTGTCCTTCCCATTGAAAACTGACATTTCGGCTAAATTGTGTGGATATAGATATCCATATATAGTCGTCCACATACAGTACTGTTTCGTATCACAGCGGCTAGACAGGCATCTACCTCGAGCTAGGATTGAAACCCGACCGAGTGTACGAGAGTCAAGGCTCCTAACAATTACGCTAATTGGCGGCTTCTGTGCGAGTCCTGAATTAACGGTGTTTTGACATCGTCCGAAATACCTAAGCTCGATTTGTTTACACAAAGAGCATCGCTTTATACGCTAATGGTAATTCGTGTGTCACTTCTCAATATGCGCAATTCAAGATAAGGAGCATTATATCCATATATACATGTGTGTGTGTGTGTGTGTGTGTGTGTGTGTGTGTGTGTGTGTGTGTGTGTGTGTGTGTGTGTGTGTGTGTCCGCGCGTGCGCGTGCGTAATAAGCATCTATTATAATGCCCTGCTCACTGCCTCTTTAAGGCGTGGTTAATGATAGTCTCTTACTCTCTCCCACCCCACCCCACCGCAAGATTGTCAAAGGCGACAAAGGTTGGTCCAGTGTTGTTAAGCCGTCTTGTTTTGTCTTGTCTTGTTACGTGGGAGGGGCGCTTTTTTCTACGTTTCCTCAATCAACCCTCTAACCATAAGCATAAACCTAACAAAACAAATAGATGGGAGATTATTTCACCCTTCGTTCTTTTTTAGTTCCTTTGTGTTTTTAGCGAAGACCAAACTGAAGACTCGCCTCTTTATTCGGCACTAGGGAGGCACTTGGCATTGTACAGAAATTAACATTTTTTTTTTGTATATCAAATAAGGGAAAAAAAAAAAAACTCGAAGTCACAAACACTAAACAGCTCGACTACTGTATGAACTTTTGATTCCGATAAAACTGGTTGCGTGCTCTACTCAGACAGCACCCTGATTCCTACCTAGGTCGACACCTACATCACTTTGTGCATCTTACCAAGGTTTATCTCCAAACTTAATTTTAACTCTGTAACTGCTCACCTGACAAAGTCATATACGTACATACAGACATACATACTTCGTATTTTATTTGTGCTCGAATGTGCTCCAATTTTTTGTTCTTGCCTGTAATACATTCACAGCAAGACCTTGCCTTCTACCACAACTGCAAAAAAAAAAAAAAATCCTTTCGTCCTATGTTTGCCTAAATGCAAACTGAATTCCCATGAACGGGGTTTTTTTCCAGGAAGTAGTAAACTTTCCATGTCTGAAGCACATTGCAATAGAATTGATTTAACACGCTTATCGAGCTGTCGTTAAGTAATCCAATTGTGTCCGTTCTATTCAACGTTTTCAAAGCCTCTCAGCATATTGTTCATCTTCCAACTGAGAATCTTATTCTTATCTTTGCGGAGCTTTTGCCCTTGTTAAATGCTGACTCATTGGCATACAAAAAGGAAGGTACACGAGCGACGTTTCACTACTTCGTTGACTCCATCATTCTTTATCTTGCAAGTTTGGTTTTTGCTTGTAATGAAAAACAAAACCAAAAACAAAACAATGAAGGAATGGTAAAACCGGCTGTTTAAGACCAAATTCCGTCGACAAAGAAAAAAAGGAATCGGTTTAAATAACGGAGAAGCAGTAAAAGAGAAAAAAAAAACTTTAATTAAATCGTCATTTGATTTCTAAAAACTGCATGCTTGTCTTCAAAAAGAACGACGATGTTCCATTAACTACGCAATAGGCCTGACCTTTTAATTGCATCAAGATTCGCTTTTCATAAAAACAAATTTTAGCAATCAAAGTCAGAACACCACGGACTCGATTATTTAAAGCGAATCTTGATGTCTAAAACAGAAAATAAAATAAATAAATAAATAAATAATATTTCTGATAAAATGAAAAAGAAAATTGGATCGGGTACAATAAACGGATGATTGTTTTTAATTCCAATACTACAAACGAATGACCGGTACAAATCTGATTATTTTTATTAAACTTTGATCTCTTGAACACATTTTCGTATGCAAAAACAAAGTAATGGTATAGACCTGATTCAATTCGTCTAAAATACAGCTTTTTTTTTGTAGTAGAAGCGGCAATAACTCGTTCATTAAAATCAGAATTCGATTTAAAAAAAAAAAAAAAAAATAATAATAATAATAATAATAATAATAATAATAATAATAATAATAATAATAATATTTCTGGTACAATAAAAAAAGAAAATTGAATACGGTACAATAAACGGATGAATTGTACAAACTCAGTTATTCAAGTGTAAAACGCTGCGATTAAAAAAAAATTAATTAATTAATTAATTATTAATAATAATAATACTATTAATAATAATAATAATAATAATAATAATAATAATAATAATAATAATAGTCGGCGGCGGTCACGAAAAAACAGATGAACGGTACAAACCCGGTTATTTGAAGTCAAATTTTTATTTCTGAACTCTAAGATGGAACTCTCATCCGGTTGTAAATTATAAATAAATATAAGTAAAACAAAAAAAAATACAAACCTGATTATTTAAAAAAAAAAAAATGATATGAACTTGATTATTAAACAAAACTAAAAATCAAAAATGTTCGGCAAACTAAGCAATAGACTCGACCTATTGATTCCCTCGATATCTATTTTGCTGATCGGCACAGTCGGAAACATTTTGTCTCTAACCGTCTTATGCCGCAAACGCTTACGCCGAAAGAACATCGGTCTGTACTTGATTGCCCTCTGCGTCAGCGACCTCTTCGTCCTCTACTTTAGCCTTTTCAACACATTTATGTCGACCACTGGGCTGTACGGAGACTATAGCGTAAGACTCGATTGTCACGTGATACGGTTCTTGCGTTCCTTTTTCCTGGAATTTTCGTCATGGGTCACTGTCATAATAACGGTTCAACGGACAATAGCCGTCTACCGGCCTTTGTCCGCCTACCTCAGATCCACCCGAATATACGCGACCTCCTTCAAGGTACTGTTCATTCTTTTCTTGGTGCTAGTCATAATCAACGCCGTTTACACCAATTCCTACAAGTATGAGAACTCGTTTTGTAAGCGTCCGATAAAAGTCATCTATCTTTTAATGACTTTTGTGGTCTACAGCTTCCTTCCAGCCATTATACTGCTCGTCTGCAATGCGGCGATTGTCTTGAAGCTATATCGTCGTCCCGCCGTTGGACAGACTCCGCGTTCTGCGCATAACGACGCTCAGATCGTCCGACTTATTCTGGCCATTAATATCTCCTTCCTGATTTTCACCGTGCCACCATCGTTTCTGTTTATCTCGAACGACTTCATTAAAAACAATTCCCAAGAAAGATTTCTCGCCTTGTCGGTCGTGATTAACACAAACAACGCTTTTAATTTCGTCCTTTATATGCTGGCGAGCCGCTCTTTCCAGGAGGAGGTGAAATCCATGTTCAAAAAAGCGAGAAAAAAAAAACAACATATTTGGTCTGTTTCGGGCCCGCTAGCAAACTCCGCATAAATAAATTTTATCATTTATGTCCGTCAACTATGCCGTGGCCTTTGTAATATATATCATTATATTAAGTTTAGACGAAAGTTCTTGCGGATTTTTTAATTTTGATTCCAAACGATGTATTTTCTAAATAAGTTTTCGTTATAATACTTTTACTTTATATATCATTTTAAAGTGCGTTTTTCGTACTATTTAATCGTTTGAATTACAATCGTTTTAAAATAGTTATGTCTTCTTTTCGGAACGTCGAATCCATATGGAAAAAAAAAAAGCAAATTCGCACAATTTTCTTATTTCATATCAAGCTAGGCCGAATGCTGCTGAAACAGCTCGCGATGTCAACGAAGTGTTTGGTCCACTGAACGCACAGCACAATGGTGGTTTAAGAAATTTCGTGGCGTCGACGAGTGTCTTAAAGATGATGAGCCTAGTGATCGGCCATCGGATGTTTACAACGATCAATAAGGAGCCTTAGTCGAAGCCAATCAAAGCACAACTGTTCGGGAAATTGCTTCTGAATTAGAAGTAACGTATACGACAATTTCCAACCACTTGAGAGAGATTGCAATGACAAAAGAACTTGATAAATGGGTGCCTCACGAATTGAACAACAATCAAAAGAAACACGTTATGAAGTGTAATTTTCTCTTCTTTTATGCAACAAGAATGACCCGTTTCTCGACCGGGTTGTGACGTGTGATGAAAAGTCGGTTCTTTACGACAACCGTCGACGCTCGGTTTAGTGGTTAGATGCCGACAAAGCTCCACGACACTTCTCGAAGCCAGAGTTGCACCAAAAGGTCATGCTGACCGTTTGGTGGTTTGCGAGCGGTCTCTTTCAATACGGTTTTTTAAATGTAGGCGAAACCACTACGGCGAAGAAGTACTGTCAACAAAGGAATGAAATAACTCAGAAACTTCGACAACACCAAGCATTAGTCAACAGAAAGGGCTCCATTTTATCTTCACGACAATGCCCGACAGCACGTTACTAAGTCGACCCTGCAGAAGTTGAACCAATTAGGCTACGAAACTCTGCCTCATCCGCCATACTCTCCAGACCTCTCATTTACCGACTACCACTTTTTCAAACATCTCAACAACTTTCAGCGTTAGAAATGCTCCAAAAACCTAAGCGATATCAAAAACGACTTCATCGCCACCAGAACGCAAGATTTTTACGTTACTGACATAAATTTTACGTTACTGACATAAATGCACTTGTTTTGCGTTGGCAAAAGTGTATTTAGTCTAATGGTGCTTATTTCGATAAATATTTTTTTTTGTTTTGTTTCAGCCGAGATATGTCCATCTAAATTTAAAAGTTAAAACCCGCAAAAACTTTCTCGTCAACTTGTATATATTACGAAGGCTACGACTAGCCACAACAAAGCGCGTCTGCTGCTGATGGTGATTCTCTATTTGGACAATCTCAGCTCTTCGTTTTCAACAACCTCTGACTCCCATTGGCATTCAGGCAATTTGGACCCGCCAGCTCGATGTATCCGAAATATTTATTGCGATATTATTTGAAAAATAAATAAATAATAAAATAAACGTAGTTTAAAATTTCAGTCGTAAAGATTATATGTGATTCGATCATGGATTTCGAACGATATTTACAAAAATTTTTGGTTTAAATACCCCCCCCCATTAAGTCTTTATATTTTTACAACTTTGGTCTATTTCGGGCTTGCTAGTAAACTCTGCCTAACTCATTTAGGTATAGTTTTAGGCACTTGTACATTATTCTCACGGAACAACTTTTTTGGTTTCATTTTGAAAATCGAACAAGGGAAGGTATTGCAATTTCAGAGAGGACATGTATTAGGTGTGTCAGAAATTTCGTGAAAATAGTGAATAATTCCACCCCATCTTTCCAAGCTTATAACTCCTCGAAAAATGTAATTCAAGCCCTAATTTTTTTTTTCAATTAAAGGAGCAAGGACCAAGGTTTCATTAAAAAAAACAAAAAAAACGTGTTTTTTTTTTTTTGTTTTAAAAAGGTTTTAAACTTCGGACTTTACAGGTAAATTTCTAAAAAACTTCTTTTTTTTTGTTTTAAATTTGAATATATTATTTATTGATCTTTTCTCTTCAATTTGTGATATATAACACTTTGGTACATAAATTTATTATTTACTTTTAATAGACATTTCAAAATGGGAGGCGTGAATTATTCGACCCCCTGTCTTTCCAAGCTTATAACTCCTCGAAAAATGTAATTCAAACCCTAATATTTTTTCAATTAAAGGAGCAAGGACCAAGGTTCCATTAAAAAAAAAACAAAAAAAACAAATAACGTGGTTTAAAAAAAGTTTTTAAATTTCAAACTTTGCAGGTAAAATTCTAAAAAACACTACGGTTTTTTTTTTTTTTTTTAATTTGAATATATTATGTATTGACCTTTTCTCTTCAATTTGTGAGTAAATTAATTATTTACTTTTCGGTGAGTAAATTAATTATTTACTTTTTAATAGAAACTTGAAAATGGGGGGGCGTGAATTAAAAAAAAACGTTTGTCTAAAATATCATATTCGGTTTATTGGAAAGAACATAAAATTTCACATTGACCCTGAAAATATCGTAAAAATTGAATCAATAGAAAAATTTTGATAGATTTAAGTTTAAAAATTGAAAAATATTGAGTTCGGAAAATTTATTACTGTTTTAAAAAATATATATTTCTATTACTTTTAAAACAACTGTAATAGTTTATTTTGAAAGTATAATCCATAAAGAAAATAAATAACCCACTTTTAACGGAGAAATTACGAGATTTTTATATTTTATTCGCAGTTTCGTGTTAGGGGTGTCAAAAATTCCTACAAAAATTCTGATACACCTAGACATGTATTATACAAAAAGCAAAAAGGTTATTTATATTTTATTTGTTACAAAAATTTCTGAATTTTTACTTGGTTACGAAAATTTATATTTTTGTAATAAAAAAATGTTTGCTAAAAACATAGGTACATGCAAAATGAATAGTTAATACCTAAAATGCATAAACATTTTTACCTCTCTTTTCATTTAAAAATTCACCAAAATTCAGGAAATAAACCAATTTTAATGAAATTTTCAGCATTTACCAAATAACGATCACGGAATATAGTAAACTCATTACTATGTCTTTAGTGTTAGTGAAAGTGTATTACTTTTCGTAAGCAAAAAAAAAACACTTTTGCTAAGTTTAGTTAAAGTTTAAACAAAGGGCGCATGAATTTCTGTGCGGCTTTCTTATATAAGAATAAAACATTTTAGATGTTAAGAATTAAAAATAAATTTAATATTTCAGGAACATTACGAAAAAAAGAGCCCCCCAAGTTCGTGTTAATGAAATTAATATAACTGAAAGAACAATTAATTTCTCGAATTATCGATATTATCATTGAATTAGGAATTGTTTATTCAATATTTCCACCAAAAAATAATATAATTGAAAAAAACATTTCATATGATTTTTAGGATAGCAATTCTCACAAAAATTTCAAATGTAATATTATAATTTTTTCTTGTACGCATGATGGTGTAAAAATAAGTGAAATAATTTTTTTTTTTTTTTTTTTTTTGTAATCCTGAAAATTAAAAAAAATTTAAAAATTGAAATTCAGGATCACTAAGAAAAGTAATTTTTAAAATGGTATTTATTTTTTTATAACGATTAATTTAGACAAATACGGATGGGTAAAATTGTAAACACACACACACACATAAATAAAAAGGAAACAGATATAAATTGCATAATACTCGCCGTATTCTCTTTAGTTATTAATAAAAAAAAAATTGTTTATTTTTTCAACGAATAAATTGTCAGTGTATTTTTTATTGTTTTTTTATTCACACTTAAAATGCATTTTACTTTAATTTAAAAAGGATTAATTTAATTTATCGTTAAAACACGTTTGAAAACAAATCGAGTCATGATATAAAAACATAAATACATATTCTAATTAAACAACCATTTCATTTTTATGACAACAAATAAGATTACCTAACTTAATGAATATTTTTTAAATCTATAAAAAAATAAAGAAATAAGGGTATAATATTGTTTCAATTCCTCTATAAATTAAAAATAAAATTGACTTTCTGACATTTTGGGCTTCAGTAGAACGTATGCGTGACTCCTTCTCGTTTGTTTAAATTGTGCGAATCTCGAACTGTTGCTAAACTATCGCATTTTGGGCTCTACTAAAGCTATTTTTGTACAAGTGAGATTTTTTTAATATTTAATCTAATATCTTTAGACTTTCCTAACCATCTTTGAAATAGTCCCGGAAAACTAATATTTATCTTTCAGTAGATTTTTATTTTTACAATGAACTGATAAAACTTCAAAATTTAACTTAACTTTCCAGTTTCCGCGTCCGCTGTGAAAACCATTTTCATTATAGTGAAAGGAATTCCAATAATGACGGTTAAAATTAACAAATTTTAAAAATTATACGTTTTCAAATTTTCCTTTGGATTCAGAATTTAATATTTAATTTAATATAATTTTGTATAAAAACAAACTGTTTTGTGTCATTATAAAAAAAATAATCTTTTTATAAAAAATGTTTTTTTTTTAATTTCCATTATACAATATAAGTAAATTTCTGCTTTTTGTATAATGCATGTTTTTGTGTAAATTATGTTTCGGTATATATTTTTGTGTAATATATGTTTTTGTATATGTTCTTGTGTAATATATGTTTTTATATAATATATGTCTTAGTATAATATATTTTTTGTATTATATATGTTTCCGTATGATATATGTTTTTGTATAATATATGTTTTTGCAATTTCTATGTTTTTGCATAATGTATATTTTTGTATATGTTTTGTATAACAGATGTTTTTGTACAATGTATATTTTTGTATATGTTTTTTATAATAGATGTTTTTGTACAATGTATGTCTTTGTATATGTTTTGTATAAAAGATAATTTTGTACAATGTATGTTTTTGTATATGTTTTGTATAATAGATGTTTTTGTAATATGTATGTCTTTGTATATGTTTGTATAACAGATGTTTTTGTACGATGTACGTTTTTGTATATGTTTGTATAATAGATGTTTTTGTACAATGTATGTCTTTGTATATGTTTTGTATAACAGATAATTTTGTGCAATGTATGTTTTTGTATATGTTTTATATAATAGATGTTTTTGTACAATGTATGTTTTTGTATATGTTTTTATAACAGATGTTTTTGTACAATGTATATTTTTGTATATGTTTGTATAATAGATGTTATTGTACAATGTATATTTTTATATATGTTTTATATAATAGATGTTTTTGTACAATGTATATTTTTGTATATGTTTTATAATAGATATTTTTGTACAATGTATATTTTTGTAAATGTTTTGTATAACAGATGTTTTTGTTCAATGTATGTATATTTTTGTAAATGTTTGTATAATAGATGTTTTTGTATAATGTATATTTTTGTATATGTTTGTATAATAGATGTTTTTGTATAATGTATGTTTTGTATATGTTTTGTATAACAGATGTTTTTGTACAATGTATATTTTTGTATATGTTTTGTATAACAGATGTTTTTGTACAATGTATGTCTTTGTATATGTTTTGTATAATAGATGTTTTTGTACAATGTATATTTTTGTATATGTTTTGTATAATAAATGTTTTCGTACAATGTATATTTTATTATATGTTTTTATAATGGGTGTTTTTGTACAATGTATGTTTTTGTATATGTTTTGTATAACAGATGTTTTTGTACAATGTATAATTTTATATATGTTTTTTATAATAGCTGTTTTTGTACAATGTATGTCTTTGTATATGTTTTGTATAACAGATAATTTTGTACAATGTATGTTTTTGTATATGTTTTGTATAATAGCTGTTTTTGTAATATGTATGTCTTTGTATATGTTTGTATAACAGATGTTTTTGTACAATGTATGTTTTTGTATATGTTTGTATTACAGATGTTTTTGTATATGTTTTGTATAACAGATGTTTTTGTACAATGTATATTTTTGCATATGTGTGTATAATAGATGTTTTTGTATAATGTATATTTTGTATATGTTTGTATAATAGATGTTTTTGTATAATGTATATTTTGTATATGTTTTGTATAACAGATGTTTTTGTACAATGTATATTTTTGTATATGTTTGTATAATAAATGTTTTTGTATAACGTATGTTTTTATATATGTTTTATATAATATATGTTTTTGTACAATGTATATTTTTGTATATTTTTTATAATAGATATTTTTGTACAATGTATATTTTTGTATATGTTTTGTATAACAGATGTTTTTGTTCAATGTATGTATATTTTTGTATATGTTTGTATAATAGATGTTTTGTATAATGTAAATCTTTGTATATGTTTGTATAATAGATGTTTTTGTATAATGTATGTTTTGTATATGTGTTGTATAACAGTTGTTTTTGTACAATGTATATGTTTGTATATGTTTTGTATAACCGATGTTTTTGTACAATGTATATTTTTGTATATGTTTTGTATAATAAATGTTTTTGTACAATGTATATTTTATTATATGTTTTTATAATGGGTGTTTTTGTACAATGTATGTTTTTGTATATGTTTTGTATAATAGATGTTTTTGTACAATGTATATTTTTGTATATGTTTTGTATAATAGATGTTTTTGTACAAGGTATGTCTTTGTATATGTTTTGTATAACAGATAATTTTGTACAATATATGTTTTTGTATATGTTTTGTATAATAGATGTTTTTGTAATATGTATGTCTTTGTATATGTTTGTATAACAGATGTTTTTGTACAATGTATATTTTTGTATATGTTTGTATAATAGATGTTTTTGTACAATGTATGTTTTTGTATATGTTTTGTATAATAGATGTTTTTGTACAATGTATGTTTTTGTATATGTTTTCTATAACAGATGTTTTTGTACAATGTATATTTTTGTATATGTTTTGTATAATAGATTTTTTGTACAATGCATGTTTCTGTATGTTTGTATAACATATGTTTTTGCTCAATGTATGTATATTTTTGTATAATTTTGTATAATAGATGTTTTTGTATAATGTATATTTTTGTATATGTTTATATAATAGATGTTTTTGTACAATGTATATTTTTGCATATGTTTGAATAATAGATGTTTTTGTATATGTTTTGTATAACAGATGTTTTTGTACAATGTAGTTTTTTGCATATGTTTTGTATAATAGATGTTATTGTATAATGTATATTTTTGTATATGTTTGTATAATAGATGTTTTGTATAATGTATATTTTGTATATGTTTTGTATAACAGATGTTTTTGTACAATGTATATTTTTGTATATGTTTGTATAATAGATGTTTTTGTATAATGTATATTTTTATATATGTTTTATATAATAGATGTTTTTGTACAATGTATATTTTTGTATATGTTTTTACAATTGATATTTTTGTACAATGAATATTTTTGTATATGTTTGTATAACAGATTTTTTTGTATATGTTTGTATAATAGATGTTTTTGTATAATGTATATTTTTGTATATGTTTGTATAATAGATGTTTTTGTATAATGTATGTTTTGTATATGTTTTGTATAACAGATGTTTTTGTACAATGTATATTTTTGTATATGTTTGTATAATAGATGTTTTTGTACAATGTATGTCTTTGTATATGTTTTGTACAATAAATGTTTTCGTACAATGTATATTTTATTATATGTTTTTATAATGGGTGTTTGTACAATGTATGTTTTTGTATATGTTTTGTATAACAGATGTTTTTGTACAATGTATATTTTTGTATATGTTTTGTATAATAGATGTTTTTGTACAATGTATGTCTTTGTATATGTTTTGTATAACAGATAATTTTGTACAATGTATGTTTTTGTATATGTTTTGTATAATAGATGTTTTTGTAATATGTATGTCTTTGTATATGTTTGTATAACAGATGTTTTGTACAATGTATTTTTTGTATATGTTTGTATAATAGATCTTTTTGTATAATGTATGTTTTTGTATATGTTTTGTATAATAGATGTTTTTGTACAATGTATATTTTTGTATATGTTTGTATGATAGATGTTTTTGTATAATGTATGTTTTGTATATGTTTTGTATAATAGATGTTTTTGTACAATGTATGTCTTGTATAATTGATGTTTTGTACAATGTATGTTTTTGTATAATTTTGTATAATTCATTTTGTTGTTCAATGTATATTTTTGTATATGGTTGTACAATAGATATTTTTGTACAATGTATATTTTGTATATGTTTTATATAATAGATGTTTTTGTACAATGTATGATTTTGTATATGTTTTGTATAATAGATGTTTTTGTACAATGTATGTTTTGTATATGTTTGTATAACAGATGTTTTTGTACAATGTATATTTTTGTATATGTTTTTATAATAGATGTTTTTGTACAATGTATGTTTTGTATATGTTTTGTATAACAAATGTTTTTGTACAATTTATATTTTTGTATATGTTTGTATAATAGATGTTTTTGTATAATGTATGTTTCGTATAACCGATGTTTTTGTACAATGTATATTTTTGTATATGTTTGTATAATAGATGTTTTTGTACAATGTATGTGTTTGTATATGTTTTGTATAATAGATGTTTTTGTACAATGTATGTTTTTGTATATGTTTTGTATAATAGATGTTTTTGTACAATGTATATTTTTGTATATGTTTTGTATAATAGATTTTTTTGTACAATGTATGTTTTTGTATATGTTTTGTATAATAAATGTTTTCGTACAATGTATATTTTATTATATGTTTTTATAATGGGTGTTCGTACAATGTATGTTTTTGTATATGTTTTGTATAACAGATGTTTTGTACAATGTATATTTTTGTATATGTTTTGTATAATAGATGTTTTTGTACAATGTATGTCTTTGTATATGTTTTGTATAACAGATAATTTTGTACAATGTATGTTTTTGTATATGTTTTGTATAATAGATGTTTTTGTAATATGTATGTATTTGTATATGTTTGTATAACAGATGTTTTTGTACAATGTATTTTTTGTATATGTTTGTATAATAGATCTTTTTGTATAATGTATGTTTTTGTATATGTTTTGTATAATAGATGTTTTTGTACAATGTATATTTTTGTATATGTTTGTATAATTGATGTTTTTGTATAATGTATGTTTTTGTATATGTTTCATATAATAGATGTTTTTGTACAATGTATGATTTTGTATATGTTTTGTATAATAGATGTTTTTGTACAATGTATGTTTTGTATATGTTTGTATAACAGATGTTTTTGTACAATGTATATTTTTGTATATGTTTTTATAATAGATGTTTTTGTACAATGTATGTTTTGTATATGTTTTGTATAACAAATGTTTTTGTACAATGTATATTTTGGTATATGTTTGTATAATAGATGTTTTTGTATAATGTATGTTTCGTATATCCGATGTTTTTGTACAATGTATATTTTTGTATATGTTTGTATAATAGATGTTTTTGTATAATGTATGTTTTTGTATATGTTTTGTATAATAGATGTTTTTGTACAATGTATGTTTTTGTATATGTTTTGTATAACAGATAATTTTGTACAATGTATGTTTTTGTATATGTTTTGTATAATAGATGTTTTTGTAATATGTATGTCTTTGTATATGTTTGTAGAACACATGTTTTTGTACAATGTATATTTTTGTATATGTTTGTATAATAGATGTTTTTGTATAATGTATGTTTTTGTATATGTTTTGTATAATAGATGTTTTTGTACAATGTATGTTTTTGTATATGTTTTGTATAATAGATGTTTTTGTACAATGTATGTTTTTGTATATGTTTTTATAACAGATGTTTTTGTACAATGTATATTTTTGTATATGTTGGTATAATAGATGTATTTGTACAATGTATGTTTTTGTATATGTTTTCTATAACAGATGTTTTTGTACAATGTATATTTTTGTATATGTTTTGTATAATAGATTTTTTGTACAATGCATGTTTCTGTATGTTTGTATAACATATGTTTTTGTTCAATGTATGTATATTTTTGTATATGTTTGTATAATAGATGTTTTTGTATAATGTATATTTTTGTATATGTTTATATAATAGATGTTTTTGTACAATGTATATTTTTACATATGTTTGAATAATAGATGTTTTTGTATATGTTTTGTATAACAGATGTTTTTGTACAATGTAGTTTTTTGCATATGTTTTGTATAATAGATGTTATTGTATAATGTATATTTTTGTATATGTTTGTATAATAGATGTTTTGTATAATGTATATTTTGTATATGTTTTGTATAACAGATGTTTTTGTACAATGTATATTTTTGTATATGTTTGTATAATAGATGTTTTTGTATAATGTATATTTTTATATATGTTTTATATAATAGATGTTTTTGTACAATGTATATTTTTGTATATGTTTTTATAATGGGTGTTTTTGTACAATGTATGTTTTAGTCTATGTTTTGCATAACAGATGTTTTTGTTCAATGTATGTTTTTGTATATGTTTTGTATAATATATGTTTTTGTACAATGTATATTTTTTATATGTTTGTATAATAGATGTTTGTGTATAATTTATGTTTTTATATATGTTATTTATAATAGATGTTTTTGTACAATGTATATTTTAGTATATGTTTGTATAATAGATGTTTTTGTACAATGTATATTTTTGTATATGTTTTATATAATAGATATTTTTATACAATGTATATATTTTTATATGTTTTGTAAATAGATGTTTTTATACAATGTATAGTTTTGTATGTGTTTTGTAAATAGATGTTTTTGTACAACATATATTTTTCGATAATATATGTTTAAGTATGATATATACTTTTGTAAAATATGTTTTATATATTTTAGTATATTGTATGTTTTTATATAAGTTTTTGGTATTTTTTTTTCGTATATGCTTTAGGATAATATACGTCTTTGTATAATGCATGTTTGCGTAAATTATATGCTTTTCAATAAGTAGTGTTTATCTAATGAATAGTTTTCTATAATATATGTTTAATATAATATAGATTTTCGTATAATATATGTTTTTCTATAATATATGTTGAACAATGTTTCTATATATCTGCTCGTTTACACGAGTTTGTAACCGTATATTTCTCTATATATATATATATTTAACCGAGTGATGGCTGCTATTTCATCTGATGAGTTAAGGGCATAATAGATTCACTGATTGATATAATAATTAAGTGATTGATTTTGCGCTACGGAATAGATACTGTCAAGAATTTTATAAATCAACTGTTTAAATGAATAAACTATAAGATATTTTCAACATCATGAATATATATTGATATGTATATATATAGTGATATATATATATGTATATATATATTAATAGGTATATATATTGCTATATATATTGCTCTCTATATATATATATATATTGCTATAGATATATATTATTATATATACATATATATGTTGCTATATATATACATATTTTTATATATATATTGCTATATGTATATTGTAATATATACATATATATTACAATATATATATATATATATATATATATTGCTATATGTATATTGTTATATACATACATATTACTATATATATATATTGCCATATATATATTTTGCTATATGTATATTGTTATATACATACATATATATTACTATATAAAGATATATATATATATATATTGGTATATGTATATTGTTATATATATACATATATATATATTACTATAACTATATATATATTGCTATATATATTGCTATATATATATATATATTGCAATACATATATACAGTGATGATCATATTTATTGGCACGGTAAAATAAAAGTTAAATTTTGTCTAATAAATTCTAAAAAAGGGATTAAATTAAAGAAAATAACAAAGTATATTATGTATTTTTAACTGGCCTTTCCGATGCAGCAATCGGATTTTAGAAAAAAAGAACGAACACTCATGCACACTCTAGAACAAAGATCTTTATCAGCATCAATTTCCTGACAAGTTTCCAAAATGAACTGAATCATATTTTCGACAGTGCGAGACTTGCATGCAAAAACCTTATCTTTTACTGTGCCCCCAAAAAAGAAATTCATAGGAGTTAAATCTGGCGAGCGTGGTGGCCAGTCGATGGCGCCACGGCGTCCAATCCATCTGTTGAGAAAATTTAAGTCAAGTAGTGCTCGCACAGTGAGTGCAAAATTAAGTGGGGCCCCGTCTTGTTGAAAATAAAAGTCATCATTTTGGTATTGTTCACGTACTTGGGGTATTATTGTATCCTGCAACATGTTTAAGTACACAGTTTGATCAATGCTTGTGTGAAGAATAATGGGGCCAACAACACCTTTGCAAGAAAGCCCGGCCCATACTGTTACCCCGGGTTGATTGAGTTGTTTTTCAATAGTGATGCGAGGGTTTTCGGTTGCATAAAAAACGCAATTGTGTCGATTAACGGCACCTGATAATTTAAAGTTTGCTTCGTCAGACCATCCAATTTTATCTAGAATACCGTTACCTTCAAGTTCCTCGCTCAGGATGTTTTCAGAAAATTGTAAACGACGATCCGAGTCATCTTCCAATAAACCATGTATCAATCGAGGCGTGTACATCTTTAGACCGGCACGATTCATCAGGCGCCCCAATAATCTACGCTCAATACCAAGTTAAGGTGAGGCTCTGTATTTCGATTTCTGTGGGCTCTGAGTGAATTCCTGGGCAACTTTGAATTCATTTTCTTGTCTGGTCACAGTAATTGGTCGACCACTTCTCTGTGCATTGTGGATACTCCCTGTCTGTTCAAATTTGTCACGCAGTTGATAAACCGCGAGCCTTATTGGGGGAGGTGTTGCAAAGTTTTTGACCCACTGTTCTCTTACGCGTTCACTATTTTCTGTCTTCCAGTATTGTTTTAATATCAATTTTCGGTGTTCGTCAGTCAAATTACCGGCCATGGTTAAATTACCAATTTAACTGAAAAAATTAAAAGAAATGATTCAGAGTACATGCACTTTAATCGAAAAGAAATTTAAAAAAGACTAAAAGTATATTCATTTTTACTCTAAGTTCAATAAAATGTCAATAATTTCAATACTGTATACCTACCTTTGCATCCCCCTGCTATATATATTGCTCTCTATATATATTGCTATATATGTATTGCTATATATATATATATATATATATATATTGCTATATGTATAGATACTCGGGGTTTTTTTATTCAAAAGTAATAGACTAGTGAATTCTACGAGGTTGTTACATAGTGCTCAATAAAAGAGCTGATAATACTTGTTTATTGTTATAAAACATGTTTACATCCCGCTGCTACAAACAGCCATTTGTTTCAATCAAACAACAGATATCATAAGGCAGCGACTCGACTATTCAAATTTTCAATGAATAATGGATTTTTTTTTTAGGTTGGAACTCTTTAAAGGTTGGAGTTAAAAAAACCCTTAAAACACAGAACTTTAATTATAAGATGTAAAGAGGGAAGGGCAATCTAAAGAACACTAATAAAAAATATATATAATGGAGAGAGAATGATGAGGAGGAGAAAAAAGAAATAGAGAAAGAAAATAAATAGAGAAAAAAAAATATGGAGAAGAAAAAGAAAAAACCGATATAAAGGGTTATTATAAAGAAAAAAAGGGCTAGAAAAGAAAGAATGATGAAATATAGTTAAAGAGAGAAAGAGTGAAAGTAAGAATTAATAGGAAGGGAAGTTTAAAATGTTAAGAGAATAGAGAATGGGTTTTAAGGTTTTTTTAACTCCAACCTTTAAAGATATTCCTATATATATATATATATATATATATATATATATATATATATATATATATATAGTTTGAAATTGGTATATTTAGGCAGCATTTTTTCATTCAAGCAAATATTATTAAATACAACGGAGACTTTTTTTCTTATAATTCTTTTTTTTAATTTTTCAATTTTTCGTATTGTCTTTTTTGTTTCAAAATCAAAAATATACAAATATTAAATCAATGCAACCAGAAAACAAAATAATTTCTTCCCTTGACGTAGAAAGTTTATTTACAAATGTACCTGTAGTAGAAACAATAGATATAATTATCAAGAACATTTATAATAATCCATCACTCCCCCCACTTAAAATTAACAAAAGAGTTTTAAAAAAATTGTTACTAATTTGCACTACAGAAGTACCCTTCTATGACCACAATGGTAACATTTATACTCAAATAGACGGTGTAGCAATGGGATCAGTCCTCGGACCAACCCTAAGTGAATTCTACATGGCTGACTTAGAGAACAAAATATTTAAAAACAACATAAAACCCCCAATTTATGTACGCTACGTGGATGACATTCTCATTTTAGCTGAAAATAATGAACAGATACACCAATTACAGCACCTCTTTCAAGAAAATTCAATTTTAAAATTCACAGTAGAGTTAAATAATAACAATAAAATTCCATTTCTTGATGTCCTTATTGATACGTCTAATAACACTTGTAATACATCTGTATATAAAAAACCAACTAGCATAAACTCTAGCCTCCTGAACTTTAAAAGTGAGTGTCCACAAAGGTACAAAATAGCCATAATAAACAATTTACTAAATCGCGCTAAAATGATATCCTCCACAAAAAAGCACTGCTAATTGAAATAAAAAATATTAAACAAGTACTCATCAATAATCATTTCCCCAATTACATTGTTGATGAACAAATAAAAAAAATGCTACAATCTTCCGATAACCAGAATAATAACGTTAGCCAACACCGCAATGCAAACCCCATTAATATATTTTACCAAAATCAAATGACGCCTAATTTCAGAATCGAAGAAAATGCAATAAAAAATATTATACGAAGATACTTGACGCCTGTTGATAGTAATTTTAAAATTAAATTTATTATCTATTATAGGAAATTTCGAACACAAAACCTTGTGGTTAAAAACAACTCTTCACCGGCGATAAAAGCGTTGGAACAAACCAATGTAGTGTATAAATTTAAATGCTCTATTGGAGAATGTAACTCCAAAAATAATACATACATTGGGCATACAACAACAACGTTGTCCCGGCGAATAACTATGCACCTTAACGACACAAGCGCGATTTACAAACATTTAAAAAAAGAACATAGCTGTCCCCCCTCCAATGTTAGAAAGGTCCTCGTTGACAACACAAAAATTATACAACGGGAAAATAATGTAAAAAAATTAAAGATTCTTGAAGCGTCGTACATTAGAACTCTTCAACCTAATATAAATGACATTGCATTTCAAAAAAGTAGTAACGTTCTGAAATGTCTTGCGTAGTCCGTGTTGGACGGACTTCGTACATGGTGTCTACGAACTTGCTGGTTTTAACACTCGAATTTTTAATCGACTTTTATTCTTAATCGACTTTTATTTTAACTCATCACTGACTATATATATTTTAGTTTTCATTTTCAATCCTCATTTTCGCA
The DNA here is from genome assembly GCF_053919585.1 of Euprymna scolopes. Lineage (NCBI taxonomy): Eukaryota > Metazoa > Mollusca > Cephalopoda > Sepiida > Sepiolidae > Euprymna > Euprymna scolopes. Next base: position 24,687,122 of record NC_136510.1, on the reverse strand, counting down.
ATCCTGTATTTTTAACACCTGATGATGATTCATGGACGAATCGAAAGCGCTCGTAACAGCAACATGTATGGATCCTTTATTAATATTTTTGATTTTGAAACAAAAAAGACAATACGAAAAATTGAAAAATTAAAAAAAAGAATTATAAGAAAAAAAGTCTCAGTTGTATTTAATAATATTTGCTTGAATATATATATATATATATATATATATATATATATATATATAAATTGCTATATATATATATATATATATATAAATTGCTATATATATATATATATATATATATATATATATATATTGCTATGTATATACATATATTCCTATATATATATAAATATATATATGTACATATATATTCGTATATATATACACATTGCTATGCATATATATATGTATATATATATATATTCGTGTATATATATATATAATCGTATATATATATTGCTATATATATTTAGTCCTAAATATATATATATATATTCCTATGTATATATATTCATATATATATATATATATATATATATTCCCATATATATATATATTCATATATATATATATATATATTCCCATATATATATATATTCATATATATATATATATATATATATATATATATATATTCCCATATATATATATATTCATATATATATATATATATATATATATATATTCCCATATATATATATATTCATATAAATATATATATATATATATATATTCCCATATATATATATATTCATATATATATTCCTATATATATATATATGCATATATATATATATATTCCTATATATATAAATATATATATGTATATATATATATGTATATATATATTCCTATATATATATATATATATATTCCGATATATATGTATATATATATTCCTATATACATATATTTTTTGTATATATATATATATATATATATATGTATATATTGCTCTCTCTCTCTATATATATATATATTGCTATATATATATATATTGCAATGTATATATATATTGTTATATATATATTGCTATATATATATATTGCTCTATATATATATTGCTATATATATACATATATATCTATTGCTATATATATATATATATATTACTATATTTATATATATTGTTATATATATATATTGCTACATATATATATATATTGCTACATATATATATATTGCTACATATATATATTGCTATATATATATTGCTATACATATTGATATATATATTGCTATATATATATTGCTATATATATATTGCTATATATATATATATTGCTATATATATATTGCTATATATATAGCTATATATACATATATTGCTATATATATAGCTATATATATTGCTATATACATATATATTGCTATATACATATATATATTGCTATATACATATATATATATTGCTATAGATATATATATATGTATATATATATGTATATATATATATGAATATATATATATATATATGAATATTAGTAGATATATATATTGATATATACAGGTTGAGCCAACTCTAATCAGGCCCCGTTTCTTAGTGTTTTGTCCGAATGAAATGAAACTTTGGTCATAACTAGTTTAATTTATTCAAAACATCACCTCAAAACACAAGGGTATTCCGCCTTTTTTTCCGATTCTACGGCATATGTTCTTGATGGTCTCCATTTAGCTTGTGTTTTGGGGGGTAGGGGTCACCCTATATATATTGCTATATATAGGAGCAAATATTTAATAAAACATGTTAATGAACACTATTGAAAAGAGTTTAAAGCATATTTAATCTGAAAAGGAAACACTTAATAAGTGGATAGCCCTTAATCCACGGAGTTTCGAAGAAATACTTTCCTTCTCATCAGAGGGTAGGAATCAGCAAAATGCGGGATCGGATTTTGCATAGAAAAGTATTTGATGAAACTGCAAGTAAGTCAAAGATCTTACTTGATGACAAAGCGTGAAGCAGAGGGAATATTGTTAAGGAAAAGGTGATTTGACATGAATGGATAGTCAGGTGAAAGGTAAAGTATCCATTGACGGTAAAATCCAAAAACGTAAATCCAAGAAAGTTAATTTAATTTTCTATTCGCACAAGTAAAATCTAAGGAAATCGCGTAATTCGATGATGGTCCAAAATAATCCAAGAGGCCGAAATCCGTGGAATAATTCACAAATGTGTACAAGGAAAAGGAAAAAAAAATCCAATAATATTAATAAAAGAAAAATAAGATATGCGTTTATCACGGCTGCTGAGACAAAGTGTAATTAAGAAATATCAGTGAAGAAGAGAAGAAAAAGATTAAATGGTGATAGAATTAAATATAAAATAGAAAAGCGAATGTCAAAATGACCCAGACAAGATACCGTTAAAAGGCGCGAAAAATTAAGGGCGAAAAACTGAAATGTACATGTTATTACTTAAGAAAATATCAGGAAGTTATTAATAGGCACTAAATGGAAAAATAAATAAAAAATAAAATATAAAATATAAAATAAAAAATATAAAAAATTTTAAGGGGAGAGGATGTTCGGTATCTGCAAATTCCGGATAGAGCACGTAAGTATGTAAGTAAATGCATATAGTAAAATATAAGTAAATATACATACAGAATATGAATGTGTAGATAGATTGATATATTTGATAGATAGGAATATTTAAAGACTAAAACGGATAAACAGATAAAAAACCGGCCCAGCAAAGAAGAAATAAGAATTAAAATAAAGGATTATTAAGTTATAAAGTATTAAGAAAGTATGTAGAAAAAAACGATAATGTAATATATATATATATATATATATATATATATATATATATATATATATATATATATATATATATATATATATATGAAAGGTTAAAGTAATAGGTATGTAATTTCAAAATTAAATTTGGATTTATGTGTACAGAAAGAGATCAGTTAGTTTTTAGAATTTATTATATTACTTTGAGGGGAAGTAATTATAGTTATAGTTGTGCAGAGGCGACATAACTTAGAGCCTGGTGTGTAAAACTTTACTTTTTATGATAGTCCATTTGATTGAGAAGGGTCATTATTAGAGTTAATTTTTTTAATTAAAGTGGTTAGAGAAGTTCCTTGGTTATTATTAGAACTATGGTTGTTAAAAGAAGAAATGTGGTTTGATATTCTTTTCTTAATAAAGTTGAAGTAGCGGCAATGTATGTACTTTATGAAAAGCTCAAGGTCTGATAGTGATATTAATTTGCTGATTTGTATTAGTTAAATAGTTTGAATTTTGTTCATTGTGTTCAATAAAGGGTGGGACAATGATAGTACGACGACGTTTTTGGAGGGGATAATGAGTGTTGTTAGTGTTAGGATGGCTGTTGGGAGAAATATTATTATTCTCATTATTATTATTATTATTATTATTAATAATAATAATAATAATAATAATAATAATAATATTGCTAGTTGTGTTACATAGGGTTATCATTGAAGTTATCACTAGGGTTATCATAGAGGGGCACCAAATTGACGTTTGGTGTATAACATAAAATCGGAGGACCATAATTGTATTTGTTGTCATGGAATGATTATTATTAGAATGAAAGGAAATTATGCGTGTCATAAAAGAATTCCGTGTGCGTATGATCGTCTAGTTTCATATGCGGTTGTGTGTGTTCATATCTAATTGTTCATATGCTTGTGTGTGTGTGTGTGTGTGTGTGTGTGTGTGTGTGTGTGTGTGTGTGTGTGTGTGTGTGTGTGTGTTACATGCATTTTCTTCGACATACCTTACTTCATGTGTCGTCGATGTTGATCCATCTGGAATTCATCTTCTCTTGGAGGGAGACTGGTACCTGTTAAACGAAGATTTATCACTCCACGACGATGAATTGGTTTTATAGTTTTTTATTTACCTTCCAGATGTCGACACAGAATATGGAAGTGAATCTTGCTTGCTTTGAACACGTTAGCGTCCCCCACCCCCAGTGAAGGGGAGGGAACAGCTATTAAGCCGTCTGTCTTCTTCAAAGCCCAAATCCAGTCTCACGGTTCTAGCCAACCTGACCACGTCACTCATACGTAATCTAGTCAGCTGACCCTCGGTTCTGGTAAACGTGTCTACACTCCACGTTTACTCACCTCTCTCTCTCTCTCTCTCTCTCTCTCTCTCTCTCTCTCTTTCTCTCTCTCTCTCTCTCTCTCTCTCAATCCATTCTGTAACAGTTGTATGATTGTAGATGGAGGGGCTGCTCGAGTGGTATATTGGATTAGTAACTATATCAGATGGAGGATGGGAAGAGGATAACTTGAAGACGAAATGTTAGTGTCTGTTATGGGAGGATTGTGTGGGAGCTTAGTAATTGTGCATGAATATATAACATCTTTATGGATGCAATCATTATTGAGTGAGCAAAGATGTTTGTTATTACAATTATAGTTAGTTTTGGGTTTAATTGGGAAAGGGATTTTTGGGCTGATTTAATTTTTTTGTTATTAGATGTTAAGATTATTCGTGCTAAATTAGGCATTGTTGAATAAGAAATCCTGATTGAGTTTTTATTGAAAATAGAACTATATCTGTGTGGGTATTTGAAAGAGTTTTGTAGAATGTTGACGAATTCCCTAGGTATATTAGTTTTGACATTTACGCTAAATGGAGGATTAAACCAAATATTTTTCTTTCTCCTGATATGACTGGATGGGTTAGAGGTATTACGATTAGTATTTTGGTTTGGATTATATATGTAGACTGGTTCATTGTTATTGCGAGTCATGTGTGTGATTACAGATTTAAGAGAAGCATAATGGTTTATTTAATCTTTTCCTTGTGTCCTGAGTTCCTTAAAGCATTATTGAAGAAAATAGCATTTTGATTAAAAGTTTTTATCAGCAGAAAGAGCGGAAATTCTTCTAGAAACGAATGGTACTATAGATTTTATAATTGAGTTGAGGTGGTTAGAAGATTTATGGACGTATAAAAGCGTAAGGTTGGGTTTATGATAGGGGTAATGAGTTTCGGTGTTAAGATTAAGTGGAACATCTAGAAAATTTGAAGTTTTTTGTTTGGTTCGATAATTATAGAAAGGCCAAAGTAATTAAAGAGGTTATGTAATTTTTTAATTGTTTTGTTCTACTCTCTTGGCCTGGCTGTTGTAGTAAAAAGGGCATCATCTCTATAAAGGCCCCCTTGGATATGTTTAAAGTGGTATTTAAGTTCTTTCACTAAGAAGAATCCCACTAAATCGGTAACTTATGCAGAGTCTGAAAGACCCATCAAGATGTCAAAATTATCAGGGGTGTCTTTTCTAGTCCAAAACTTATTGTTAAATTGTATAAGGGACTTTCTCGCTAGGAGAATTAATTTAATTTCTAAATTAGTTAAGTCAGAATTTCTTTTAGCAGATGAGAGCCTAATTTAAAAGGATCTGAGAAATTGATTGATAATAATTTTGAATGTCAAAGGTTATGAAGTTAAGGAGATGTTTATTTTTAAGGGAGACATACCAATTAATTACGGAATCTGAATTTAGCCAAAGAGGGAAATTTATTTTTTCTTTAATAGAAGGGATGATTCTATCTAAGATATTTTTGCTTACAGCACCTAAGTCAGAGTTAGATGGGCAAATCAATCTGATGGAGGGTTTGCCATAGAAATTGGGTTTATGATCCTTGAGGGTGAATCTAGGGGTACTCGGAGAAATTATTTCAATGAAGTTATGAATATTCATAGAAGTCAGTAAATGTTTAGCTTCAGAATTAATGGAATCTAAAGTCTTAGGGGGCACTATTTTATAAAATTTATTAAGTTCTTTATACAAAAGTCTTTTATATGTAGGATAGTCAAGTTTATAGTAATTTTTTGTTTTATCAGCAGGGAGGAATATATGTTTATTCTTTTTAACTTTTTCGGCAAAATTATTTATTTTGCGAGTAATCGGATTATAATGGTGTTTTTGTTTCTTAAATTTCATTTTTTTTTTTACTAAATTTAACATGGAATTCTCAAACTCCTCAAAGTAAGGGTTGTATTTGGAGTGGGCAGTGGTTTTTAATCCGTAAAATTTGGCAGCAATTCTTTCGATTTTATTTTGTTCTCTATGAAAGTTGATAGGGAGTTCATTTGTTAAGATTTCTGGGTGAGGTTGGTCTTCAGAGGAAATATGCGCTTTAACTTTATTGTTAATGCTTAAGTCATGGTGATAAGTCCTCCACCTTATATTTTTTAGGAAAGTGTTCAAAGCGAGAACAAATTTGTGGGTAGTAATAGGGATATTGTTGGCAGACAGAGGAATGTGTTCCTTTTCAAATATACCTGGAGAGAATAAAACCTCAACACAGCAGGAGCTTATAAAAAAATAAAAATTACAATTAAATTTACCAAAATCATACAAGATGGTAAAACTAAAGAATATTATGAACATCAAAGAATTAATATTTATAAAGTAATCTCAGCCAAATGTAAGAGCTCGATAAAACCAAATAGGAGATAAAGCTCATAATAAGAACAAGTAGTTAATAAAACATGTGTAAAAACACTTTGAAAAAGAGTTAAAAGCATATTTAATCTGAAAAGGAAACACTTGATAAGTGGATAGTCATTAATCCGCGGAGTTTCGAAGAAATACTTTCGTTCTCATCAGAGGGTAGGAATTAGCAAAATGCGGGATCGGATTTTGCATAGAAAAGTATTTGATGAAACTGCAAGTAAGTCAAAGATCTTACTTGATAACAAAATGTGAAGCAGAGGGAATATGGTGAAGAAAAAGGTGATTTAACGTGAATGGATAGTCTGGTGAAAGGTAAAGTATCCATTGACGGTAAAATCCAAAAACGTAAATCCAAGAAAGTTAATTTAATTTTCAATTCGCACAAGTAAAATCCAAGGAAATCGCGTGATTGGAAGATTGTCCAAAATAATCCAAAAGGCCGAAATCCATGGAATAATTCACAAATATGTACTAGGAAAATGGGAAAAAATTCCAATGATATTAATAAAAGAAAAATAAGATATGCGTTTATCACGGCTGCCGAGACAAAGTGTAATTAAGAAAAATCAATCAGGAAGAAGAGAAGAAAAAGATTAAATGGTGATAGAATTAAATATAAAATAGAAAAGAAAATGTCAAAATGACCCAGACAAGATAACGCTAAAAGGCGCGACAAATATAGAGCAAAAAAAGAGGTCAACTAAAATGTACAGGTTATTACTTAAGAAAATGTCAGCAAGAGTTATTAAAAGACACTAAATGGAAAAAATAAATAAAATAATAAATAATTAAATAAATAAAAAATAAATAAAAAATAAAATATAAAATAAAAAATAAAAAAAATTTTAAGGGGAGAGGATGGACGGTATCTACAACTTCCGGATAAAGAAAGTAAGTATGTAAGTAAATGCATATAGTAACATATAAGTAAATATACATATAGAATATGAATGTGTAGATAAATTGATATATTTGATAGATAGGAATATTTACAGACGAAAATGGAAATATTATTGCTCTCTCTCTCTCTCTCTCTCTCTCTCTCTATATATATATATATATATATATATATATATATATATATATATATATATATATATATATATATACTAGCATGGGTGCCCGGCGTACCACGAGGGTTTGGAGGTGTACGCTGAGTAAAAAAGAAAAAAAAGTAATTTTTTTTAACTTTGACCCCTATTATTACCCCTTAACATTTATTGTTTTGGGCTCAAATCAAGTTATTAAGTTAGATCCATGTCCAAGGAACACATATCTAAAATTTCAAATGTTTAGGCCCAAAATTGTCGGAGGAGTTTAAGGTCAAATCGTTGAACTTTGACCCCTTAGCAGCCAAATTTCTGGCTGAAAATCAATCAAATAGATTTTCCCAAATCTCAGTAATCTGCATATCAAAGTTCGAGTCTGTAGACTAAAAATTGACAGATGTATCTTTTAATTCTTCGCCTTTTGAAACCCGTAATTATCGTCAAAGCATTCATTTGGATGTTGATTGTAGCTTATAAACGTATTGCTATATATATATGTATATATTGCTATATATGTATATATTGCTATACATATATATATGTATATATTGCTATCTATCTATCTATATATATATATATATATATATATATATATATATACACACATAAAGTGATATATATATATACGTATATATATATATATATATATATATATATATATATATAAATTGCTATATATACATATATAAATTGCTATATAAATATATATACATTTATTCGATTGGCAAAATTTTAGAATAATTATAATGAAGTGAACCATTGCGTAAATTTAATCAACTAAAATAAGATGGAAAACGGGGTGAGGAAAAGAAAAAAAGAAAAAATAAAATAATGGGGCAAGTTATATGTACAATTCAATAAAATAAATAAGTCGATTAAAAACAAGATCGTTAAAATACGCCCGAAGCGCTTTTCTGTTAGTCCGAACGAAAAGCGCTTCGGGTGTATTTTAACGATCTTGTTTTTAATCGACTTATTTATTTTATTGAATTGTACATATAACTTGCCCCATTATTTTATTTTTTATTTTTTTATTTTCCTCACCCCGTTTTCCATCTTATTTTAGTTGATTAAATTTACGCGATGGTTCACTTCTTTATAAATATATATACATATATATATAAATTGCTATATATATATATATATATATATATATATATATATATATATATATATATATATATATATATATATTGCTATATATATTGCTATATATATATATTACTTTATATATTGCTATATATATATTGCTATATATATATATATCTTGCTATATATATATATTGCTTTATATACATATATATATATATTGCTATATATATATTGCTATATAAATGTATATATATTGCTATATATATATTGCTATATAAATGTATATATATATTGCTATATATATATTGCTATATATATATTGCTCTCTATATATATTGCTAAATATATCGCTATATATATATATTGCTATATATATATTGCTATATATATATATTGCTATATATATATATATATATATATATATCGCTATATATATATTGCTATATATATATACTTATATATATATTGCTATATATATATATATATACTTCTATATATATTGCTATATATATATTGCTATATATATATTGCTATATATATATATATTGCTATATATATATATATATATACTTCTATATATATTGCTATATATATATTGCTATATATATATTGCTATATATATATATATATTTCTATATATATATACATTGCTATATATATATTGCTATATATATATATATATATATATATATATATATATTGCTATATATATATATATATATTGCTATATATATTGCTATATGTATATATTCCTATATATATATATATTTATATATATATATACATATATTGCTATATATATATATATATTGCTATATATATATTGCTATATATGTATATGTATATTGCTATATACATATATATATATTGCTATATATATATATTGCTATATACATATATATAAGTATATTGCTATATATATATTGCAATATATATATATTGCCATATATATATATTGCTATATATATATATTGCTATATATATTGCTATATATATATTGATATAGATATATTGCTATATATATATTGTTATATATATATATAAATATTGCTATATATATTGCTATATATATATATATATTGCTATATATATATATATTGCTATATATATATTGCTATATATATATATCTATTGTTATATATATATTGCTATATATATATATATATATATATATATATATATATATATATATATATATATATATTGCTATATATATATATTGCTATATATATATTGCTATATATATATATATTGCTATATATATATACTAGCAAAGATACCCGTGCTTCGCACGGAGCTTTGTTGCGCACTCGGGTACCAAAATCTGTGGGCACCTTTCCAGTAAGTTGATGTTGTAAGAGCAACGATTGCATAAGGTGATTAACATTTTAACTACCTCTTGTAGTGACTGAAATTCAATCAGGAACTTCACAAAACATTTTCATCAAAAAGGAAGGTTACTTGATGTTACATAGTAAATTTTTCATTGAAGTAATTTTCAACTCTTGCTTAAATTTTATCTTGCACATTCAATACTAAAAACTTACCACAATCAGATCATGTCAGTTTTTCCTCATATCCATTTCTCGAACTTTTCACTGAAGAGCCTCAGGGTAAACTACATTTCTGCTGCTTTGATTTGGAGCCAGAATGTAAAGTTTTTCTGAACTTCCTGTCCGGCTGATGGAGACGTAGAACATACCGTGACTGAAGCAGTCTGATGTCAAGTCTACGCCAATGGTGTTAAATGTCTGACCTTGACTTTTGTTTATGCTCATTGCAAAACACACCTTCACAGGAAATTGGAGTCTCCGGAATTTAAATGGAAGTTCTGAGTCCGATGGAACTAAGGGGATCCTTGGCAGTAGAACGGTTTCGCCTTTGTAGGGACCACAGGAAATGGTGGCCTCAAGTACATTGGTGTGCAATCTGGTGATAACACATCTGGTTCCGTTTGTTGTTTTTGGCGGTTCCAAGGATCGAAGAATCATGATTGGCGATCCAATTTTGAGATTTAAAATGTGTGGAGGCATTCCAGATATCTCCAAAGAGTTTAAAAACTCCACAGGGTAGTGAACAGCTTCATATTCATTAGTAGCCGAATCAACTGACTTGTATTGCTTTGTGTCTCCTGGAAATTCATCCATTATTGAATTGTTCAAATGATTCACATTGCTGTTTAATGGCGAAATAATAGCCCTCTCAGCAAGCCAATCCGGTGATTTTCCATTGTTTTGCAGGTCTGGGTACACTTTGTCTTTCAGTTGCTTCTGATTACCGACACATTTACCAAGCGCAGTTGGAATCTTAATTGTGTCAGGTGAAGAAGTGATAGGAAACTGACCATTACCGATTTGGAGAAGCAATTTTGAAAAGTCTGCTGCAGCTGTGTTATCAGAGATATAGGCTCTCATATTAGTAGTCAGTCTCTTCACTATAACGTGCCTCCAGAGATAGGATTGTTTCAAACTTGCATTGACAATGTTAGCCCTTGTGCCATTTTTAACCACTGGGAGGATTTGACGGAAATCACCGCAAAATAAGGTTGAAATGCCACCCATGGGATTGTTGTTTCCTGTGATGTCTTGCAGTGTTCGGTCAATTGCTTCATAAGCACTCTTGTGCGTCATTGGGGCTTCGTCTACAATGATTGCAGAGGTGTCTCTAATTACATTTGCCAAGGCTGAGTTACCAGTAATTTTGCAAACTGGCTGATCCATTCGATGAGTATCCAAGGGTACTTTAAAAGTGCTGTGAAGAGTGCGGCCACCTTGTAGTAGAGTAGCAGCAATGCCACTGAATGCTGTTGCAAGCACAATCTTTCTCATGGATCTAATCTTTGCAAGGATCAAATTGATTACAAAAGTCTTGCCCGTACCACCTGGAGCATCAAGAAACATCATGTTTTTGTTCATTTCACCTTGTGCTTCCAACATTGCCATGAATGAATTGTAAACTTCTCTTTGAGAATCGGTCAGTTTTTCTTGCATATTTTCTGCTTGTAGGGAAAGTTCTTCAAGATTATAAGTAACTTCACGTTGATACTCTCTCGCGAGTCTTTCATCTCTCCCTTGCGTTGGTGCAGGTAATCCATAGCTTGCCAATGGTTGACCGCACATAAGGAGAACTTTTTCTTCAATTAGACAAAGAGTTTTATTGTAGATGTCCTCATTAAAATCTGCTTCTGGATTGTTAACTTCTTGCCTGTATCTGTGAAGAATGTCTTCTGATATTACATCACGAAAAGCCATCCAGATCTCAAGAGGATTTCTTGGCTCACAGGCTGTTAAAATTATTACAAATAGGCTTCGCAAATTTGAAGGTGATTGAGTGGCACTTGCCTCTCCTACTGCTTGATGCAAGTGATGGTCATTTTCTAGAAGGCCTCGAGCAAGGCACGCTGCTCTGTATGTTTCAAACACCTGACCATTGTATGCTCGCAAATTTTGAAATGAAGTTGGACCAGCAACCTCATTGAGCAACAGGCGTAAGAAATAACACTCCCCTGCTTTTGGACTAATCGTGTAGATTCTCCCAATGCATGGTGCCTTCCATACATCATCATTTTCAGTACGTTCAACTTGTACCCCACACATTCTTCTCATCCATTTCTTTGTCGATTTGTTCCAAGTGTAAAACTCAGGGACTTCTACGTATTTGAGACCCCTTGCAAAGTCATCCTCATGGCAGAGTTGAAAAAATGCTGTCAAAGTTGTGGCAGGCGGTGGACCTTGGGCTCGTTCCAGAGCAGTATCAGCTGAGAACATGACACGCTGCCCATTTTCAAGATGAACAGAAAGTTGTACAATTGGGGGGAAATGTTCATGGATGGGATGTTCCAATATCCTCCAGGCCGCCTCTGAACTGCCGACATACCTTGCATTCTGGAACTGCTGGATCTCATCCACAATGTGACTTTGTACTTGGCCTTGTTGGTTAGCTGCTCCATCAGTTCTTTGTAGTTCAAACACTGCTTGATCACATCCTTTATTCACGTATTTGAGGACATATTTGATGCTTTGGATCGAGCTGCAAATTTCTACGTTAATGTGAGCGTTGAACTGCTGAAGGAGGACCTTGTTGTACGGAACAATCCACTGGTTTGTTATTTCTTGATTAACATACCGACCATTTCTCTTCATCCTTATTGTACCAGTCTGGCCTCCATCTTCTGGTTTTCTTCGCCTGTACTTGGGGTAAGAGTCTTGGCCTTGCTCGGTACACTGAAGAAATTCTTTTGGGTATTTTTTGGAACATTTGTTGTCAATCATACATGGACAATTTGGATTAAATGGTCCACAAGGTCCATGTACCATATGTGCCATCACTTTAGCATGAAGATCAGGATCTTCCTCTTTGTCAGGGATCTCTGCAGATATGCAGAGATCCATTTTTTCTGGTAGAAGTTTGTCCTCTGGGGCCTGCCAGGTGAGGATGTGTGCATGCGGCAGTCCTCTTTTTTGATATTCAATACTGTACAGGAAAGCCCTCAACCTGCCAAATCCTCCTTTTTTAATAAATTCAAGTAACTTTTTTAGCTTCTGCCTGAAAACCCTGGCAACAATATCTGGACGATCCTGAGGGTCTTGCCCTTGAAGACAATTTTCTGTAATTTCTGCCCACTTTGGATTTGTTGTGAACGTGATGAAGAGGTCGGCTCGGCCCATTCGCCAAACATATGCCATGGCATCACTTTGACGCTCAAACATGTATCGAGGGCCTCCTGTATAAGTTGCCGGAAGTACAACTCGTTGACCAAACTGTTCTGGATTCCCATCCTCCCTAAGAATTGAATCTCTCAAGTTGCTATAATTGTCAGCTCTCAGGGTCTGTTGCTCACGCCTCAGGAACTGTAAACATTCTGTTTCAATCTTGCAGTACACATCCACCAGCCATTGTTGAAATAGCCTTCGGTACCAGAGAAAATAGTTTCCAGGCCGAGTCATTAAATGGTACGAATAAAATTGCTGTTGGGTAACTTTTCGCCCATTGGATGCCTTCATGTAGATGTTGTAAGATGGAGAACCATAGGGGTACATTAACGGGTACATTAAAGTATCGTAGAGGGGATGTAGTTCGGAGATCCATTTTAATGTATCATTTCTAAAACGCAAGACAATATCCCGGTTAGCTGTTGGTTCATTCTCCATTAATATTCCAATCTCATACGTTGTTGTTGGAGCATTGAATCGCCGTGGATGCTCTTCTTGCGGCCTTCGGTCTTCCCTTATGACAACTTTATGTTCTACCAAGTGTTCTTCTTCAATCCTCTCCTTTGTTGTTTTCAGCTGACAAATAAAGCTGTTGTTCTCATGTAAAAATTCAGTCAGACTTTGGAGAATGTCTCTATTGAGTCTACTGTCACGTCCCCGATTATGTAGTTCCTCTTCCAGACTATCCAAGAAGTAGACTTGAATAAACTTTGCTGTTTCATCTTCAGGTGGTAAAAGACTCCCAATCTGGTGGCAAACCTGGCCTCAAATTCTAAAAGAAGGATTCCACCCATGTACTGCCGCAATTTTGTGACCAAATGATGTCATTGCAAAACAATTGTTATAACTGCGTAGATTTTGCAGAAAATCTTTAGAGATGGGACCATTGCCGGAGAGCAAATCTTGAAGCAACTGAGGCAGTGGTGGAAAGCTATCAAGCACAACTTTGCCAGAAGAACAACAACAACCAGGGGTTTCTCCTTTAAATTTTACAGCTGAGCAATGTTGACATACTTTGTCCATTTTTCCTATATCAGCTGTAGTGAGAGAGTCATTTTTGTTGTAGAGCAATCCTTTTCTATTGCAGTGTTCTATTTCATGGTGTCTCAAAGCAGTCATTCGTTATCTAGCTGCCTCGTTTTCTGTCAATTGCTAGGGCAAAGTCATACTCTTTCTCCATGCAGCCTCTCGTTGTTGCCCTTGGTATAGGCGAAAGCTTCGTTGGGTTTCCG
>NC_136510.1:24362592-24667592 GCF_053919585.1 Euprymna scolopes | reverse complement strand
AACGATATCAGCAGCAGCCCCAGCTACAGCATCAGTAGCGGCCAAACATCACTTACCTCACCTAACAACAGCGACATCGCAAGCTACCGCATCAGTCACTCAGCAGCAGCCAACCGTCATCAATCTCACCCTAGACGACGCCCGTAGCAGCTATCCAGTAGGTGTATCAGAATTTGGGGGGAATTTTTTACACCCCTGACACGAAACTGCGAATAAATTAAAAAAAAAAAAAAAAAAAGCAATTTCTCTTTTAAAAGTGAGTTGTTTATTTTCTTTATGGAATATACTTCCAAAATAAGCTATTCAAGTTGTTTAAAAAATAATAGGAATATTATTTTTTATTTAAAAAAAAAAAACAAAAAAAAACAGTGTTTACAAAGTGCCGGCGCGCCTTCGTGTAGACATTTTTTACTTAATGAAATCAATTGAATTTTAAGAGTTAATTTTTTTTCAATTTTTAAACTTTAAAAATCTATAAAAAATTTTCTATTGGTTACATCTTTACGATATTTTCAGGTTCAATGTGAAATTTTAAGGTCTTTCCAATAAACTGAATATAATATTTTGGACAAACGTTTTTTTTTTTTTTAAACTCACACCCAGACCAGTGGTGGGATTCAAATTTTTTAAGAACAAGTTCTAAGAAAATGTTAATAAGAACAAAGAATCTACTAAAATGTAGTTATGAAAAGGGGTTTACGTAATTTTAATAACCGGTTCGCCGAACTCATATTTTGAGCACCGGTTCACACGAACCGGTGCGAACCGGCTGAATCCCATCACTGCCCCAGATCCCATTTTGAAATTTCTATTAACATTTTAATAATTAATTTACGTACCAAAGTTTTATATATCACAAATTGGAGATAAAAAATAAATAAATAATATATTGTAAATTAAAACAAAAACGAAATGTTTTTTGGAAATGTACCTGTAAGGTCCAAAGTGTAAAACCTTTAAAAAAAAAACAAAAAAACATGTCGTTTTTTTTTTTTTTTTTAATTGGAAGCCTATGATCTGCTTATATTGTCCAGTAAGTAATGGATGCTGACGGCAATTTTTTCTATTCTCTTCAATGTTTTCTTTTTTAGATATTTAAAAAAAAAATCACTCGATAAAGAAGAATGAAAATATAATAAATCAAAAATTTATGTAATTCCTCGAGTGTTTTTTTTTTTAAGGCAAAAATTTATAAGTAAAATTTGACTATTTTTAAACTATGGGAACACATTTCTTCAGGTACAAGGCTAGACGGTTAACGCGAACGTGTGGTTTTTACTGCCTTATGTCCATCCGTAGTTCAAACAAGGACAAACGAATACTTCCGGTTTTTCAATAAAGACGTAAAAATGCTTGTGTAATCGCGCTTTTTTCAAACAGTCGTTTAAAAAATTCTTTTATTTAAAAAATAAATGGAATTTAAAATATAAATATGGATAAATTCTGAATAATGAAGAATGGAACTAAACATTCAATAGTATTTTATAGGTAAGTGATTTTTTCGAATTTATATTGATGTTTTATAACCGAAGTAAAATTTCGTTGATTTTCTTCAAATCTTTTGTAAAGAAAACCGATTTGGAAAAAACAAATATTATATAATTTGCTATTAAACCTGTTATTTTTTTTAAAATTTGGTCTTTGCTCCTTTAATTGAAAAAAAAATTAGGGTTTGAATTACATTTTTCAAGTAGTTATAAGCTTGGGAAGATAGGAGGTCGAATTATCCAATTTTTTTACATGCATTTTTAATGTAGATTTCTGACACTGCTAGTGCTGTGCCTTTACTGGTTCCAAAATACGAACGCTGTCAGAGGGATATTTTCCTATAAGCAAATGAAGAGTAAAAAAAAAAAAGGTTTTTATGACTTTTGTGGTGGTTTTTAAAATAAAAGGTTTTACACTTTAGACTTTACAGGTAAATTTCCAAAAAACACTTCTTTTTTTTTTTTTTTTTTAAATTAGAATATTTTATTTATTGATCTTTTATCTTCAATTTGTGATATATAAAACTTTGGTACGTAAATTAATTATTAAAATTTTAATAGACATTTTAAAATGGGGGGGGTCAATTAAAAAAAAAAACGTTTGTCTAAAATATTCAGTTTATTGAAAGAGCATAAAATTTCACATTAACCTGAAAATATCGTAAAAATTGAACAAAGAGAAAAATTTTGATAGATTTTTAAAGTTTAAAAATCGAAAAATATTTAACTCTTAAAATTCAATTGATTTCATTACGTAAAAAAAAAAAGAATTGCCACATGGAGGCGCACTAGCACTTTGTAAACACTGTTTTTTAAAAAATAAAAAATAATATTTCTATTATTTTTTAAACAACTTGAATAGTTTATTTTGGAAGTATATTCCATAAAGGAAATAAACAATCCACTTTAAAAAGAGAAATTACAAGTTTTTTATATTTTATTCGCAGTTTTGTGTGAGGGATATCAAAAATTCCCAAAAAATTCTGATACACCTAGCGCAGCGCCTAGCACTATGATATGACCCTGAGTCAAAGTGGATCTGGCAATAGTCGTATCTAAGGGATGAATTCACTCTCTGAAACTCCCAAATTAAGGCTTCACCACTGGATGTATTGCTGAAATTATAAAAAAAAAGGTGTCGTATGGTTAACATTGAAAATAAAGGAAGAGGTAGAAATATAGAAGAAATAACTGTTATCAAATGATATAAATTTTAATATTCTATCGACCTGCATAGTTTTAAACTTTTGAAACTGTTTGTAAGTTTTGTTATTTCAAAATTTTTATTGTTATTTTATGTAATCGATATTAATCAAAGATGACGGTCGACTCTTTTTCAGATGGTTTCTAATTTAAAGCATAAATATATATGAATAAAATAAAATACACATCAAGTGCATTTGAAAGCCAAATCACAACGCAATATTAGGAAAATAAACAAATATTTTACTTGCTTGAAATTTATAATTTAATTATATTCCAGAGTCAAGCTCTATCCTCAGTTTTTCGTTCTTTTTTCTTCTTCGTTCTTGCCATGTTATAAAATTGGAGAAAGAAATAAGACTTGTTTGAAAATCTGTTAAGAAACCAAATAACACAATGCAGATTTTTTTTTTTTTTTTTTTCAAATAAATTATTTTTTATCCACATTTTTCTTCAGGGTGATATTTTTGTTTTAATATTTTTTTTTTGTTTTTTTTTTTTTATTATTACATTTTCACCCCAAACAAGGCAAATTGCCACTTTGGTGTAGGGGGCTACTATCAGGGGCAACAACTACTGGGGTACTATGTAGGGATTTGGGCAGCAAGGTGTCGGTTCACGTTACACTTGAACTTCTGCACGTCAGTACTGTTGGGGAAGCAGGGACCTGGAATGGAATTCCAGAGTCTAGCGGTTCTGGGGAAAAAACTATTGGAGTAAAAGGATCTTTTACATCTAGGGATCTCTACAGTGTGGGGGGTGGGATTTAGCAGCCTGTCGGGTTTGTCGAGGGTGCACACGTCATGGGGGCACAAGTGATTGCAGTTCGTCAGAGCATTCACCACTAAAATACTTGTAGAAAAGGCAGAGGGATGCAACATTTCGTCGATGGGACAGAGGCTGAAGCTTAGATGCCAGTTCAGGGCCTATCAGGTTTGCGACTCTCTTTTGAACCTTGTCAAGGAGCGAGAGACTAGTAGCAGATGCACCAGCCCAGATGTGGCAGCAATACTCCATACATGGGCGAATGGTGGCCTTAATATTCTTCACTGTCGAGATCTGACAGCATTGTTAAAGATCGCTTCTTTTTTTTTTTTTTTTTTTTGTAGTAATTTACGTGACTCACATGCAATAGCACACTAGATAATCAAAGGTCTTTTTCGTTTTCGGGGATGGTAGGGTCACCCTATTTGTTCTGGTTTTGTGTCATGTTTCCATGGGGCAGCGCCGAGATACAGGTCCTGCTAGTTTTATATAATTCTTAGCTCAGGAGGGGTGTGTTGATAGACGTCATGTTTGCATCCCATTTCCACTTGGTACAGAAAGAATAGGTGAAAAGGAAAAAAGAAAGAATGAGACAAACGAACGCAGAAGAAAAAAAAGTAACTTACACGAGTTAATATGCCTTGTGTATCTAGTAACTGATATTCCTTTGTGTGTCGATAGACGTCACGTTTGTAGTGTGACTTTGATTGTTTTGATAATTTCAAGATTGAGCGAAAAATGGAAATATGAACATTTATTGTTGTTTGGATTATTTTGGATTAAGGGATATTATGAAGAAAACTGATTTTCGAAATTATGGTCACCGATCGAGAGAGAAACGGCAGAATCGGCATTGCTATAGATCGATCATTTCTTCCAATAAGGTATCCTTCCAATCTGGTACCACTAATTCTATATCTAGAGGTAAAAAAAAACTTGTAAGTCTGAAACTAGTAAATACCTCAAAATGAACAAATCGATCGCCATATCTGATTAAAGAAATCGGTTAAATTAAGGTAACAAAAGAAATTTGGAAATAACAAAAACTTTTCAAATATTTAAACCTCTGCAGGTTTGTTAGATAGCAAAGGATAGACTGGGGGAGAGGAGGTGCTCTAATGGGAAGTAGAAGTCGAAAATCATATGACTTCCAACTGAGAAAGCGGTTCTTCTCTTGGTCTGTTGACAACCGACCCAAACAGACAAGCAACTTTGCTGTCCTGACCATCCCCGGCAGGATGCGAGAGGGAAGCAGGTAGGCGAAAGTCGGCATTTTACGTTATCAGCCTCTCTTCTATTCTCTGTTTCTCGTACACATGCATTTCAGTTTTCTGTCTTTGTTCTGTTTAAAACTTTCAAAAAAAAAAAAAAAAAAAAAAAAAAAAGCCAGCATCCACAAAGTTTTCTATCAACCGTCAAGTTTAATGATGCAAGCATTAAAGACAGCCTGGGTTACCACTGAAGATGCATGAGTGTATAGTGTTATATGAAAATTAAAGCACTCAAGCGTTACTTGTCCAACATTTGGTTCTGATATCAATAAATTCAGTTCCACCACTCGTTATTCTACTGAATAAAATTCAACACCAACATTAGACACTCTGCTGTCTAAACTCTCAACGTCAAAATGCGATTCGCAGCTCGCAAGACTTGCTTCTTCAATGTCCAAATCTAAACTTCCCAGTCCCTCAAGACTCAAGCTTTTTTTTTTTTCATTCCTAACCAGAGCATCTCATTTGCATATCACGTGACAAACTTGACAAAGTCGTAGCCATATAAAGAGAACAGTAATCATTATTTTTTTCTTTCTTCTTCATTGTTTCCGGCTTCGGCTACCCCAGAACAGGTTTGTACTAATTTTTAATATCTTGTCTTTGGTAACATCTCCGACCACATATTCCAAGACCAAATAAGATCCTCTCAGCATGGTCGACGCACTGGCTCATCCGATGAATGGTGCACCTATTCCAAACTAAATCACAGGATACATCAATGTTATTAGGTTGGTGCAAAAATAATGTTTTTCTTTACATGAAGTTGAACGTCAAAATATGACATTATTTTTGCACCAACCTAATATAACAATAATCTATATACTACGAGTTGATAGAATATCAATTTAAAAAAAAAAAATTTTATGATAGTTATTTGCTGCATATTTTTTTTTTTTTGTTAAATTTACCAAATTTTTATGTTTCTGAATTTTTGAGATGAGGATTGGTTATTCATATTATTTGAATTTATCAGACTACTGTTCTCATCTTGAGTGTAATTTTACCAACGTTTCGGTCGATGTAACCTTCGACCTTCTTCAGGTGTATCTTGTCGAACTCGGGAATGTTTCTGTCGAACTTCAGCATCTGGACAGAATTTCGAACGGAACCATTTATTTACTTCATAGGGGTAGCACACTCTTGTTATGTCAGCCATGACTGGATAGCAAGATCCGCAAGGACCCGTGGCACAGTGGTTAGAGTACTTGGATAAATCTATTGTAAAAGTGATATTCTTCTGAAGGTTGAAAGTTCAATTCTCAGTGTGGGCGACCGAAAAATACAATTGCGAATTACTTAGGGCCTCTATCCAGTCATCCAGTCGTGGTTGACAGAACAAGAGCATGCTACCCCCGTGAAGTAAATAAAGGGTTCCATTCGAAATTCTGACCATATTCACGTATGTGACAGAAACATTCTCGAGTTTGACAAGATACACTTGAAGGGGGTCGAACGAACCGACACAACTGACCCAACTGACACTCTCACCTGAACTGTACGAGAGATCGATCCACACGAACAGCAGAACCAAGAAGTTCGTCAACAGCCACAAAGTTTCCCCATATGCCAGAGATACCGCAAAGACCTTGCATGCTTCAAATACAGATATAGATACCAACACTCGCCCAAGGAGATTCAACGCACACAGCCATCATTATTTGACCAAAGTCACCTGCTACCGATGCAACGGCAACCATTACATCCGCAACAACAGGCACCACAACGTAGACACACCATATCCGACGTATAACTCCACGCCACTTCACCTTTCTATCAAAAAATCCCAGCAAGAATGAAAAGGGGACAACTCCCCACGCGCTCTAGAGACTTTATCATGTAAATATAATCGGGAGGGGATGGGGGCATTTTTATGTTGCATATCTCTATATATTTACATGAATAAACCAGAAAGGTTTGAAGGCGGTCAGAGGTTACATCAATCGAGACGCTGTGAAAATGACACTCAAGATGAGAACCGTAGTCCGATGAATCCAAATAATAGGAATAACCAAACTTTTGCATGCAAAAACTGTGAGAAGATAAATTTTTGAAAAAGTAAATAAAAAAACAAACAAACACTGCGTGACCATTTGATAATGTTCGACACGAGGTTGGATCAAACATCTGTGGTTTTTATTCAAGAAGAACAAGACGCACATTTCGAAATGACCAAATGTGTCTTTTTTTTATAGCAATACAACAAAAAAGGGGAAAATTAGTCACAGATTCCTATGTGAAGAAAGCAGCTTCACAAGAATCATCATTTTTTTTTTTTTTTTTTTCTAATCTATTCAATGCTGGAATGACGGTTTCATGTTGCTAAAACTGTGTCACAAATACAGACGACCAGAGTTTCTTCTATATGGGGATACAAAAAAAAAAATCCATTTGTTTAAAATTTGACCACGAATAATAGTTTCAAAAAAAAATTTTTTTTTTTGCAGAATTTATGCAATTTTTTTTCTTTAAACATCTTATTTATTTGTATATATGCATAAATTTTGGTTGTATTTTTTAATTTTTAAAATCACGATTTTGCTAAAAAAAAAAAAAGTTGTGTATGTATCACATAAAACTATCAATGTGATTGGTGAAAGAAAAAAATAGTTGAAGAAAAAAATCCCCCCTCCAAAAAACAATTATATGTAAAAAAAAAAAAAAAATCTAATTTGCAACCGTTTAATTTTTAAGGACAATAGGTGAATTAGAACAGGCGACTTGAAGTCCGCAGCATACCAAGTCAGATAAAAAAAATTGCATTGATATAAAAATATTATGTGTATTATATTTGTTAGTTTTTTTTTGCTGTTCTTTTTTCAAAAAGTAATGTATTTTAATAATACAAAAAATATAATATTAATACAAAAATATTCAATTTTTCTAAAAAAACATTTTATCCTATTTTTCTAAAAAAAAAAAAAAAAAAAAAAAGCAGAAAGAAATCAATATTTCATAACTTAATATATACTTTTTATAATCCTAAAAACAAATTTAAAACAGCGAAATAATAAGATTCTATTTATTATTACATGCCAATTTGATTACTTATTTCAGGAAGTCCGGTTTAGTAAGCGGAGTATATTTATATCAATGCAAACTTTTTATTTGACGTTTGCTGTGGTCTTCGAGTCACCTGTTCTTCTGATTCACCGAACAGCTTTGTTTATATAATAATGAATACAAGTCATCCACTTCTTTTTTTTTAACAAAAACTGAAGATCAAAATATTTTCCCATGATAAAAAATATGGGTTGGAGTGCAGGCTATCGTCTGGTCAGTGATAGAAATTGTCAAGAAAGAAAAAAAAAAAAAACAAAAACAATGCAGATAGGTATACAAAATGTTTATGTAGTTCATATATACCTCTATCAACCCCTACTCCACTTGTATTTTGTTCATCATGCTCAAAGTACAACCCTGTTAGTCATTGAATGTTTAAATGTTCCTTACAATGCACCACTAGTATGTTGACTGAAGAGAAAACAGTAGTGATTATCCTCGTCCTCTCAGGCTGTGATTTACTATATATGGTAAACACTTTAATTAGAATTAATTGAGATGAGTATTATTTATTAATTTTATTTATTGCGGACTATTATCCTCATCTTTTCTTAGTTGTTTCACGACGTTTCGGCCAACTATTCCTCTGGCCTTCGTCAGGTGGTAACCGCGACCGATAGGAACTCTTTTTTTTTTTTTTTTCGCGTTTAACCGGTGTCTAAGTTGTTTTCTTCAATAATTATTTTCGACAGAAAGGGAGCAACGTGGAAAAAACCTTTTCTTTGCTTAATTATATTGCTGGAATGGGAGATTATAGCTGACTCAATTAAACGTCGTGTGGATCTGTTATGTATGTGTTTAAGGAAAAAAATTCGTAATTTTCACTTAATTTTATTTTTATTTTACTTATTTACTGTATTTTATCATCATCTATTTTTAGACTCCATTTTATCACCTCCTATTCTTATTTTTAGACACCATCTTTTAAGTTACTGCTCTATTTTATCCCAATTCAATTATTTCTAATTAAAAAAAAAAAAAAAAAAAAGATTCTTTTGTAATCTCGTGTCATTTTATTTATTTAATCTATCACCGCTATATTTCAAAACACAATTTTTAATCTCTACGATATTTTATCTTTTAGACGTAATCCACTACACTAGTTTACTCTAATTAGTTCTTCTCTCATAAAATGTATATACATGTATATAGGACATCTAATTTACATAAGGAAAACACGCTGCTCTCCCCCATCATTATATATAGCCCCAATCCTCCGACTCTCTCGTCAATGACCATCCCTCTTGAAGAAGCCCGCATAAATCGGGCGAAACGTTGAGTATCCAGGTCCTTCCACCTCCATTTTATTTCATATCGTCGGATTTAATCCAACTCAACAATCATATATATATATATATATATATATATATATATATATACTACCTAGCTCTACCTATGTATTGAGCACTGTTGAAGTAAATACTGAAAATTTATGCATAAAATTATATTTTCATATATTAATTTATGTAATTAAATGAAGTAGTTATATACATACATATATATATATACATATATAGTATTTTTTTATTTTATATATTACTGATATAGTAACTGGATTGTGTTTACATTTTTTTATTGGGAAAGTGGTATTTTCCACTGGAGAGCCATAAATTTAACAGCTATCCTGTTTCTAAATTTCTGAAACAGCTACATTATAAACAACTAATGATCCCTGTTCTCTATTTCATAAGTCGGCTTATGCAAGTGCTAAGTTTGTGATATATTGAACTTATTATCATTATTAATTTAGTTATATATACATATAATTGCATTTTAAAAATATTAAAGTTTCTTTAGACTATATAAAGATAGTTAAAATATATAAAACTTATTCCAAATGATCATTTTCCAAAAGCATATTTGATATCAAAGATGAAAGTCAAATTTAAAAAGAATTATTAAAAATTAAATGCTTATCTATAACAAACATAATTTTTGCAAACATCTTTTTGTTACAACTGGAACATGTATATCCCACGCTTCCTCCAATCAGACTAATTTTATATCATATCTTTTGTGCTAGAAAGACATTTCTGACACAGCAGAGCATTATGGGTAATTGCAAATGGCAGTTGAACATTGACAACTCTGTGGATAAATGGAGGGAAACTATATTTACCTATTCTAATGTTATAACTGACTAGTTATCTTCCTTTATGATAGAACTCTTCAAGTATGTCAAACAATAAGAAAGATCATTTGAACGTGAAATCGCACGGCTAATATAAGCATGGGGTTTTCAAATACCGATTGATGAGAGGGGAGTTTATTATGGCATAAAAGAATTTCATATTTGTAAATTACAAAAAGTTCTGAATTCAAGTATTTATGAAAGTACATTTTTGCCTAAATGCGAGTTGGGAATAATTTTCCCTTTAACCAATTTGGTACCACCACATGGGAGCGGTATATATATTATTTTTAAAATATAATTATCCGCTGACACGTGTTTCGTCATCTACGACTCATCAGAGTGGCTGAATCTAGCGAGATTCGAATATATATATATATATATATAGAGAGAGAGAGAGAGAAAGAGAGAGAGAGAGAGATGATGTCTAAAAAATACACTTGCATGTTGAATGAGGACAACATCTTTATTTATAAATATAGAATGAAAATAAATATAATACACAAAACATTATATATTTCCATCTTATGAATTTAGTACTCTAAAAATATAAGCATTGCATTGTTGTATATATGCTCCTTACATAGATGTTGGACTGTTTGGTAAAGGAAATAATATTTGTCCCCTTAACGTAGAGCAATTCTCTCCAATAAACTGGTTTGGTTTCGATTCTTTAATGGTAATATAAAATTCAGCTCTAGCTACTGAAGTACATAGCGATTACTATATTATTTTTTATATTATGTATGTATGTATGTATGTATTATGAGTATGTGTAGTGTTTAAACAAAATGAAAAATATACTCACACTTCAAATGATGAAAAAGCCTTTATTGATGAATAGTGGATGAAATGGAAAAACTTCGAATACAAAAGACAAATGTAATTGAAGAATCATGTTCGCAAATGTTTACATTGATGACCATTTTTGTTCAGACAACGCTTTTAAAGTGTGAGTACATTTTTTGAGACACCATATATATATATATATATATATATATATATATATTACATAACGTTTACAGGTATAAATAAAATAAGTATTACATCTTTACTAATACTAAATTTTAAAAGAAAGAAAAGCGCCGAACAGAAAGACGCTATTGAAGTCGATGTGACGTTTTATGACGTTATTCAACTTCCGGTATAATATTTAAAATGAGTAAGCAAAATTAATCCTCTTAAAATCGAAAGGAAGCCAGGTTTTTGTTTTGCTTTTTCTTTTTTTTTTTTTTTTGTGTTGTTTTATTGCAATTGTATTTATAAATGAGAATTTTAAACATTTACTGTGTGTTCTATTAAAATGTTTTATTTTGTGCTGGAAGAAAGAAAACTCTATAATGGCCGAATGTCACAAATTGACATATTCAAAATAAAAGCTTTACAAATCCAGTATGAAACAAATTCTACACAAGCAAGAATCTCCCCCAAATAATATCAGCCTATAAAAATCTAACAATAAAACACATTTTTTCTTCAATCAAACTAAAAACATTTATTGGCATTTCTTAAGAATAAGAACGGAAATTGAAAGCTATAAAATTGAATTTCCATTTTAAAAAAAGCCCCAAATTAACTTATTTATATAAATTTTCATTTTAAAAAAGAACAATAACTACTTAATTTTTATGTCAATTTCAACTAAAAGCAATTTACTGTACTTAATTTTAATGTCTCAATTAGTAACATATTAATACATTATTACATAGAACATGTACTTTCACGATTTTACAATCAATTGAGACGCCATTATTTTGAGGAGAATGTAACTGCAGTTATCTCCCCTGTTTATTATTTAAGCATAACTTGCACTTTATTTCGAAAGCTATTTTCATTAATAATGGATTTTTTTTTATTTTACTTTACAACTTTCTGTAATTTTTAGATATTTTATTAAATTTGGTTCCAACTGAACTTTAATATTTTCGATTTTTGTTATTATTTTAAATAATTAATTAAAATAAATATTATTTTTTTAAATGACACAAAAATAGTTTTATTTTATAAATTTCCCAAAATTGAAATAATAAGTTTCAAAATAAAATTTTTTTTAATTTAATTAGCATATTTAATTTTAATTTAATTAGCAAAAAAATGTTATGAAGGAATTTTTCAGAAAGGAGAAAAAATATGCACATAAAAAAATGTACTTTTTTGTCCTTTTTTTTTTTTGCCATCAGAAAAAAAAAACAAAAAACATGTTTTGGGTTTGTATTACTGTACACATAGATTCGAAAAAGTTGTCAAAAAACAAATATATAACAAACAAATGTTATCAAAGGCAAGATAAGTTACTTTTCTGCCAAACTGGATATATTTTTCGTGTTTTTATTCACTTTAACATGTTTATTCAGCTCGAAAAGCATACAGTGCTTACCGATGTATTGGAAAATTCAAAATGGCGGCTGACTCTCTCTTTAACACGGTAAGTTCGGAAAAAGGTGTAATAAATAATAAACTCGACAAAATACTGTTAGAAATTCGCTCAATATATGTTTCCGGGACATAACTTGACATATATTCGGTGTTTTTTTAATAGTATTTTGTCTAGTTTATTATTTATAACACTTTTCCCCGAACTTACCGTGTTAAAGAGAGAGTTGGCCGCCATTTTGAATTTTCCAATACATCGGTAAACACTGTATGCTTTTCGAGCTGAATAAACATGTTAAAGTGAATAAAAACACGAAAATTATATCCAGTTTGGTAGAAAAGTAATTTATCTTGCCTTTGATAACATTTATTTGTTATATATTTGTTTTTTGTCAACTTTTTCGAATTTATGTGTACAGTAATACAAACCCTATGTTTTAATATTTAACAAAGCCCAATTTTCAGTATAGGTATTCGAATAGTTTTACTCTCAGAATCTCAGTGTACTTTTAATATTTTAACATATTTTCGATTTTTTTTTTCTTATTAAAAAAACAAAAAATAAGCACCCATTAATTAAAGTAAATATTATTTTTTTTAATAACACAAAAGGCTTATTTTATAAATTTCCAAAAATTGAAAAAATAATAGATGATGTTTGTTTTGTTTTGTTTTTTAAGTTTCAAAATTTTAAAAAAATTAAACTACTAAAAAAAGTGTAATGACAGAAACTTTCATAAAGGAAAAAAAAATACACACATAAAAAAAGTGTCTTTTTTTTTATTCATCATTATTTTTATTTTATTTTTTTTTTTTGCCACCAGAAAAAAGAAACCTGCTTTTTCAAATAAATCAATATCAAAGCTCAATTTTGGGTGTAGGTATTCAAATAGTTTTACTCTGAGAAATCTCAGTGTATTTTCATAACAAAAAAGTAATTTTTATTTCTATTTTTTTTTTAATTTGAAGTTTTAAATTCGAGTCCAAAAGCAAAACGTAATTAAATGCTTGAGACAAAGCATGAAGCCACTTGATATAAGAAGCTAACTATTTTATTTTGCACTTGCATGTTATTACTCGCGAATTTGTATGCCGTTCGGTAAGAACATGTGTTAGAGAACAGTTGCCTGTTCTTGTAAGTAAGTACAAATGAGATAGGATAGTCCGAGAATTCGAACCTGGGAAGCTAGGTTTGGAATTAAGATTCAGGAGAGTTTAAAATAAATAATACAGATATGTTATTAAAAATGGAATGTAGACTTGCCCATTGTTTAGTTCACATAAAATAGTTTAGATATGTGGCTTAAAAAAGGAATTTGATGATGCAATTCTGTTTATGAAAATGAAATGAAATTAAATTGAGGTTATCTAGATCCGAACAATAGAAAATGTTAAACATTATTGTAAAATAGATTAGTCGAAAATTAGGTTAGAGAATTCTTCTTTGCAGATATGTGTGAACGATTCACGTGTTTTTGGCATGCAGTGACGTCATGGCTAAGAGATGAGTTCTCAATATAGTTAGAGCTTTAGGAGACAAACAGGCAGAGTAGTCAGGGTCGGTCAGAGTGGAGAGAGAGTGCTGAGTAAGTGAGGGTCGGATAGAGCTGACAGGAGTCAGAAGGAGCCCACCTTTGGAGGCGAAAGGTTGGAAGTTGAAATAATGTAGAAACTTTGAACTCCTTGATGCGAAACCATTGACCGGTCAAGAAATAAAAGGACGTCATCATTTTGTAACAGCTGTCTTGTGTTATGTCATTCTACAAAGGTATTGTGAATTTGTATTATAGGAACTTGTGTATAAACTCATCTAAGAATGCGTCTCCCTCTCAGTATTAAGTAATGACTGGTTCCTTCTTTATGATAAAAGAACAGAGAATCCTCATCTCAAAAGTATATGTGTTAAAGAGAGGTAATGTTTATAGAAACACTCCCAGAACATTCAGAACTGTATAAATCTCTTCTATCTATATGTCTATTCCCCTCTCATTGTGTATTACATGTTCCCGGCTCTGTATTAGAATGTACCCTGTCTCTCTTTATATATACTGCACACTAATATGAACAGTCAACAAATATATAAGTCGTCATATAATAAGAATTACATAACACATGCTTGCATGTTCGATGCTCTCACTTATGGACCGATATCTGTGTCGAGCGTAAGAACACTACTGTTTGCATGGAGGTAACTTCCACTTCCACCCAAAGTTTTCCTGCGAATTATAAACGGTCCCTTTTGAAACGTTAATGCAACACGGAGTTATATCTTTCACAATCGCTTTGCTAGACAAGTTGAAACTTATTCACTCAATATTTTTTTTTTTTTTTTTACGAAGAAGTCACCACTCATCAAGGCCCGGAGGTCACTCGAGGATAAGGGTTAATGAGTGTACAGTAGTCAATGGGACAATATTGCAGTAATCGTTAGTAACAGAAATTTTGTCAATTGGATTACTTAAGAGGATGGCTCATCAAGAACTTGTTTACATTGAACTTGAAGACAACCATATTGTAGTCAGCTGGAAAGCAGGGAAATGGAAGAGAGTTCCACAGGCGTGCAGTTCTAAGAAAGAAACTTTGTTCATGGAATCTACAGTTAGGTTTAGGCACAGATATAGAGTGGGGGAATTATTGACAGTGGTTTCAGTTAGATGAGTGTTTTTCATAAAAGTTTGGTGAGAGGGGTAGGGGGGTATCATAGATTGGAGCTCATTCCTATAGCAAATACACAAGGGTAGTTCCAAAAGGCCTCCTATTTTTTAACTAAAAAATTAAAATGTTTAAGAGCTACAAAGACAGGAGTGAGACCATTAAAATAAACGATCACTCACTCACATCTCTGTGGTCACTCTGAAATTGACAAACCCATCTCCCAAGTTGCTGACGTCAACTGTATAGGCTTAATAAATGTCCGACAAGGTGAATATTGATTGATTCAATTTTTTCTGCATGGAAATATTCAATGACACGTCTGTTTCTGAGATATATATTCATGACAGGGGTTGCTTTCTTAGAGTCGTACATCGTCAATATTCTGCAGCAGAGATGAAACTTTCAAAGTCGTAAATGCATAGGTTATCACAACAATGCAACGATCAATTTGGGCGGAATAAAAAATTAGGAGGCATTACTTTTGGGACGCCCCTTGTATATTGGCAGACTCTGCCTATTTTATATTCTTATTTTCAGCTTTGGGTTTATGAAACGCTTTAAATAAAATTGATTTAAATTGTGAAGAGAAAGTTTGTTCTTTTAGGCAAAAACTGTTGACTATCATATCAAGCAAGGCCAATAGGGTGGATACAGACGCAAGTGACCCTACAACAAAATGGCAATCTGACATTTTCCATCGCCAAACTCTATGTGCCATTTTCAAAATTGTGAAACTCCCAATACAAAAGGTGTTGTATTTATTTTTATAAAATTACATTTTATTGCTTTAAGGTTACGCAGCAATGCCAGGATCCTTAAACAAAATAGAAAAAAAAAAAAAATGGTGTGTGCAACATCGTAATATTAAAACCTTCATCTTCCTATCTCTCTCAATCCATTTCTCTGAATGTTTTTTTTCTTTTCTTTCACTTAAAATAATCTTATAGCTGAAGTCTGAATATGATATGTTCATCCCTTTTATTGTTGAACTAGCAGGGAGACTTTACATCGTCCGGGATTGAATGATGATCAACATGTTTCATACTCCTATATTTTTATTGTCATCGAAATCTGTGATATTGTCCATTTTTCGATGTTCTGGTCAGGGACCCACTACAGTGCACCAGGAGGAAGCTTCACATGTCTCCCTGTACAGGCTTAGTCCACAATACATTGTAGTCTATATTACACTGTAAAGAACCAACTTTATAAAATTATTTTTTATATATAATGGCTTGAATTAAAGCTTAAAATGCAAAAATCAAGTACCATTGTTCAATTGCGCTCTAAACAGAAACATTCATTTTGATGGGCAACACCAGGTATTCGTAACATCTTAAATATCAACATATACAGACCTAACAGGTCATGGGGAATCTAGTATATCTATAAAAGTGAGAATGTGTGCGTGTGGACAGCTCTGATCTACATACTTGAAATTTGGTATATAGGGTATTCAGACGTGGAAAAACTCTTTAATCGATTTTAATCGGGGAAAAAAAGGGCTAAAAATTGAAACATTAGTACATGGGGGAGGGGTCATCGAATTTTTAGCCGTTTTTCAACTGTTTCACAACTGCACAAGCATGAGTCGTTCACAAGATAGCTTCCCTATATTAAGAATAAATAGATTTGAAAACACTTTTTAAAGATCTTGGCAAGCTGGCCTAATGGTTATCATACTTTTTTTTTTTTTTTACAAGAAGTGAACTGTTTAGAAAAAACATAATACTTACATGCACCTGACTTAGTTTCTTTCTATTTTTTTTTTCATAGGAATTTATGCACAATACAGGGTACATCTGCTAGTATATTCTAAAACTACTTTAACGAGAATACTTAGATAACTATTTT
This sequence comes from Euprymna scolopes, assembly GCF_053919585.1. NCBI lineage: Eukaryota > Metazoa > Mollusca > Cephalopoda > Sepiida > Sepiolidae > Euprymna > Euprymna scolopes. The sequence continues at coordinate 24,650,790 of NC_136510.1, read as the reverse complement.
TCTGTATAAAGAAAGATGGTACAATAACATTGTTCGGTCAGCATTCACGCTGGACATCCATAAAATGGAAACGTTTTTAAACATGGCAGTGACATACAACGGATGAAGAATAAAACTGCGGAGTTTCTACAGTCTATTTCTGTTAGTCTCTTTTAGTAAAGAGTCGTGAATCTTGTTTGTCCGCGTGCACACTTGATGATCTCAAAGGGGTGATGTTAAAAGATAATGCTACTAAAGAATGACATCAGATTAAAAAAGATGGGAATAGCCGTGCACAGCGGATGATATAACAAAATGACATCAAATCTGAAAAATACGGCTAGCCCACTGACCAGACTCCCTGCCACTGCCAGAAAGAGAAAAAGAAAAACTGAAATGACGCGAACATATTTCTATAGATTCTAACAATTCAACTTAAACACTAGTTTTGTGTACGGTCGTTTCTAAGATGATATTTTTATTTTGAATTTTTATTAATATCAAGTTTCTTCATTAGCACAGAGTGGAGACACCAACTCCAAAGCCAAAACATAGTATCAAGACTAGAGTATAGTTCACCCAAACCAAGAGAATATGAGATATTACTAAAACTCTAATGATATTTGTTTATGGCTTGCTTGTCACGGTGCACACTTTTCCTGTACCTGAATGCTTCAAATGGTGGGAAGAATGGCTGATGGCATAAATAAAAAGGGTGAAGAGAAATTAATATTAAATTAGTCAAAAGAAATCTGAAATAAGGAAACATTTGCAAAAATATTTTTTTAAATTTAATTCTGCAAACTTGAAACTTAGCAAAGTATAAAAAAAAAAAAACACTTTTTGTTTTTAAAAAATTCAGCCAAAAAAAAGTGACCAAACTTTGAGACGTAACTTATCAATTAATTTCATATTGATAAAAACATGACTACTAGTTATTAATTTTTGATTAATTATTACTTTTATTAATATTTTTATTTATTTATTTTTAATTGAAATCGATAATCATAATATTTCAGAATTAAAATTAAATTTAATTGACAAAATGTGCTTAAAGGCCAAGTAAAATTGACAAGATTTTTTTTCATGAAGTCTCTATTTTAAAAATGATTAAAAATGCAATCGGCCCCCAGCTAAAAAATCTTACACATCTTTTTACAAAATCAAAACCGCATAGAAACATGCAACTCAGCTGCCAAACTCTTGAATAAAAAGCAAACAAAATAGAAAACATTTTATTTTTTTAAAGTGTGACAAAAACTGAAGTAAACATTTTATATTCAAAAAATTTGAACACACATGATTAAAATTACTATATAATTAGTCTAACAAGACAATGACTGAAAAAATTTAAAAAAAAAAAAGGAAAAAAATTTTTTTTACAATTTTTAAAATTTTTGCGATTTTTTTTTTTTTTTTTTTTTACATTTTTAATAGTTTTGCACAGGACTGAATTCATTACAAAATTCTGTTTATTTTTTATGATTTTATACACAGATATAGATATATATACACTGTTTTTTTTGTTTTTTTTGTATCAAAAAATTTTTTTTTTTGGATATTTTCTATTAGTAAAAAAAATACCTTCAAATGTGATAAATTCTTTCCTCTCCAAACATGAAAGACTAAGATTTAAAAAAAAAAAAAAAAAAAATTAAAATTATCATTGTAATTTGTATTATACGAAGATAAACAGGAAAAAAAATTGAAAACACAAATCCAAGCAGGAGTGGGAAAAAGGGGAAAAAATTAAATAAGAACAATCTACATTACTTGCATAAAAATAATATTTTTATTGTCCAACAGGATACTCAAAAAGAAACATTAAGAACGTTTATGAATTTTGGAGATAAGGATTGGTTATTTGTATTCAACGGACTACTGTTCTCATCTTGAGTGTGATTTTCACGTTTCGGTCAATGTAACCTCCGACCTTCCCCAGGTGTATCTTGTCAAACTCGGGAATGTTTCTGTCGAATTCGGGAATTTGGATGGAATGTCTAACCACTGTCCTACAGGTCCTTGCGGAAGTCTGTGGCACAATGGTTAGAGTACTGGGAAAATCAATTGTAAAAGTGATATTCTCCTGAAGGTTGAAGGTTCAATCCTCAGTGTGGGTTACCGAAAAAAATACATTTGCGAATTACTTAGGACCTCTACCCAGTCATGGCTGATGGAACAAGAACACGCTACCTCCGTGAAGTAAATAAAGGGTTCCACTCGAAATTTCGTCTAAATTCCCGAATTCGACAAGATACACCTGAAGAAGGTTGGAGGTTATATCAACCAAAACGTTGTGAAAATCACACTCAATATGAGAACAGTAGTCCGATGAATAATACGAATTTTATGAATTCCTTAAGTGTTTTTGAGTATTCTGTCTAACAATAAATTCTTGCCAATTGTTACAGCCTTTAATAGTGTTCGTTTATGACAAGCTCTGTTTCCTATTTTGGTTGTATTGAGCTTCTTTTTTTTTCTATTTGTTTGGCATTACTATATAAATATCAATATTTATATTCGCTTTAAGTTTACAGTTTTTGGCTTGTAAACTTACAATATATAGGATGTTCCAAAAGTCTTGGGCACATTGTGACATTGAATATCTCTAGAACTAAAAAACACATCTGGTATATCTGGTATATTTTGGTAAAGCCTTACAAAAAACTTAATGCATTTAGCTTTAAAATGGCACCGTTTTCATCTTACTACCATTCAGAATTAAGCAGTTATGCGGACTTGGAATGTGCCCAAGACTTTTGGAACACCCTGTATATATATATATATATATATATATATATATATATATAAATTGTTATCGCTATGAGATAAATAATAAAAGGATAATATAAATCTAACAGTATGAATTAAGAATGGAAATATGGAAGATCTAAAAATTCAACATTTCATCCACCGTTTCATTGCTTTTTTTTTGTATATATCATATGCATTCTTATCTACATATCTCCCCTCTCTACATAAATTTAAAATCACTAACATATATATATATATATATATATATATATATATATAAATTACAATAGAAAAATGCGAGCATGTAAAGTAATATGGTTAAGCTTGAACATGGAAAAGTAAAGGACTAGTTAAAACTGGAAAAGAAAAGGACAAGATATTCTAGTAAAAAAATATAATAAATTTATAACTTAAAATATTGCAGCATTAAGAATTGATTTTTACAATTTGATTTTTTTTTTTAATTCTTAGTGCTGCAATATTTTAAGTTATAAATTTATTATATTTTTTACTAGAATATCTTGTCCTTTTCTTTTCCAGTTTTAACAACTAGTCCTTTACTTTTCCATGTTTAAGCTTAACCATATTACTTTTCATGCTCGCATTTTTCTATTGTAATCCATGATTTTTCCAGGTTTTCAGTAAATTCACTTGTTCTTTGTTTAATTTCAGCCTTATTCTTTTGCCCCCATAAACATAACATATACACATGTATGGCACTCGTCTGCTTTCAGTAAAATTCGCCAATTATCTCCTTTTCATTTTTTCATTCTCTCTGTTTCACTTGTTACTTCTCTTTTCACGAGAGCAGTGATTTGGTAGCAACAACAGTCACTGAAGCAACGTGGTTGCTATGGAAACCAGTCATAAAAAAAACGTCACTCACCTCGTTACGTTTTTTTTTTTTTTTAACGATTTTGAACACTAGTAAATTCATAACTTTTGTTTTACTGAACGAAAATTGAAAAAATTTTTCACAATATAGCTGAGAAGGTGATCTATAAACTGTAATAATTTTTTTAAAATTTGGTCGAAAAATGAGTAAGTGGTGAAGTTTTAAAGCAGTTATAAATGACTAAAACTGCCACTTAACCATATATTCAAACACTACTGTGTTTGAATTATATATATATATATATATATATATATATATATATATATATATATATATATATACTTAGTTATATTTTTTTGGAATAAAGCATGCTCTATTATAATGAAAATAATTATTAAAAAAAAAAAAAGAGCATATTATTTGTATTTTTATTTACAGAAAGTTTAGATGACGTAAGTTATTGGTACAGGCGGTTTCAAACCTGATAATAAGGGGACCGTTTTGGATACCCATATCAAGTTAAAACGGTCACTTATTATCAGGTTTGAAACCGACGGTACCGATGGCTCATCTAAACTTTCTGTAAATAAATATATAGCTGTATATATAAATTAAATGAAATCCTGAAGTGCCATATTATTACAGACTGTATAACACTGTAAACATAATTGGATTTTACAACTGTTCCTGTATTTTGATTATTCTATTTGAAGCATCCTATTTATGTGCGAATAAGCAAAATTTATAATTACTAGGGCTATGACAACAAAATATTGTTATCGTTGTTTTGATTCTCAAGTATATATCCAACAGAGTTAGACACAGTTAACCAACCGAAAACTACATCACTCTATATAAAAGCATATAAGATGTTAACGGATACACACTCGAGAGTCAAAACAATGAAAAGAATATGCTGTTGTCCTAGCCCTAATTATTGCACACATCTATTTTGCTAATAACATTTCCTCTGATGAGATGAGGCATTCGTTGAAAATCCATGGGTTAAGGAAATAACTTTAATAATTATTTGTACTCCTTTGTCAAACAATAAAGTTTGTTGTAATTCTTCATAATTTAATTCAGAATTTTCCATATATATATATATATATATATATATATATATATATATATATATATATGTGTGTGTGTGTGTGTGTGTGTGTATGTGTTGCATGCCACTTTTAGGGTTTTTTTCTCTTGGTAAAGTCCATGAAACAGGATGAATCGTTGAGGTTTTAGGTCTTCCTCATTTTCATTTTTATATAATATGATTATTTAAGAGATACCCTTAGAAAGAAAACAGCTTTAAATAAAGATTTCAAAATAGTTTTCGATAGGTAAATTTAAGTTCAAGTTTACAAGATGATAGATTGTTTTTTATTGTTTTGTCTTTTTTTTTTTTTTTTTAACAGAATTCATAGCAAAAGTCCTTTCACAATTGTTTTTAAAGACCATTTATTCCAGAACATTTATTATAAATAAAAATACGTTCTGAATCATCGATTTTCTCCACGCATACGAAAATCCAAATAAAATAAAAAATTAATTAAAACCCTCTCATCAGAATACGTGAAAAATATTTCCGACAGAATATAGAGATATTATAAACTGTCGCAGCTTTTTGGAGAAACGTGAACTATACAGCTTTTTCAGATTATAACGGTAATAGATCAGGAAGATTTTGATGGTAAAAAAAATGTTTTGAAGCTAAAATGTGAAAATAATTTCTTTAGATTTCACTGGAAATATTTTTTATATAAGGATTTTTTGGGTTTTTTATTTAATTGTTTCGACTTTTTGTTTGAAGAAAGGTTAGGTTGTTTTGTTTGATGGCATATCAACCTTTTTCGGGTTATTTAATGCCGAATCCATGTATTTTGGAAATAGTATTCATGTTGCATTCAGTTATTTTGTAGAAGTTTTTATTCTTAAAGCTCTTTGTATTTTCAATTGCTAGTTTGTAGTCTTTTGGTTTGGTTATTTTATAGTAGAATTTATCGTTTTTGTTCCCTGCCCTGCAGAACATGAATGAGTTTTGCAATGGGAGAGGAAAAAGCGTTGCAGTATTAATGTTTGGTACATTTCAAGTTAGGAAATCAGTCAGGAAGTGGGGGAGATAGAAAGAGAAAGGGGGGAAAAGAAAAAGAGGGGGAAAGGTGTGTTATTTTTGTTTTGGGGTTTGCAAAAAGGAAGTAGAAAAACAAAAAAAGCATCAATGTTAAGTGCATCTCGTTTCAGGAAGCCAATATCTTCAGACAGCCTGATCTGGTAGCACCAGGTATGAAGAAAGAAAAAGTGATATAGCTACTTGTACAGTTTAATCAAGACACTAAAAAAATGAAAATATTTTTTTTAAAGTTATATTGTACGTATCCGTTACGGAATGAAGTTCTCCAGAAAAAAATTTGCTTCATTTGATCAAGTAGTTTTGTTTTTTTTACAGAGGAAAATCATTTTTTTAATGAGATCGATCTATCATTGACATTTGGCTGTTTACAGACACGGGTAGGGAGCGCCTTTAAACAAAAAATTGATTAACAAAGGACAAAATGAAAAAAGGATTAAAAAAAAAAAAAAAGGATTAAGAAAAAAACACAGAAACTCTGTAAAATAAGTGAAAAAAAAAAAAAATTATCTAAGTATTTTTTATGCTCATGTTTCAAAATAATCTCGTCAAATGTTGACAAACTTTAAATGGTAATTGGAGTTATCCCCCCTGACACTCCCTTCTCAGCGAAAAAAAAAAAAAAAAAGATGGCGACTACTCGATCGATCTCATTAAAATTTGATTTTCCACTAAAAAAAAAAAAAAAAAAACTGCTCGACCAAATTGAGTTATTTTTTGTATAAAAACTTCATTCCATAATGAATACGTACGCTATAATTTTTTTCAATATTTTCATTTTTTAATGTCTTGATTAAACTGTACAAGTACTGTGATATATATATTAGAATTTTCAGTGCTTCTACATCATGACAAAAAAATATTGAATTTCAAGCAAAACAAATGCTACCCATGTCGCAAATAGTAACATATCCAAAAAAAAAAATTATGAAAAATGATAAGGTACAAAAATAACTATTAATGAAAAACAGTTTTCGATAAAGTTTAAATGAGGATTAAAATTTGTCCGACATTTTGAATAACATTTCTTTAGTTGACGTAAACAGCAGAACGTAATTATCTCCCATGTCAACTTATCTCTTATTTTTTAATAAGTGTAACAGTGATTTTGTTTCATTTTACAAATTTCTTTTTCCATTAATTTTTTTCTACCTTAATTTTTTGATATGTTACCATTTCAGACCATATAATTTGGTTCAATCGAAATTCAATATTTTTTTTTTGTTATTATAATGCAGAAGCACTGAATTTTCTTTATTTATAATAGGAATCCTGGAATGAATTGGCTTTGAAACAATTGTAAAAGTACTTTTATTAATCACTTTAAAAATTAGTTAAAAAGCTATCTTATATATATGTATATATACATACACATACTAGCAGGGAGACCTGACATTGCCTGGGATTGAATGAGGATTAACAAATAAAAAGAAGAGTGTAGCGGATGTGCTCTCAGACGTGATACACACCTGTGCCAGACTCATTTAGGAGTGCTAATCTCTGTTGCAATCATCACAAATGAAGTAGGACGACCAGACTGCAAGGATTAATGCTGCATGGCCTTTCTACTCTCTCAACCTTCACACAATCTCCCTATTATAAGAAATAAAATTTTAGTTCTAAGAAAAACATTTTGTTACAGCTAAAGTTTTGGTTCGATTTCACTGAATTACGGGCCATGCTGGATAGGAATAACTAGTATATCTTAAATTTTGAAGACCATTTTTATTCGAAATTACTTTTTTCTATCAAATAAATAACGGAAATATTTTTATTTAGATGTATGGAGAGGGAGAGAGGATAATAAACCCACAATCAAAAAAATATATACATGTTTGGAAAAACATTAAAATAAAAAATTAAGATGAAGAGGATTTCAGTGGCTTGTATTCGACTAACCTATTTTTATTTATTTTTTTTATTCAAAAAGTTTTGGGTTTTTTTGGGGGGTTTTTTCCAAGAATTATTCTTATGTAATTTCCATCATGATTATATTGAAGAGAACCAATATTAATGGACACCTTGAACCCTGGAACATGAAACCATTGCGCTGAATCAAAATCCACAAATATCACAACTAACCATAACAGCCTCGCTTCCAACACACACATGTATATCTAACATATAAAGTTATTTCATTAGATTTTCAAAGTCAGACCCAAATAACATTTAAACTGTTAAATCAAATTTTGTTCCTGATCTCATTTGTTATTGTTGTACTATGTTATTGACAATATAATAACATAGCTAGTTACCATTTATTTTTAAAATTACTTAGTTCATCCCAGATAACTGCTTGCTTATGTTAGCATTCTAAAATAATCACCTTAAAATAAAAATCAGCAAAGGGATCTAACTCATTTTAAATTGAAAAATACAACAGGAGTTATCTACCTTAAGTTACAAAAATGTGAAAATCAATAAAAACTAAAATTATTTCATTACATCCTGGGCAGTACTAGTTAGGTACAACTAATCTGTTAGACTACTATTACTAATAATAATAATATACTAGTCACACCGGCTTAATAATATTACTACTAATAATAAGTTAAACTTATATGGAAATATTATGGATAATAATGTAATAATCTCTAATGCAGCAATAATTATTATGCCCATTTCAATATATATATATATATATATATATATATATTATTTTATTAACAATTCAATTCTGTCGCAAGTTTAGAATATAATTGTCTATAATACCAACTCAATTATAATCTCAGCTCAATGAATTTTCAAAAGAGTTTTCAGAGCATTTATACGTTAATTGAATAAAATCACAACCTACATGAATAGAAATTCACTTTTTTGGCGTTAAGCTCTTACAGCTGTTTCGTGAAAGGATGGATAATTACCTCTCGTCCATAGAACTGTAAATCTTCCATCCAGTCACTCCTCAGAGTGTTCAAAACGGATTGAAGAACTTGTTGGGAATAGTTGTAAGCGTCTCTGAGGAGTGACTGGATGGAAGATTTACAGTTCTATGGACGAGAGGTAATTGTCCATCCTTTCACGAAACAGCTGTAAGAGCTTAATGCCAAAAAAGTGAATTTCTATTCATGTAGGTTGTGATTTTATTCAATTAATGTATATATATATATATATATATATATATATATATATATATATATATATATATATATAGCTATTTTATTAAGAGAAGTCATAACTTAATTATTGTTGAAAATTCAAGCAAATGCTCTTATTAAAAGCAACTCTTTAAGCTTCAACACTTCCTTACCATGGTAGGGGCGTTGAATAATGCAGTCTGCAACTCGAGTTTCTGGCAGGACTACCTATGGTCGACAGGTTTGGCAGCTGAGCGTTCATTAGTGTGCATTTTCTGGAGAGGAGCGTAAAGAACAAGGGGAATGATTACAGATAAAAATAACATCCTTTATAATTTCATTCTTTACAAAAAAAAATGTACTGTACATTTATTAACTGTATGTACTTAGTAGCATTTTTAGTTGTAACTTGTTTGGAAAAGTATGTTTTGTTGAAAACTATTAATAAATACAGAGTTATCTTTCCCTCCCGATTTTTAAAGGATGGTGCCCATGTGAAAAGAATTTCGATCTGGTCAAAATGTTTTCTAAACAAGATGCTGCAAGGATCCGTAAGAAAAAACTGATGAATCAGAATCGACTATTGATTTTGTAGGAAGAAAACAATCGATAACAAAAATAACATAAAAAAGAGACAAACTTTATATATTAGGTATTTGACATATATACAAAATTATATATTATTTGATATATATATATATATATATATATATATATATATATATATATATATATTAAAAAATTATATATTATTTGGCATATATATATATATTAAAAAATTATATATTATTTGGCATATATATATATATATATATACAAAATTATATATTATTTGACATATATATATACAAAATTATATATATATATGACATATATATATACAAAATTATATATATATATATATACACACACAAAATTATATATTATTTGACATATATATATATACAATATATATATATATATATATATATACATACATACACACACAAAATTATAATCAACAGAATAATTTTAATCCTCTCTACATATTCTTCTTTTTCTTTTTTTTTTTTTTTGATGGAGCACAAAACTTACTGACCATTTAAATGGAAGAGACACTTCTATCAAAGAATTCTAAATTTAATCTTTAAAAATATTCTAATTTTTGAAATTCCCTCAACTGGTTATCAAAAAAAAATTTCTTAAAAAAAAAAAAATATATATATCTTAAATTTTTTAAATTATTTTTATTTTTCTGTCAAATAAATAAGATGTAACAGAAATTTTTCTTTTTTTTTTTTTCTTTTTAGATTTATGGAAAGGGGAGGTAATAATAAATCCACAAGTAAAAAATATACAAGTTTGGAAAAACATAAAAATTAAAAAAGAAAAAAAAATTAATATGAAGAGGATTTCAGTTGCTTGTACTCGCCTAACCCTTTTTTTTTTTTTTTTTTTTTTTTTTTTAAGAATTATTTTTATGCAATTTCAATCATGATTATATTGAAGAGAACCAATATTGATGGACACTTTGAAACTTGGAACATGAAACCACTGTGCTGAATCAAAATAAAAAAAAGACATTTTTTTTTTTAGCAAGAAAAAAATATTTGGACAAATAAGCAAGATGAAAAAGTCCACGTATTAATCGCAAGTGAAGAGTGTGGAGAAACACAAGAACATGAAGAGCAGAAATGTTGGGACGACATCGCTTGTTCAAATTGGCACAACAAAAATGGATACTGAAATTTCATTGAACATCACCAAACACATTGAATAAAAGCTTTGAACAAGTTTTCATTCTTTTTTTTTTCTTTTTTTTTTTTTCCTTTTAGTTAGTCAAGCTGCTGTGGGAGGCAAATATGCCCTCACTCTCTCTAAAATTAAAAAAAAAAAAAAATGTGCATCTAAAAAAAATGGATCCAGTTTCAAAAGTTTTTGTTAATTTTTGTTGCTTAGCATCCATAGACCTTTCCTCCATATTTTGTTGATTCCATTCATTAGTTTTAAATTCTCTCATAATATTTGTCATCGTTCAACTGACAATCCATCTCTCATTAATCCTAATCCTCAAGTGATCTTTGGTCTTAATAAGTAAAAAAAAAAAAAAAATTGCTCTCAAATTACCATAGTTCTTCTGAGGACTGAACATGACATAAGGTCAAGCTTTAATATATGGAAAGCAATAAGGACAAAAATTGCCTAAGTTTTTAATATTTGATTAATATAGACATTAATCATTCTAAAATTTAAACTGTCAATATAGTGGAGAGAAAAGTGATAAAAAAATAACATCCTTAGGTGCTGGCACAACATTTAAACTGGACAAAAACTGAACTGCATTTTTTTTTTTTTTTTTTTTTTGGTGGAGGTACCTTAACTTCACGTTAACCTAGTTGGTTTCATCTATATACATAAAAGGCAAAATGTGTGTTTGTATGTCTCCTAAAAACTGTCGACAACGCAACAAACACTGACAAAATCGGTATCTTTAGGAAGTTCCATCTCTCAGACAACAAATATTCAAAAATTGGCCAAAAACATTAATTCTTTGACCATCAACTGGGCCATTTTTTGACAGGAAGGGTCAGTTTTTGTGTTGACATTTTTGCCAAGTCATTCACGCCTCGAGATCTCGACATACATATAAAGAACATTATTTCAAAGGCCTGTGACCTCACAAGTCATGTGGGCGAACCGACTAAATCGTTTGCTTTTTTTCACCTCCATTTCCTCTTAGTGTTACAGGTTCGAACCTAGCTACTGCGGCTATTTTTTTTTGTGCTTATATGGGTACTCTCTGCTATTTTTATTTTTTTTAGGGGGTTGATTAATTTTTTTTTTTTTTTTTTCTTTGCATTTGCACAGGTACTGACTGCTATTCTCATTGAAACATTTTTTTTAAGGGCTGAGTTGCTCAGTAGCCTTACTTATACTACCTCTACAAACCTGGGCAATGCCGGGTACCACCACTAGTCTATTATATAAGCAAAGTTGTTTGTGTGTCTAGTAAAATTTAAAAACTATACAAGACACAAAAAAAGCTGACATATTCTTGTTTTAGTACTGCTTTGGACAAAATATAAGCAAATTTTTTTTTTATTATTTTTTTTTTTAATTTTTTTTTTTATTAGTCAAGAGGGATGGGTAAACATTCAAAATGGTTTTTAATGTTATTATGTGGTAATTTATCAACAATTTTATTTTCAGTTACTAGAGAAAGGGGAAGGGTGATAGAGGGAAGCAGATAGACAATGGTTTTTAAAAGAATGATGTTACACAACCTTTTTTTTGTTCTATTTTGTCAAAAAAAAACAAACAACACATAATTACTAAAACGCATTAAATTAAATAAAAAAAATTAAAAAAGAAGAAAATTCATACCGGATTAAAATAAATTCTACAGGAACTAGCTATAGTATAATAAATAAAAACATACATCATTATATAAACAAACATATGCAGACCTGAAAAAATATGCCCCGGGGCAGAAAATAAGATGGCTGACGAGAGCCGAACATTATTTACGTGTTACCATTAACGGTTTCCCGTTGTGTTTGGGCTTGAAACCGACGGTACCAATGTTTTTCTGAACTTCTGTAAAACTAATAAATAAATATTTAGCTCTTATATCGAAAAAGTTTTTCTTTGTAATCGAGCACTTTGTCGGAACTCTTTCCCCAAAATACAGTAAGCAAATATATATATTTCTTCAATTATATTTTACATTTTATTTACACCAATCCTTTATGGAACTCGATGTAATTACAGAGCATATAACAAATAAAGTCTATATTCCAAATGTCAAGATGTTGACCATCTTAACGTTTATTCCTTTTAAGTAAGTTGACAAGCATATAATTTCTGGACATCACCTGTTTCGTAGCACAAAATCATTCATTTAGTTATATCAATCAATGAATTTATTTCACCCTTAACTCATAAAAAGAAAAAGCACCTATCAATTTTTAAAAGAAAATAAAGGCATTTTGTAGTCATGCCCATATGCATTTACTTTCTTTTAAAGATTGATAGGTGCTATTTCTTCTGATGAGTTAAGGGCGAAATAAATTGATTTATATAACTAAATTAATGATTTTGCGCTACAAAACAGATGCAAGAATTTTGCATATCAACTTACTTAAAAGGAATAAACGGTAGGATGGTCAACATCTTGAAATTTGGAATACAGACTTTTGTCATTTATTTGTTATATATACATATATGAGCATAACTTTACTTGCTCCACTACTTTAGGAGCTCCCACTGTTAAGAAAAAAATAGAGCTGCTCCTTTCTCCGCTCCATCTGCACGTTAAAATAACCTGTTGAAAAATTCAACACATAAACAATTTTATTTTATTTTTAAATTGTCTTTTTCCTTACTGCTTTTTCACCCTGAACAAAGCACAGCGCCACTTGGATTTGGGACCGAATCTGCAAGAATACTATGTAGGGAGTTGAGCAGCAAGATATCTGTTCACATTACACTTGAACTTCTGCATGTCAGCACAGTCAGAGAAGCAGTGACCCGAGTGAGAATCCCAAAAATCCAGCAGTTTGAGGGAAGAAACTATTTGAGAAGGTTTTCCAGCATCTACGGATGTCTACATTGCTGCTTGTAGGGTTGGAGTATGGTTACTAGTGCAGGACTGATTAGGTTGACAATTTTTTTTTTTTTTTTTTTTTACCTCCGTCTAAGAGCAAGAGACTAGTGGTAGATGCATCAACCCAGATGTGACACCAATACTCCATGCATGTACAAAGGCTTTGTAGACATACAGGGTACTCTCAGGTGTGAATAACTTTCTAGCACAGTAGAGAGAGCCCACCTTTGCAGCAGCCTTGCCAATGCCCTTGATGTATTTGTTCAAATTCATGTTCCCTGTGAATGTTAAGCCAAAAAAGTTTGAAACAAAGAGGTCACAGGTAGTGTATCACTAGCTATGGTTATCAGTCTTTATTTACTTGTCTCCTGTACTGCTGGGTAAAATTGAGTCCTCCACTCCTTGGCAGTAGAAAAAGGAGTGCACCCTTTTCTGTAAAACCCTGTAAATAAATGTCTTACTATACACTTTTATCAATGCAAGTTATTCAATAGTAGGTATATCGCTATATATGTTATCGATACTTTAACTGGCATATGTATAAAAATATTTTGACAATTTTTTTTTCAGCACAGGTGCACAAAAGTAAAGTATATTTTATGTAAAAACTCTGTCGTCGTCCGTCTTTGCATTTGTAAAAGTATATTTCAAATAAAAACGTCCACACAATAAAAAAATATCACGCAGAGAACAAGCAAAAAAAAAAAAAGAGGCAGATAATAACATCGCTCATACCATCAAAAGCTATGGAACTGAATTACCTTTCTTGGAATCTAACAAATAGAGAGAGCGGACCAAAGTCATTAGGAAGGCTAAGCAACAAAACTTTTACTTTTTAGACAAGACAGTTTTATTTAAGATACAGTATTAAAAATAGAACAAAAAGAATTAAAAGTTGCTGGATGTTTGCCGGTGTATACAATAACCACACAAGATAAGAGATTATATATATATATATATATATAGATTATTGGAGGGGTAAAATATAAGATAAAAAACTCAGCTCATCCAAAGCCGGCATTCGACTTATTTTGGAATCAGCCGAACAGGCTATATAAATATATATATATATATATATATATATATATATATATATAGTGTGTATATTGTAGGTGCTTATGCACTTATTGTACCGTGCTATTTTTTTAATAATATTTTCAAGTTAAATTCAAGTTTTACAATATCTCTTTTTTTTTTATTAAATCATTAGGTGAAAGTACAGAAGTTACAAAACACCCTCCCCATGTCAAGAATGGCCTTCTAAATAACATTATTATTTCAGTACAGTACAATAAGTGGATAGATACCTATATATATACAAATTTACATTTTGTAACAAGTCTTCCAACTTGTGTGAAAAATGTAAAAAAAAAAAAAAAAAAAAAAAAATTTTTTTACATTTTTTTTTTTTCTTCATTTTCTTTTTACATTTTTTTCTTTTTTGGAGGCATATTTTTTGAAAAAATATAAAGTTTTTTTTTTTAAATTTTTGTATATACTTTTTTTTTTTCTTTTATAAAAAAAATCATGCCATCGTTTGTGTAATTTTAATTTTTTTTTTTTGTATTTTCTTTTTTCAATTGAAGTATCGACTCATCTGCAGGAATTAGTTTGAGAAAAACTGATAATCTGAATTATTAAATTCTCACCTGCGAGAATTTCAGGTACACACACTTATACGATAAAATCTTTAATATAAATCCAACGTTATTAGAAGCACCAAAAAAAAAAAAAAAGAAAAAAAGTTTAAATTGTCTCTTTCCTTCTGATTGTAAGATGGATTCAAAATTAATAACGTTGAAATAATCCGAAATAAAGTTTTTTTTTGTTTTGCTTTTTTCATGGATTTTCATATTTTTTTTTATTTGTGTTTTTTTTTTCTTTCTTTTCAACTGTTTCTGAGAGACTGTTTCTGATAATAAAAAGTTCCTGTAACCAAACTTTGCAGAAATATTGATTACTTTAAATCAGCTCCCGGGGGAGAGGGGATAAATATTAAATAAATGTTGATTGGTATATTTTTTTTTTAAAATAGCTTATAAAAGCCCGGGGGGGGGGCGGTAGAGGAGATGCAGTGCATTTTTTTTTTTTTAAAGAAAATTTTCAGATTTTTTTATTTTTACTTTTTTTTTTCTTTTTTAGTTGTTTCCAAAATGTAATGGTTAATAGAATGTAATTAAAAAAAAATTATTTCGAAATTATCATATCAATAATTTTTTTGTATTGAAAAATAATTCCACAATGACAGAATGTTTTTTTTTTTTTTTTTCTTTTGGAGGAGAGGGGCTATGAAAATCTTACACTGTACCATCGCCAGTGAGACACACCTCAATAGCCACCTCATTTTGCAGAGTCTCGTGCTTTAACCAAGATACAACTTTGCCAATCTTCCAAAGGAACGTAACTGAACGAATGCAAATAACTCCAGAAGTCAGCACTGCCAATGGAGTAAAAATAAATCTGTACACAAGAAAATAATTTTATTTTTTAAATCTCCGCATCATGTGCGACAGACCGTTGTCCGTATTTGAGTACCCGATCATTTTGCTAGTCATAAATGTGTCATATTAAGGTATTTCTATAAACAATAGAATTTAATTGAATCAGCAGACATTATATATTCGATAAAATCCTTAAAATGCCCATAAAAGATTCAGAAAATTTCGTTTAAAGAGATTTAAATCCCATAAGAAATTTTATATTTCATCGTCATCATCATTGTATCAAGAGAATTTTTTTATTTCTTTGAATTATTAAATCACACGTAATTCACCACCAAAATAACTTATATAAATCTATCATACAATATATTCTTTTGAAATACTGTATATATAGTTAAAGACCTAAAACACAGTTATTTGTATGGCTAATTAATATAACTATTTTTTAAGCAGTTTATAATAAATTAATGCTTGGTGTTATTAACTTGTAATTTTATTGCCTTATTTTTATACATACATGTAAAAAAAATTTTGAAAATATATATGGCAGTTAAGCTATAAAGAATTTTCATCAGACTGATGAATCCTCACAAGGATAAAACGCTAAAAATTCTGCGTAGCTTGATTGCCATATATATTTTCAAAACTTTCTACCTAGTTCTACTTATATATCGAGCACTGTCAAAGTAAATCCTGAAAATATTTATATAAAATGTTATGTACATCAATAAAATAATAATGTATGCATGTACGTTACTACCTAGATCTATCCACATGTTAAGAAATGTTGAAGAAAATATTGAAAACAGATACATGAAATAATAATATCTCTCTCTATATATATATATCAAAGGATATTAAAGAATATTGAAGGATACTTTTCAAGATATAAGAACCTCAACATGTGGGGGTGGATCATAAGCCTATAAATAAAGTTATAGACAAAATAAAATATAGGTATACATGCATTTATTTGTCAGTTTCAAAAGGCTTTGAAATACCTAGGTATAAAGAGCATTTATATAGCCCCTCTTCCCAATAATGATTCTTCCTTATTGAACTGACAAATAAATTCATACATACTCATATTTATTTTATCTTGGCTATAACTATATATATATATATATATATATATATATAGATAGATAGATAGATAGATAGATATAGAGATAGATAGATAGATGTTATTTATTTGTTTTTGTTTGCGATACTTTTTGAATGAATTCAATTATTTATACGCAAGTGCATTTTTACCTAAATGCGAGTTGGGAATAATTTTCCCTTTTACCAATTTGGTACCCTCAAATGGGGAGCAGCATATATAGTTTTTTTTTTTTTTTTATTAATTTTTTTTTTAAATATAATTTTAAAAAAAAAAGAAAACAATTATATATATATATATATATATATATATATATATATATATATATATATATATATGTGCAATAATTTTGTCATATTAACCGTAATCAAAATGATTTAATAATATAGAAAGTAAATAAATTATCTAAACCTTTTTTTAAATATTATTCATTAATTTTCAAGGGAGGTAATTCATAAATTGTCATTAAAGATACGTAACGTATTATACACATTTAAAAATAATATTTAGAGCTAGCTACATCAGTCACTAGATAGTGGGTATTATCTTGTTTGTTTTAGAAAAATATTGTAAGGATTTCATCAAATATATAATTTCTGTGTTGTGTTCCATTGGATTATAGTAGTGCTCCTCTAAAGAATATTGGATCGGAAAGAAAAGATCTTCTTCAGAGACAACTTACTAAAATGAACAGCCCCTTTTAACAGACATTTTTAAAGATTAAATCGTAGGGAGATAAAAAAAAAATATATCTTGCTGAAGAAAAAGATTTTTTTTTTTTTTTTTTTTTTTAATTTTGGAGGAGACCCACTTGTAAGTCATATCTTTCAAAAGACAAACTAATTTTTTTTTTTTTTTAACTAAATTAGTTGATTAGTTTATAAATTATCAACCGTTTATGAAAAAAAAACCCCGAAAAATATCAAACAACATTTAAATGAAAGGAAGTTTGGCAAAAGGACACATTAGTGGAGCACCTAGTTGGAATTGAAAACACAAAAGCAAAGTTTTACAAATCTAACATATTAAACTATTGCTTTGTGACGGATGCTAAATAAAACCAAAAACTTAGAAATGAAAAAAAAAATTTTTTTTTTTTTCTTTTCAAATTGTTCATTTTTCTTTTTTTTTTTTTTTTAAATATTTCAATGTTTTTATTAGTTTTTTTTTTTTTTTTAATTTTTTTAAATAGTTCTATAAAAATTTATCAGTTGATTAAGTTAAATGATGTGCTTTGGGTAATTACAGCATTACACAGAAACAGGTGAAAGGTCAAATATTTAACAGAGGTAGGCGAGATATATATGTATATATAGACATATAAATCTAGATATATATGATTTGACATGATTAAAAGACGATATATTACTGTCCTGAATTTCATTTCTTCTGAAGAAAATCAAACGTTGAAAATGGGGAAACACTGTGAAAGTAAAATCTGGCTTTGTTTCATTTTTTTTTTTTTTTTTTCAAATTTTTTTAAATAGAAAGAGTTGACAATTCTAAATCAAAATTAATTTTTTTTTTTTTTTTTTTAGGGTGCGAAGTAAAATGAAGGGAAGAAGTTTTTGTACAATAATGGGATAGAAGAGTGAGGTGCAAAAAGAGGCACCTCGATGTTAAGAAGTTTTGTACAGTATGAAGAGGCTGTAGTGATGACATGAGAGGATCTGAGGGGTTTGGGTTAGGGTTAGGGGTAAGGACAATAAGTATTGTACAGCGATAAGTGCAAAGGGACAGGTAAGGAACAAGAACAGTTGTATTTACAAGATTAATAGGGGGCCACTAAAGTATACATTATACATGTAATTTACAATAAATCGAACAACACGGGGTAGATATTATACAAAAAAAAAAAAAAAAAGAGGAGGAGGACTGCGTATAAAGTAAAAACTAAATTACAGTAAGTAAAGATAACATTATAAAGGCAAAGACGGGGGTCGGAGGTTCTTTTGCGTTTTTAATTATTGTTTTTTTATTTGTTTTATTTTTTTCTTTTAATTAACCAGTTTTATTTGTGTGGTTGTTTAATTTTTTGTATTTTTGCAAATAATTTTTTGTCCAATTTTTTTTTTTTGTTGTTTGTTATTTTTTTTTTTTTTACCTGTTTTTGTGATTTTAAGTTAATAGTTATTTTATTTTGATCTAAAAAGCAAATTCTATTCAAAAATTTTAATTTTCGTTTTAAATTAAAAAAATAATAATAATAATAATAATAATTGGATCCCCAAAGATAAAAATATAAATTAAAAACAAATATAGAAGCTTAGCTGTAGAAGTGGATTTAAAACAACAAAAAAAAAAGGCAACCAGCCAATAAGCTGCATACTATTAGCTGCCTTGATTAATGAATCACACATACATGCACACACATATATTATACATATACAGATGTACACATATACATGTATACACTTGTGTGTGGGTGTGCATACAATATATATATATATATAGAGAGAGAGAGAGAGAGATGGATACATATACACATTAAAAAAAGTTTAAAAACGAAAGAATAAGAGTGCATGAGGCTGTAGAGATATCAGCCGTTATTCCATTCACCATATTGAACTTGTTTTCATTGCTTGATCATCCGAATCATACTTAGACCATTCCAATCAATTTTATGCGCCATAGTCCATAAACACACAGGCATAACAGAGCACTGCACGCAAATTGAGACTTAATACAGAGAATCTTGCATCTCAGTGTTTGTATCACCAATCTTTAAATCCCGTAGAAAAGAGAGGGCATCTAGATCAGCATCTCCAAGAGAACCGTACCCAGCCGGAGTACGAGGGGTAAGTGGTTCAATATACCTTTGTGGTTCGTCCGTGCTACTTAGTACCGAGCGGTCATAAAGACGTGGTCGCATGGGCCACATGAGAGAGGTCGGCGGATGCTGGGGTTCTCGTTCCAGCATATGACTACCGTAGTTACCATGGTTTCCGCTAGTTGCATGAGGCTTCATTTCTGCAGGAAACGGAGCTTGTAGATGCCCAGTTTTAGCTATATGCCTCTGGTGATAGTCTAAATGCTGTTCCATGGTTAGCGGTACAGAATAGTTAGATGTAACTGATGGGTGCCGCCTGGTCAGTTCATGGACCTCTTGTTCGACATCCTTCTCCGGACTTTCGTCCAACATCTTGACAAGGTTTAAGACCGTGGTTGGCGTTTCGATCTCATCACTAAACTGTCGGCTAAATCCTGTTCCCAGGGGCATGGGAGGGAAGTCCTTCATGCCGTTGTGTCGACCAATGTGATTAGGGTTATCCTCGTCTGTCGGTTTGCGCAAGGGTAAATCCAATTTGGGTAAATTCTTTTTCCTCAACGGTTCATCGGCCACTGGCTTATAACCCATACTCGGATTCATGGGAGAAATGCACTCAAAGTGATTTGAAGGAGGAGGAGGAGGCGGAAGAGTGGAATTCATGTGATGGAGGGGTGGTCCACCCATATTATTGGGAGGACCCATATTTAGATTGGGAGGTTGTTGACTCATAGTCTGGGGATTTATAGGGTTTGGATTGAGATTATGAGCCGGATGGAGGCCATGGTTGTTTGGGTTGAGCCCTGTAGGCGGGTTAAGATTATGGATTGGTTGATTTAGTGTGTGGGGAGGAAGAGAAGGAGGAGGAGGAGGAGGAGGTTGGGGAGCAAACTGGCAACCCAAAGTTTGGGTGGCAGAACGTATCGGACAGGGCTTGACAATATGGTCACTTGAAAATTTGCTAACCTGATTAAAGAGAGACAAATTATCATTCTCCTTGTATCTATCGATGCCCATCATTTGGCGAAGCGATAAATTCTTAACCAGATCATCAGTGTGCTGCGTTTCATTCTTCTTGAGTATCTGTCTGTGCAAATCCCCATGCTGCGGTTTTTTGTGCCTGCTGACCACCTGTGACCAAGTAGTCTCCACAGGTGTGGCTGACCTACTGTCCACAGGTAGATGATCGATGGCTAACTCTGGCTTCAAGTGCATCGGCAAATCCTCCGAAATATTTGCTGATATCGGAGTGTTTGTGCGTGAACTTTCAGTCGAGCTACCCAGTTGGTGGCTGGTTAGCAAGTATGACGGCACATGTTTCACGTTCGGTAACAGCTGGATTACTTGACCAGTGGCCGTTGAACTGGGGGATGATGACGATGGTGGTGGTACCTGCGAGTCCCTCATCGAAGGAGGTGTCCTTTCTACGCGTGCATTGTGGCCGCTGCTGGGAAGAGCCCGGTTACTAGGGAAGGTACCGTTGCGGTAATGTGTAGGGCGGGACATGCCATAATATTTTGAAGACATAAAAGCAGGGCTCCCAAGATAGGGGCTGCTTGGAAACCTTGGAGGTACCATCAGCATCCGATGCTCTTCTGGTGAGTAAAGATGCTGCAAGGGTAAGCAGAGAGGTAGAAATGAACTATGATAAGGATTCGGGGGCATATACATGACCGGTTGACCTTTGGTCAGCTTGGCCGTTTTAGCCAGAAGTTTTGCCTGTTCAGCATTCTTAACCTCCCCAATTGCCCCAGGATCGGATAGTGGGGTAACATTAGACTGAGATAAAACAAGTGCATTAGCAGAAGTTGTGGCTGTAGAGTTTGGCAGGTTGACAGGGTTGGGGAGTGCTTTGCTCTTTGGGAGGCTTGGCTGATGATGTGGCAGAGGCAGTTGTTGTTGATGATGCTGTGGTGGGAGTAGAGGGAGTGGTGGCTGTTGCTGTTGCTGCTGCTGCTGCTGTTGTTGCATTTGTGGGGGTGGAGGAGCTGGGGGCGGTGGTTGCTGTTGTTGTTGCTGCTGTTGTTGTTGTTGCTGCTGCTGCTGTTGTTGTTGTTGTTGTTGAGGTGTTGGGGGTAATGGTGCTCCATGTAATGGAGATGCAGTATGATGTCTCTGGGGCAAGGGAACAGGCGGTGTACTGCGTCCAGACATAGATGGTGACTGCCCCACGGGGCCAGGTCCGTGTGGAGAACCAGGATAGACTGGCGCATAAATTCCATAATATGGTCCAGTGTAGAATGGAAGATAAGGTGAACACATCTGAAGAAAAGAAAATGGATATGAAAGAAAGGGAAAGAGAAAAAGAACCTCTGAAAGGAACATGTTTAGCATGAAACATAAAAACAAATGCACACATTTTAAAAATTTACTTAAGTTTTAGAACACTATCTTCTATTAAAAATATAAATTCAAAATAATTCATATATTAAAAAATAAAATCCAAAAATAAATGTTAAAAAAATGCAAAACAATTTATATATTAAAAATAAACAATTAAAAAACACATATATTAAAAAATCCAAAATAATCTATGTATCTATAAAAGTGAAATTGTCTGTCTGCGCATGTGTGTGTGTGTGTGTGTTCGTGTGTGTACGTTTCCCTACCAAACTACTCTGTCAATTTTCAGTCTACAGACTCGAGATTTGACATAAGGGGTATTGAGATTTGGGAAAATCTTTTTAATCAGTTTTTGGCCAGAAATTTGTCTGTCGATTTAACTTTTGAAAACTCTACCAAACTCCTCCGCCAATTTTGGGTCTAAACTCTTGAAATTTTAGATGTAGGTTACTTGAACATGGATCAAACTTTTTAATTTGTTTTGAGCCCAAAACAATAAATGTTAAGGGGTCAAAATTGGGGCAAAGTTTTAAAAACAATTTTTATCTCTGCGGTCTCTATCATATTACTCAGCTAATTTTTGGTCTAAACATCTGAAATTTTACATAAAGTGTATTCAGACATAGGACAAGCTTTTTAATCAGTTTTTAATGAAAATTTGGCTGTCAATCGGTCAAAGTTCAAAAGATTTGACCTTTGCAGACTCTACCAAACTCCTCCACCAATTTTGGGTCTAAACACTTCAAATTTTAGATGTAGATTACCTTGACATGAGCAAAACTTTTTTATATATATATATATATATATATATATATATATATATATATACATATGCACATAAAGTTATGAACAGTACATAGGGCCCGAGCAAAGCTGGGCTGAACTGCTAGTATATAGATAAGAAAAAAAATTATTTATATAAAAAAAAAGATGAAATACCATTTATATATTTTCAAAATAATCAAAACCAATTTATTAAAAACAAATTAAGAAAATAAAAAATGGCATTTAACGATCTTTAAACTATTATAAAGTCATCCCAGCTCAAAAAGTTTTGTTTGTTTGTTTTTTTTTTAGAATCAGTTTTTACAATTTTTTGTGAAGGTTTTTTTTTTTTATATATTAAGAGTGTGGGAGTTGACTATTTATAGCGTGTAATTGATTTGATTCGATTTTTAGATTTGGGTATGAACTTTTACTTCTTTTAGGTTATTTAATATATTATTTGAGTCCTTTGAAAAGAGATTTTCAAATTGTTTGTTGGATACGATAATTCACATTTTTATGCAGGTTAATTGGTATTTGTTTTGTGTCAGATGTTTATCAATAATATTTCTTTTTATTTAAAAGTTTTGTTTGATTTTTTCATTTTTAGGTTGTTAAAATATTATTTGGGTCCATCTTCTGGAGAGAGATTTTCAAATTCTTTGGTTAATAGTAGAAAGTAAACCTTAGTTTTCTTTCGGCAACCCCATAACTATTACTGCTCTTATTTTGTCCTTTAATCCTCACATGCCATGAGCAATGTTTCGGACAAAGGAGGAAAAATTGCTGTTTTCTTTAGTTAGAATTTATCTATATTACACTTATCATTGGTTAGTTTCTAGCTTTGAAATAATACTTTTTCTTAACTCCTTGCATCAAATGGCTTCATGCTGTGTCTGGTACGATTTCCATAAAAAATAATTTGGGTTTCTTGGTATTTTTCTCTTATTAGATGTTAGCTCATTATTACTAATTATTACTATTATTTATTACTAATATTATTATTACTAATAATTTGTTTTCAACTTCAGTTTGTACAAATTAGTTTAAGAAACCCTATTATTTATGAAAAAGTTACATTTTTAAACAATGTTTTTATATTTGTTATTTTGTAATATTTACTGCATAGATGATGCACATAGAGTTCATATCACATTAATGTTTTATTGTTAGTCCTTCACTGTGATGGTTAGACCAAGGTTCAGCTTCTCCTTCAAGCAGATGTATGTGGGTCAGTCCAACACACACTTTTAGTATGCTACTTAAAAAAAAGGGCAAGAAATCTTTTTAACAAACCAGTTGGACTCTGGAATGAAATTTTGCTCAGATCAGTTATCTGCACAAAATCCTGCGTATCATGAAGACCAAGTTTCCTTATAACGTGATAATCTTTGGAACACAGACTCAATTTGGATGGTGATGTTGAGTTGATGTCCATTATTGTAAAGCACTGGGTGGAGAGAGTGGCAACGAGAAGGCCATGCATATGGAAGTAAGATTTAGCTCTGTGTCACACCTACGGAAAAACTCAGAAGAAGCTGTCCAAAAACTCCCACGTCTTAATCAATCCCACCTTTGAGTTCCCTAACTTGCTCAATTGCAACCTCATAAACTATTATATGTGAAGCACAGTTAAGAAAAACACCAAACGTGAGCGGATTGGCAAAATCAAACTGGTGTTCAGACGACACTATGAAGGCTACATGCCTTAGGTTCAGATTTCGGCTGTAGGCCATGGTGTAGATCCAGGGTCGCTTCTTCGAGTGAAATATATTCAGCAATCCCTTGCTTCCTTTGTTTCAGCTTGCTTGACTCATTGGTCTAGTGATCTTCAACAATTTACTTTTTTGATACCTCACTGTAATATGACTTCTTATTCCAATAGCTTCTTACCAAGAATGCAGGTTTGTGGAACTCTCTTCCTGCTCACTGTTTTCCTCCCATCTATAGCCTTGATCTTTTCAAGTTAAGGCCAATAAGCATCCCCTGTCTTTGTGGTAATCATATTTTATTCTTGTTAGCTCCTTACATCAAGTGGCTTCACATCTTGTTTGGAATGATTTCCATTAAAAAAGATAGTATAGGAGTTGTGCTTGGAATTTTCAGAATATGTCAATCATTCACCAAGATAATTTGTTTCCTTTCCAAAAAAAACAAATTTATCTCAAACAACCTGCATTTTTAAGATGCCCATGTTGCAATCTGCAAGGAAGCACTCCCATGCCATGTTCCAAATTCGAAACAAACACATTTTCCAATTCATGTAAGTCTATGAGGAACATTTTTTCCATTATAAAAAAAAAAAATGAAAATTTATATGGGAATGAGGGGAGGGAGTGATCCAGACAAGGTATGAAGTCACTTAATAAAAGTAATTAAAAAATGCTTCAAGATAAAAATCCAACGATAAGTCTTAGATTGATAGATTCAGATCCAGAAAACAGCAATTATTCTCCGTTTATCAGAAACATCATTCATGGAATGTGACAACTAAACGACAAAATAAGAGAAATGAGAATCACAAGGTTATCGAAAATAAAATCAATGTATATTTTCCAATTTTCTAAAAAATATACAATGGAAAAAATGTACAAAAAAGAAATGCAAGAAAAAAGAAAAGATAAAAAGTGCAAAAAAGAAATGAAAAAAAGCAAAAGAAATGAAAAAAAGCAAAAAAAAGCAAAATATGAAATGTAAAAAAGCAATAAAAAGCAAAAAAAAGCAAAATATGAAATGCAAAAAAGCAATAAAAAGCAAAAAAAGCAAAAAATGAAATGCAAAAAAGCAAAAAAGTAAACTAAAGCCAAAAATGAAAAAGATATGAAAAAAGAAATACAAAAAACAGGAAATGAAAAAGGAAATGAAAAAAGGAAATGAAAAAAGGAAATGGAAAAATGAAATGGAAAAATGAAATGGAAAAATGAAATGGAAAAATGAAATGGAAAAAGGAAATGAAAAAATGAAATGAAAAAATGAAATGAAAAAAGGAAATGAAAAATAAAAAGAAAAAAGGAAATGAAAAAATGAAATGAAAAAATGAAATGAAAAAATGAAATGAAAAATGAAATGAAAAAATGAAATGGAAAAATGAAATGGAAAAATGAAATGGAAAAATGAAATGAAAAAAGGAAATGGAAAAAGGAAATGGAAAAAGGAAATGAAAAAAGGAAATGAAAAAAGGAAATGAAAAAATGAAATGAAAAAATGAAATGAAAAAATGAAATGAAAAAATGAAATGAAAAAAGGAAATGGAAAAAGGAAATGGAAAAAGGAAATGAAAAAATGAAATGAAAAAAGGAAATGAAAAAAGGAAATAAAGGAAATGAAAAAAGGAAATAAAGGAAATGAAAAAGGAAATAAAGGAAATGAAAAAAGGAAATGGAAATAAAAAAAGGAAATAAAGGAAATGAAAAAAGGAAATGGAAAAAGGAAATGGAAAAGGAAATGAAAAAAGGAATAAGGAAAGGAAATAAAAAGGAAATGAAAAAAGGAAATGCAAATGAAAAAAAGGAGATGAAAAAAGGAAATAAAAAAAGGAGATGAAAAAAGGAAATAAAAAAAGGAGATGAAAAAGGAAATAAAAGAAATAAAATAGGAAATGAAAAAATGAAAAAAAGGAAATAAAAAAAGGAGATGAAAAAAGGAAATGAAAAAAGAAATAAGGAAAGGAAATAAAAACGAAATGAAAAAAGGAAATGGAAATGAAAACAAGGAAATGAAAAAAAGAAAAGAAAAAAGAAAATAAAGGAAATGAAAAAAAAATGAAAAACGGAAATGAAAAAAAGGCAAACTAATGCAAAAAAAAGCAATAAACGAAAGCAAAAAAAAAGATATACAAAAAAATTACAATTGATAAAGTTCACTCGATTCATTACCTGTGGGTACAGAGGATAGGGACATCGAGGATAGAATGGAAGAGATGGGAATGCTGGGACTTTTATATGACCATACGGATTCAATAAATTGGAGTCAAAGTGCTCATCATCCATATGAGAACGGAGCTGACGGCTGGGGACGAACTCTGGAGCCAGAGGATTGAGCACATATGTCTTTTTGATTTCAGCTCCGTCAAGTTGACCTCTTAGTTGAGTCCATGTCATACCAATTAAACTGCTATTTTTCGTTGCAGCTTCCAAGAGGTGTTCCCAGATTTTTCTGAAAAAAATATGCAAAAACATAATCAGAAAGAATATGATTCAATCTTTAAACATAAAAATAATTGTTCATGATGAAATTTGTTGGAAATTTTTAAATCAATATTAAATGAATATTGGATGAACAAACGTTTATATTGATTTGCCTCATTGAGATCTTTCTCATTTTAGGACAGAACCAATCGATTTGGATGTGTATTTGGATCCAAAGAATAAGGCATATATAGTACAAATGTAGGTAACCTCCAGCTCAAGAGGAAAGTTTGACTGTTTGACAATATTTAGTCATTGAAAAAATTTTCCTTTATCTGCAAAGTAATATATATATATATATATATATACGAGAAAACAGTAAATAAAACATGTTAAAAAACACTTTGAAATGAGTTAAAAACATATTTAATCTGAAAAGGAAACACTAGATAAGTGGATAGTCCTTAATCTGCGGAGTTTCGAAGAAATACTTTCCTTCTCATCAGAGGGTAGGAATTATAAAATGCGGGATCAGATTTTGCATGCAAAAGTATTTGATGAAACAACATGTAAGTCAAAGATCTTACTTGAAAACAAAAAAAGTGAAGCCGAGGGAATATGGTGAAGAAAAAGGTGATTACACATGAATGGATAGTCTGGTGGAAGATAAATAATCCAGTGACGGTAAAATCCAAATATATTATATATATATATATATATATATATATATATATATATATATATATATATATATATATATATATATATATATATATATATATACAGAGTGTCCAAAAAGTCACTGAAGGGTTGAAAATCTTTGTCATTTTATCATTAATGATTTTTTTTTCTATTTCAGATATTGTACAAATAATATTTTGGAAATTAATTATGGATAAGTATTGAACAACGTACACAAGTTGTGAAATTGTTTTACCAAAATCAGGGGTCAATTTTTTTGACTCAAAGAGTATATTGACGGCATTTTCATGTAAGAGATAGCCTAAGACTTGACTAGCCCCGACTTTTTCTTGTGGGGATATCTTAAAGAAAGAGTCTATGTTAACAAACCCCAAATCCTGCAAGAATTGAAGAAAAACATCAGTAACGAAATAAGGAAGTGAAATCGCAATCCAGAGATTTTACAATCTGTCATGAATAATATTTTGGAAAGAGCACAAATATGTGAAGCTGAAAATGGGCAACATTTAATAGACGTTATTTTTCATAAATAAAGATTATTTGAATTTTGCATTCTTTTTTGAATTTCCCAATGTCTTAATCAGAACAGAAAGATATTAAAAATAAAGAATCTATTTAAGTTCAAAACCCTTCAATGACTTTTTGAACACCCAATATATATACCATACTTTGGGGTAATTGCACTAACTAAAAATGTTGTTTTGGCAACCACGCATATAAAGAGCACTTTTTTTTAGTTGGCGCAATTACCTTCAGATTTGGTGCAATTACCCCAAAGTACAGTATTTATATTTTTATATATATATATATATATATATATATATATATAAAACTCAAGTATAAATTATGTTTACAAGCCAAAAACTTCCGTTAACTTAAAGCAAATATAAATATTAATATTTCTATGGTAATCCCAAACAAATAAAGCTCAATACAATAAAAATAGGAAATAGAGCTTGCCATATGTGATGTGATTTGTATGGTTGGAATGATGTGATGCGGTTTGTATGATTGGAATTCCTAGTTAGTTTAGTGTGTTGCAAATTATTGTATTACTTGTGTGTGTATATAAACATAAACAGACATCTTTTACTCACACACACCAATAATACAATAATTTGCAACACACTAAACAAACTAGGAATTCCAATCATACAAACCACATCACAAAATATAGGACAAATATTAAAAACAACAAAACATCTCCAAAACAAATTAGTTTCCTTGCCAAAATTGCCATTATAGATATGTTTTTAAATTTTAATATCGAAACAGGCTTATTTAAGCCATTTTTCACGTGTTCGTTTTTCTGTTTTCATCGTTCGTTTGCATTATGTTAGTTTTTTTGTTTTTTTTTCGATGTTTTGATTACCCCTACTCCCCACTTAATTAAAATGTTGTTTTCTTTTTTTACTTCGCTTATAACAAACAAACCTACGTCGTCGTCGTCGTAACATTCGACGACTTCTGAGCATGCACCTGTCAATTTGGTTCTTACTTAAATAAATTCAAACATCTTTCACTAACTCATTCTGGCTGGCCGATTTTTATTTTCAAACTTCATCTCAGGGCTTCAGGTTCGATCATACCCCCCCCCCCCGGGTTCTTTTTTTATTTAACACCACACACACCTACAAACACCTGGGCAACGCCGGGTACCCCCGCTAGTATGTATATATAAATCTCACCTATCTGTTTAAATGTATGTTTGTATGTATGTCTGCCTAAAACTTTTGACAAAGGCAACGGATTTTCACAAGATCAGTATCGTTTTAAAGCTCAACCCTTCAGACGACAAATGTCGAAAAATTTGCTAAAACATTAATTCCTTCACCCTCAACTGAGCACTTTTCTACAGGGAGGGGTCACTTTTTTCGCCGCTATTTTCGAAAGTCATCCCCTCTTTTCGATTAACTAGCCTTAATTTAAACCTTTGTCACTTCCAGGTTGATGATGAGCACAACAGCAAAGACGTCACTTTTTTTTTTTTTCACATTCTTTTCTTCCTTTACGGTACGGGTTCGAGCCTGCCTGCCTACTACCACTTTTTTTTTTTTTTTTTTTTGCGCTCGCAATGCTGGGCACCCAGGCTAGTATATTATATTATCATTATAGAGAGCCAGATGTGACTGGTGCTGTGTACTGAGAGATGCTGACATGGTAGTCAGTTAGAAAGAACAACAATATTACATATATAATTTTATTATAAAAGCTCTACACATGTATGGAGCACTTCTGTCATTATGACTTTTATTAGGATTATCTATTCTTTCATTTTCTTAATTACTAGGTATCATTACTGCTAATTACCAACACTACGAGTTTCTACATTAAAATTCATATTAACTATTAAATGACATTTATCATTCCTGGATACAAGTTTTAAAATAACTTTAAATTTTAAATTAATTTTACTCCATTAAAAACATATAGGCTTAGCAGGCCATATGAAGTAATTAATTCCCACTTCCCATTTCACCAATATGCATGTCATTGAACGGTTTTGAGTTAACCTGATTTGTCTCAACACCCGTGGAAATTTTAATAACAACCTTTTGCATGGGAATATACAAGATCCATTTTTCTTTTTCTTTTCTCTATCTTCTTTCATTCCACCACTTAACTTGCTTGTCTCTCCCTTTTTTTTTTTTTTATCTTTTGAATTCGCTTTTGTCTGTTTTAATTTTTAATTTTACTTTTTATCTCCCATCATTTATTTTGTATATTTATTGCATTTTCTAAGCTTTCTGTTATTAAGAGATCATGTGACCTTTTCAAATTTCTATTTTTTGTAAAATTCATTTTTTTCTCCATTTTATTGAGGACATGACTTTCTTAAAAGCAACATCACCTGACGAGATCTTAAATTACTCTATTTTATTTCTAATTGACCGAAACATTGTCATGATTGTGTAGCAATATTAAAATATTTATGTAAATATAAATAAGTATATCTTGCTCTATTTATTATTGAGCACTCTTATATAAACCTTGTTAAATTAATTATTTTTTTATCTTTGAATATTCTTAACCTGGAATTATATATATATATATATATATATATATATATATATATATATATATATATATATATATATATATATATACTCGGGTTTTTTTATATTCAAAAGTAATGGACTAATGAATTCAACGAGGTTGTTAGATAGTGCTCAATAAAAAGAGCACTATATATGTATATATATGTATATATATATATATATATATATATTTATATATTTTTTTTTTTCCTCTCTTCTTTTTCTCTCTATTTTCGTTCTCTATTTCTTTCTCTATTTCTTTTTTTTTTCTCTTCTCAATCACTCTCTCCCCATTGTAATCTTTTAACTTTATTTAAATTGCCCCTCCCTTTTTACATTTTTTAATTAAAGTTCTGTGTTTTAAGTTTTTTAACTCCAACTTTTAAAGAGTTCCTACCTAAAGTAAAAATCCATTATTCATTGAACTTTTGAATAGTCAAGTCGCTGCCTGATGATATCTGTTGTTTGATTGAAACAAGTGGCTATTTTTAGCAGCGGGATGTGAGCATGTTTATATAACAATAAACAAGTATATATATATATATATATATATATATATATATATATATATATATATATATATATATACACATACTAGTAGGGAGATCCAATGTTACCCAGGATTAAATGATGATCAACGAATGTTTCCCACTCCCATATTTTTATTGCCATCAAAACTGGTGAAATCGTCCATTTTTAAATCAAATCGATTGATTGCCTGCTGTAGTTGAGGACTCCTTGCCTCCCTGCGGTGACTTAGTCCACAATACATTATAGTCTATATTGTACTGTAGAGAACCTACTGTTGATTTTATAGGTCTTTCTGCTTGTGTGATAATAAAACTTCTCAAATGCACTTGTGATGTTAGGTTGTATAAACTATTAACTTTGGTCAAAACTGCCTGTTTTTCCTTTCATCGGATTTTTTTTGATTATCGATACTTACCGAAGACATTCTAAAACCTATCCAAGAACACTACCAGATACATAAAGTACATTTGTGCGAAATTTAATTTAAAAAAAAAAAAAAAAATCGTTCTCAGCCGTTTCAGAATCCATAGAGAATGAACTCACACGTACAAAGCTTCTTTTATATAATGGTAGATATGAGCATGTCTTAATTTTTTTTTTATTTGCTGTATTGTATTGCCTTCTATGAATTGGTTTTATATATGCACTAAGCCATGCTTACCATCTCTTACATATATGCAGAGGGAGGGAGGATCACAAAGATAAATATAAATATCTTAAAATTGGAACCTATCAAGATAATAAAAAGCTTGATATACAATATAGAGCCACTAAAGAAATAGGAAAAATTGATGATGAAAAATAACATTGAATAAATTACAATATTTATTGATCGATCAAAGGAATTATAATGAAGAAAAATTCTTAACCCATGGATTTTCAAACATAAGCTCTTTTCATCAGAGGATAAACATTATTAAATGTTAAAACATATATTAAATTAAAACATTAAAACATACCCTTTGACAAAAAGTGCTTATCTTAGAAAATTCATGAGTTATGGATTTTTCATCATTATAATTCCTTTGATGGATCAATAAATATTGTAATTTATTCAGTTTTACTTTTCATCATTAATTTTTCCGGTACTTGTGCAGTTTAATCAAGACATTAAAAAAATGAAAATATCAAGGAAAAAAAGGGTTATTTTGTACGTATCCGTTATGGAATGAAGTTCTCCAAAAAAAAAAAAATTTCACTTAATTTCATCAAGTAGTTTTTTTGGATTTTTTTTACAGTGAAAAAACAATTTATGATACCGAGCAAAAGATTCGATTTTTAGAAAGAAAAGCTTGTATTAAAGATGGGGAGGGAGTGTCGGCACTTTAAGCTGAGTTATCTCCCCATGGCGTGTTCAAAAAATTCAAAGATGGCTACCTTCAACGCACTGTTATAAAAATGTGTTTTTCCGCTGTAAAAAAAAAAAAAACTACTTGATCAAATTAAATGAAATTTTTTTCGGAGAACTTCAGTCCAAAATGGATACATACAATATAACCCTTTTTTTTTTTTTTTGTGATATTTTCATTTTTTAATGTCTTGATTAAACTGTACAAGTACCATTTTCCTAATACTTTATATATATATATATAGTAGTAGGCCACCTGGCGTTGCCTGGTCATAAAATATGCATAAATATACTTTAATTCAGACAGAAACTGAGACATGTGCATGCGAGTATTATGTTTTTTTTCTAAACAGTTCACTTCTTCACTTTTTCTGAGTGAAAAAAAAAAAAATTACTCGAGCTGAGATCAAAACCAAAAATCTAAAGTCAAGTGAGTCAAGTATGATAACCATTAGGCCAGATTGACACAATATTTAAATTGTGTTTTCAAACCTACTTATTCTTAGCATAAGGAATTTGTAATGTGAACAATTTGCACATGCACATTCGTGAAACAGATAACAATCCGATGACTCCCAAGTACGTATTTTTCAATTTTAACCTCTCAGCGGCCCTTTTTTTCCAGATGAAAACAGATTAAAAAGTTTTTCACATGTCTGAATACCCTATATACCAAATTTCAAGTCTGTAGATCAAAAATTTGTTGAGTATATAGGTTGAGAATTGTCTTCACACACATTCTCACTTCTATATATAACAGGACTACTGCAGTAAATCATGTATACAGGTGTTTTTGTGGAAAATTATGGTAAACCTCCCACAAAAAAAAAAAAAGATAAATACTCTACTTACCTGCATTTCCCTACCAGACAAAGAGAGACAGGGTCGCCAATAACCGCCACCAATGACTGAGCGCGAGTGATGGCCGTGTTCAATAGTTTCACATTAGACAGAAACCCATAGTCCATCATGTCCATGTGTCCCTCTGTGCTGCATGTGTGTCGAGTACGGACAGTACTCAATACAATCACACGAAATTGTTTGCCTAAAAACAAAACAAAAAATTTCCGTCTTAATTCAAATGCTAATGAGATTCAAATTTCAAGGATTTTTACATTCATATTTGGATACATCGGACTACTGTTCTCATCTTTAATGTGATTTTCACAATGTTTCAGTCGATGTAACAGTACGAGCTTTTTTCAAGTCTCACACAAAACACACATTCATATTTCAAGCTGTCATATATATACGCGCACACAAACATACGCGCCCACGTCCACACATGTACACTTATTCACGTTCGCGTACATACACTCACATTCACGTATATATACACACACACTTACGTATACACATGTACTCACACACGCGAACACGAACACAGCACATGAACGACGTCACTTCTGCTTTCTAAGGAAATACACATGCGCAAAATACACTCTGGAAACGAGTATAAAAACAAGGCGATAAGCTGTTTCTAATCCTCTTAAGAACCAACTCTCAACGAGAGAGGTTGGGTTTACAAGCTGCCGCCGTTTCGGCGCGCGCGCCCGCGTACCTCACGCCCACTTCCTACTATGTATGGGGCACGAGCTAAAGACAGTATGTATACATTCTCACTCTCTCTCTCTACATCTACTACTGGCCACTAAGAACACCTTCGCGTCGCTGACTACTAACTGATGACAACTCTAATATCCTCTCCTTTGTCTACACGCTGGACTACCATTCTCAATTTTCCTACAACATTTATTTCTCTTCCCACGCGCGAACAAACAATAGTGAACCGAACTTGAGATGAAAACATATTTTCTATTCTTGCTACAACACCAGTCCTGTAACGAACATGGGTTACATACGCGCGGACATGTTATAACTAAAACATTCATTTCTTTCAACAGCAAATAAACGACATTTATCTTATCCATTAATTGAGTCTTTGTTTCCTTCAATTCCCATTCGTTTCATTATTCTTTTGTAACAGGATTGGGGTATTTATATATCCTAGTCCCCTACATAACCTCCGGCCTTCTTCAGATGTATCTTCCACTCAAAATTCCGTCCAAATTCCCAGAGTTTGTCAAGATACATTTGAAAAAGTTCGGAAGTTACATTGACCAAAACGTTGTGAAAATCACACTCAAGATGAGAACAGTAGTCCGATGAATCCAAATAATACGAATAACCAATCCTCATCTCAAAAATTAAAAAACATCAATTTTTACATTTATCAAAACTTAGAGGATCTATTATGGTAGGACAGGATATTTGCTAGAAATATATATATACAAAATAAATGACAAAAGTCTGTATTCCAAATTTCAAGATGTTGACCATCTTACAATTTATTCCTTTATGTAGCAATAACACACCATTTATTTTCTTTAGATCGAATAAACTAAAATCAAGTATTATTGAAAAGAGCATAAAAAAACAAAGAAATATTATCTTTAGTTTTTTTTAAATTGGTCCATTAGAACTGGATTTATGACGATTCAAAGTATCAAAAAATGTATGGTTCACTGGACATTTTGTCTTAAGTCAGTCCTATTCAAATGTATATAAGCTTGTGACTGAAAATGGTAGGAAATTTGCACAATTTATAGATTAACCAATCTTTAAAAAGCTGTGTCTTCAGATCTTTTTAAGATATTATGATGAAATTTTGAAAATATTATCATAACACCATGAAGGTTCAGATGGCTCTATTTATGACCATCTCACTTGGTAACTTAGGGACTAATTAGCATATTTCAGTTTCATTTTAATGCCTTTAAGTAGAAACATCATAAAAACAGCTAAGAACAATGGTAAGGCTTTGTCATTATATGAAGTATTATTCTAATGGACATTATCATTTGTCACGATCACATGAAAAATCCAAGATGGTGACCGGGAAATCCAAGATGGCCACTACGACATGATTCAAAGAAATTAACAAACCATGGCTT
This sequence comes from Euprymna scolopes, assembly GCF_053919585.1. Taxonomy (NCBI): domain Eukaryota; kingdom Metazoa; phylum Mollusca; class Cephalopoda; order Sepiida; family Sepiolidae; genus Euprymna; species Euprymna scolopes. The sequence continues at coordinate 24,615,314 of NC_136510.1, read as the reverse complement.
GTAGCATATCAAATTGAAGGGAATTTTGTACAAATTAGTATTATGTTTTCAAGCACATTAAATTAATTAGTATAAGTAAGTTTCATTTTAACAGCTTTAAGCTGCCGTGGCAATTATCATATGGGTTTCTACCACTATTTTGTATATTTTTTTATTTTTAAGCCATTGTCGAGACTTAAAAGATTTCAAGAGACATTGCAGCCATTTTTTTCTTGTTCTCATGTAACGCTTGACACTACTTGTTTTTCAAACAGAAAAAAACATTTACAACACCAAAAATTTATCATAGTAGGTAGAAGAGTAACTTATCTTGCCTTTGGTAACATTTATTTGTAATATATTTATTTTTAGATCACTTTTTCATACCTCTGGATTGTAAAACAAACTCAATAAATGTTATCTTAAGCAAGATAAATTACTCTTTTACTTAGCAGGATAAGTTGTGTGTTTTAACTCATTTAAAAGTGCTTTTTACTTAAAAATAAAAAAAAGTGGTGTCGAGTGCAGCTGTTTGAATTAAAATTAAACAAAAACAATTTTTTTAATGAAATCAAACTAAATTACAGCGCTATTTTTTTAATAGTATTTTTTAAGTTAAATTCAAGTTTAACAATATCCTTCTTTATGACATTGTTAGGTGAAAGTACAGTATTGTTACAAAACACTCTCCCCTTGTTAAGAATAGGTTTCTAAATAATAACGTTAGTAAAATATAATTATAACTTTTTATTAAATTGTTAGGTGAAAGTACAGAATAGTTACAAAACACCTTATCTCCATGTTAAGCATGGGTTTCTAAATAAAGCGTTTCAGAAGTTTGGGAGACTGTTTTAGAGTTGCATGCCCTTAAAATACCCTCTCTTTTCTGAAAAATTGGCCAAAATTCAGGAAATCGACCAATTTTAATGAAATGCTCAGTATTTATTAATTAAAATTTTCAGTATTAATTAATTAACAGTAACAGAATATAATGTAAATATGTATAAAAATGATAACATTTTCAACATCTTATTTGTTGTATTAAACATTCCTCTCCTGTTTAAACATGTTTTTCATTTAGTTTTATACAAATAAACTTTCGGTACTTATGCATTTATGTTACCATGCCAAAATAATGTTATTAATATTTAGAAATCCATTCTCAAGATGGGGAAGGTGTTTTGTAATTATTCTGCATTTTCACCTAATAATTTAATAATAAAAAACATATTGTAAAACTTTAATTTAATTTGAAAATACTATTTTTAAAAAATAGCATGGTAACATAAGTGCATAAACACCAAACTTTCTTCTATTCAGTTTTTTGTTTGAATATTTTTAAAGAAAAAAGATTTCCGACACTAAAATAGAATGTTAATGAAAACATTCGTTTTCTTATCAAAAACTGATGTTTTCAAAATTATCTATATATCTATAAAAGTGAACATGTCTGTGTGTCTGTGTACATTTTCCTTTGCAATAACTCTGTCAATTTTTAGTTTACAGACTCGAAATTTGATATACAGGGTACTGAGATTTAGGAAAATCTACATGATCTGTTTTCGGTCAGAAATTTGGCTGTTAAAGGGTCAAAGTTCAACGATTTGACCTTTGAGAACTCTACTAAATTTCTCCGACAATTTTGGGTCTAAACACTTGAAATTTTAGATATAGGTTCCTTGGACATGGATTTAACTTAATAACTCAATGTGAGCCCAAAACAATAAATTTTAAGGGGTCATAATAGGGGTCAAAGTTTTTAAAAAATTTACCTTTCTTTTGTTGTTTTTTTTTGTTTTTGCTCAGCATACACCTCCAAACACCCGGGCAACGCCGGGCACTCATATTAGTATATCTATATAAGTGAAAGTGTCTCTGTGTGTGTGTGTGTGTGTGTGTGTGTGTGTGTGTGTGTGTGTGTGTAGATTTCCCTATGCAATAACTGTCAATTTTCAGTCTACAGACTCGAAATTTTATATACAGAGTATTGAGATTTAGGAAAATCTTTGTAATCGGTTTTCGGCCAGAAATTTGCCTGTTAAGGAGTCAAAGTTCAACGATTTGACCTTTGAGAACTCTACCAAACTCCTCTGACAATTTTGGGTCTAAACACTTGAAATTTTAGATATATGTTCCTTGGACATGGATCTAACTTAATAACTCGATTTGAACCCAAAACAATAAATGTTAAGGAGTCATAATAGGGGTCAAAGTTTAAAAAAAAGAAAAATCGTTATGATTCTTACCTTGTACATTAACAACTCGTTCAACAGAAACGCCACCCAAATCACGTTTCCTCAATTCAGTTCGAATCCTCTGCACCTGAAATCACAATCAATAATTGTTTTTAGACATTAAACCCTCCAAGTGGTTGGAAGGAATGGCTTTGAATTCATATATATATTAGAAAATTTTTCCCAAAGGTTTAATATATTAAAATCTATTAGCCAGTGGCAATGTACATATTGCAATAAAAATTAACCCAGAAAAAAGAGCATATTTTTGAAAATCCATGGATTCTTACTGGTATAATTTTTTTGTTTGAATTTGATGGATCAATAAATATTGAATAAAATTAAATAAATTATTGTAATTTATTCAATTTTATTCTCACCATATGGTGAGAATAAAATTGAATAAATTACAATATTTATTGATCCATCAAAATTCAAACTTTGATATACTTAATATTTTGTGATGATCGTGCTCCCAAAAATTTTAAACTAACAGTATTTGTCCTTGTGTACATGTTTCTCAAAATTACAATTTATTATCGCATTCATTAACAGAGCACAAAATATAGAATTATATGAATGTCTTCATCAGCACAGTAGTTCATTATCAATACAAACTGACAATATTTAATTGAATTGTCCAATAATTATAAAGTTTTTTCCCTATGACAGGCTAGATAGATGGGTGGAGACAATCAAGATAAACAATATATATTTTAGGACTGATTCAATTTTTTCAGAGATCAAACCAACTTTCCAAGTACTTTCCAACAGATTTTACTTCAAATTGTTTATCTCCCTACACTGCAGGAAGATGTGATACAAGATTGGAAGGTGGAAAAACTAGTGCTCTATAGCAAGAGCATTCTGTCCTACATAAACATGCTCGAACAACTCTGTTGATATTCCACGGGGCACCTTAGTCAATGAGAAATAAACTAATAAAGCATAAGATAATGCCTGGGAGGATGGACCTCCTAGAGCTGCACCAAACCATACCTCAATCTGACAGAAGATGCCACAAAGAGAACTTTTATACATCTTCTTATTGTAGTAATAAAGATGATGACGAGTTTGTTGCTGACATCAATTTTTAAATGTTGATATGAAAAACTCACCTGGTCACCATAAGGTGTAACGACTCCAATGCTATTCTCGTTGAATGGTTCCCATTCCGCGGGCCAATTCTTTACCAATTCAACAACTCTTTCGGTCACTTCATAAACCTAGGGAATGAATAAAGAAAAAACAAAAATCATGATGATCTGTGATTAGATAGGATGAAATGAGATATTTTAGGTAGTTGCGCAGCATGTGTTACCAGCAACTTGGATATAGCACACACTTACTAGCACACCATGAACATTCACCATGTTGCTATTTACTTACCTTTTAACAAGGGCAAAGTTAGACACAAGGCCATTTTCAATGCTCTGAATCATCAATGTGTTGTTGTTTTTGATAGACTATGATCAAACATGGCACCAAATTTTAATACATACAAATTTTCATTGACAAATTTTCATGCAAATGAATACATTGCAGGTGCTTGTTTAAAATGACACTTATGTGAAAAAAAAAAATACAAAAATATTTTTATGATGTACATACTCGTTACAGAATGAAGACGTCATATTCCAAAAATCATGTGAATTGATCAAGTACATCATAAAGACTTTTTTGTATTCTTGTTTTTTTTTGTTTTGTTTTGTTTAGATAGGTGTAATTCTAAATAAGCACCACATCATCTTCCGATTTCTTCCTCTGCTATCTCGCATAACTTCAATTTTCGATCAAACAAAATAAGTGTGTTGACTTTGTTTTTTTTATATTTTCCGGAACGGCTGCCAAATTTAGATGACCCAAGTGTGCAGCATTATTTGCATCTGTATGACCATATTTAAAGCCAGCATACCATCTATTAATTTTTTTCTCTGACAAATAGCATAAAATTTATAAACCAACTGCTTTGCTTGAACAGTATTTTTTCACATCAGAAAGCAATGTTTTATCAACACACAAAATTCAGATTTTTGCACCGCTTTTAAAATTTGCAACAATAACGTCACATAAATACTTTCTTATGGAAATCGCTTCAGACATGGCATGAAGCCACTTGATGCAAGGAGCTAAAAAAATACTACTTCAAAATCAAAAACTTCTCAATAATAAGTGTTAGATGGAATAGACTCTGACCCAGAAAACAACAATTCTTCCTTCTTTGTCAGAAACATCGCTCATTGAATATGAGGTCTAAAGAACAAAATAAGGGATAGAGAGTTACGTGGCTGCCAAAAGTCAACCCAAGGTCTACTTTCTAGTCTTTTTAAGATAAAATTTGTAAACTAATAATCCAATTGGGTTCAAATTTTCACATGTGCCATTTGAAGGTTAGTACTTTAGAATGTAAACAATTAAACAAAGCAAATCAAGATTCATAACTTGAACCGATCCAGGAACAGGTATTCTTCTTGTTAACTTATGAAAAGGACAAAAAAATATTAAAAAACAAAATAAAAATAACACGACAAAATCTACTGACCTCTGCAATATTATAAAAGCCGGTGCTGTTCTGGTGTTGTACTTCTTCCCCCTTTGCGGTGAAGAATGTAAACGGCCAGTAGGTCGGGTGGCGGCTTTCTTGTCCACCTGCTATAAGTTTGTTGTCGTAGAAAAGACTAGAGGTGTACTTAACGAGCTCTTTTGTGGAACGGTAATTCTCGTGTAGCATTATCCGACATGGGGAATCCACGGGATATTCTTCATAAAGTCGTTCCAACAAGGACCGATGGAAGTTTCTCTGGCGGGCAAAATCAGCATAAATTTCAGGACTCATCTAAAAAGGAAAATAAGGATTTCGTTTATGGAGTATTCATAAGGATGTTGATAGTCGTGAACGCTAAATTTGTAAGTATTTTAGTCCCAATGAGATCACACTGCTAAATGCATTCAAGGGGACAAGAGACATAGGTTACGAAATCATTAGAAAGCTAGTGTTTAAAGTTCTAAAATAAATCAAGGGAGGAACTGAAAAAAAAAAAAATTAAAATTAAAAAAATAAATAAAAATGATTTTGGGGGCTTGTGCTGTACACTAGAGTTTTTTTTGTTTTTTGCTTTTTTACAAAGAAGTCATCACTTAGCAAGGCTCGGGGGCCACTCGAGGATAAGGGTTAATGAGTGTACGATAGGCAATGGGACAATATTGTAGTGGAAATGAGGTAAATTGGATTACTTAAGGGGACGGCTCATCAAGAACTTGTTTACATTGGACTTGAAGACAACCATATTGTAGTCAGCTAGAAGGCAGGAAAATGGAACAGAGTTCCACAAGCATGCAGTTCTAAGAAAGAAGCTTTGTTCATAGAATCCATGTTTAGGTTAAGGCACAGATAAAGAGTAAGGAAAATTATTGATAGTGGTTTCAACCAGACGAGTGTTTTTAGTAGAAGTTTGGCAAGGGTGAACCATAAATTGAAGCTTAGACGAGAACCTGCCATGAAAATAATGATAGAGCAGAGACAGACTCGCAATGTCTCTTCTGTGGGAAAAAGGTTGCAGGGAAAGGAAAAGAGCATCTCCTGCTAGGCTACAAAGTCTATTTTCAACTCTGTCAAGTCAGGATAAGGTGCTCCTAGCAGCTCCTGCAGGTTTTTGAACAAATACATTTCAGATAAAAAAAATACTATTACGCACTAATATGTCATGTCGAAATTAGTATGAATTTCAAAAATTATAAAAATGATCCAGTAGAAGATGTGCTAGATCTATTTTTCAGAAAAAATCGTAGTGACTAGCAGTCGGACATTTTATATTTTTTCAATGACAGATTTCAAGGAAAGCAAGGTGTGGCACAATAAAGAAGCTTTCTTTTTGGGGAGCTAGGGCTTCTACATTAATAAAACTTATGCCTGAATGTGCTTGTCGGGAGAAAAGAAAGAAAAGCGTTATTATTGAAAAAACCTTGACGTCTTCAGTAATTTGTCAATCAGGTATGATTTGAGCCAAGAGTGACAGTTGTTTATTCAACCAGTCAAAATGATTCGAGACCCTAGATTCATAAAGTCAAACTAAAAAGAACTTGTCATCGAGACCTACAAAAACAAAACAATGTTCAAATGTTATGTATGAATGTCTCTCTCTCTCTCTCTTTCAATGAAGAATTAAATTGTTTGTTTTTAAACAGTCAAAGCTTGGATTTTGTGCGCAACAGGCACATGGGAGTTTGCACCATCTGTGAGGCCCGTGGTGTAGTGGATAGAGACGTTGAATCTCTATGGCTCCAGGTGAGAATTGTCTGAAGATAGCGGTTTCAATCCTACCCAAAGCCGGCCAGAGGCTTACTTGGCCAAAATGTGGTGATACAACAACAACTACGGATGGCAATAATTGTTGAGAATGCAGTTAGGAGATTTTTTTTTTTTTTTTTTTTTTTTACATGGGGGTCACCACTTATCAAGGCCCAAAGGCCACTTAGGGATAAGGGTTATTGCGTGTACAGTAATCAATGAGACAGTATTGTAGTAATCATTAGTATTGGGGGTTTTGATAGAGTGTCTTACTTAAGGGGGTGGTTTGTCAGGAGTTTGTTTATGTTGGACTTGAAGACGTCCAAGTTGTAGTCAGGTGGGAAACAAGCAAGCGGTAGAGAGTTCCACTGGCGTGCAGTTCTAAGAAAGAAGCTTTGCTCATGGAATCTTTGGAGTTCCTATCCCGTCGCAGTTACCACCTGACGAAGGCCAGAGGAATAGTTGGCCGAAACATCATGAAACAACAACTAAAAAGATGAGGATAATAGACCGCAAGATATAAATAATACTCATCTCAATAATGAATTCTAATTAAATAATATATAAAAGAAATTATATTTTCATAAAAATGCCTTTGTTTGCTGCCTTGTACAAGCATTAAATTTCAGCTTGCAGTCGCTGCCATTTAATGCCGATGATAAACATGCTGCCTGTAACAATGCAACAAAGATTCGACGACCAAGAAGAGACTTATATGAGCTAGTCATAGCCGACGCCATATCAACCCTCTTGACGTAAGGGATATGCATATCGTTTTATTGTTTATTCCCCTGGGGAGCTGATTGCCGTTCCCAGGATGTTTCTCAACCAAGTAACCCTTCCCTGGCAAACGATCAGATCACAAAGGGAGATAAGTCAGTTTGTCATATAGAATTGATCACACAGCTCTTCCACATTAATTTGATAAATTCTATTTTTACTTGTAATCATTTTTGTACGAGATCATTTTTCGTAATTTATGGAATCTTTATCAATTTCAACATGGCACATAAGTATGTTTTTACCTGAAATGCATTTGTTTGAAAACACGGTATACTGTACAAGCACTGTTTTATTTTTCCTGTGAAAATTGCTTCAGACAAACCATAAATCCACTTGATGTAAGCTAATAAGAACGAAAGATGATTATCACAAAGACAGGGATGCTTATTGACCTTAATCTTGAAATGTAATGATCCAATACAAAAATAATTATAAATAAAAATACAATTTATCGAATCATCAAGTTTTATCGAATTAATATGGAAGAGTTGTGTGATCAATTCTATACAACAAACTCACTTATCTCCTTGCTTTCTATTCCAGTAGCTTCTTTGCAAGGTTGTGGAACTCTCTTCCTGCTCACTGTTTTTCTTCTACCTACAGCCTTGGTCTTTTCAAGACTAAGATCAATAGGCATCTCCTGTCCTTGCAATAATCAGCTTTTGTCTTTGCTGGCTCCTTACATCAAGTGGCTTCATGCCTTGTCTCAAGCAATTTCCATGAATAAAAACAAAAATTATTGAAAAGACAATGGGTATAGGTAGGTAAAAAAATAAATAAATAGATAAATAAAATAATAGGTTAGGAAACTGGCGCTGTCTATCCTTCTCCCAAGGGTAGATGAGCCTCTCTTTAGCCATGGTAGGCAACTCATCTAGTGATGGTGTCACAATAAAAAATACCCTTGATAGCATTGGCGAAGCATCAAGTATTTCCAGCCATTAGAAAAAACATGGAAGATTCCGTGGAATTTGTTCATATTTTACCTGCGCCTACTGGCATTGAATGAAACAGCAACAATAGGTAGGAGGAAAACAGTCAGCAAGAAGTGAGTTCCACAAGCGTGTATTTATTAAGAGACAGCATCTCATAAGAGAGCAACCGTAGACACCTTTCTCATTTGATCATCACCTTTGATCAGCAAGAGAACTAAATTTGCCGAACACTGTTGGAGGACTAATGATGAAATTATCAGTGATGTTCTTTGTAGAATGCAAAACAGAGATGTGGCTCAATTGAACCAGATTTCCTCAGGCGGGGTTCAGTTTTTCAGCCATTTCAATGTCATCTATTATATAAAGGAGAGATGAATTACTTACATTATTATTTCCAATGCATTAAAGCAAGAGAGAGGAATGGGCTGGATAGAGATGAAAGAGGGGAGAGGGAAGGAAGAAAGAGAAAAATAGAGACAAATTGAGAGAAATAGAGAGATAGAAGTTTTAATATAAAGATGTTCTACATGTGTTTTAACCTCTTCAATTTTGTTTATTTTATGGTCCCGGGCAATGTTGCGTAGTCCTGCTAGTTGATTAAGAAATGTTAAAAATTCAGTTAATATCGGATGATTCTCTAATATTTGTTTGTTTGCTTTTTTAAATTACTTGAATTTACATTACTTGCCTCTAAAAAAAATGCAAAGAAAAAAAATAAGACTTGCACAAGATTTGATCCCGCATCTCAGAAAGAGAGATCATCTGTTACAGATGTATATACAGAGACGATAGATTAGAAAATCATAGCAGACAGTTATAGAGAAATGTCGACGGACGACATAAATAGAAAGGGTCATATTTTTTTGTTCTATTTTGTTCTTTTTTTTTTTTTTTTTTTTTACTTACTTGCATATGATCCCCAGCTAAAACAACCTTTGTATTCTCTCCAGCCAAGCCCAAAGGAATAAGACTTTCCGTTTCCATAACCTGAGCCGCCTCATCAAGAAATATGTGGGAGAAAAAATCTTAAATAGAAAGAAAAAAAAATCAATAGAACATTCCTATCCCAAATTTGATTATTGCATAATATAATGATGGAGACCGGGTTAGGGAGTGCAACAGATGAGAAACATGGACAAAATCATCTCAACATAAGGCCATATATAAGACAATAAGAAAGAAATTATTTTTGAAAAGAGATTGGAAATCAGAACATTCCTTTATCTAAAACACTATTAAGACAAATAATAAACAATGGGATAGTTCCTATCTGGGGAAAAGTAGTTCACCCATACTATGTATTGTTGAGATTACGGATGCTGTATGCACTCAGCATCTCAGGAGGTTCAGCCATGTACCAAATGCCACCTCCTGCATTTATTGTATATGTTTGGATATACTGGTGAGCATGATGGACAGAGGAAGATGTGATTAGAGTGTATAAAAAGTGCATAACAACCTGCCTGATGTCAATCCTTTTGGACTGGAATGTATAGAAAACAGACATAAGACATTAACTAGAGTTGCTTATGGATGAAAAAGTGTTAAATAGAGTTCAAGTCACTATTTTGAATTTCCGTCTGTATAGCAACTGGAGCACATTAAGGAACAAATTGATGGTCATAAAAAAATTTGTTCATTATGTATTTTTATATTTTGTGCAAAAAAAATATTTTAAAATGTAGTAAAAAAAAAAAAAAAAAAAAAAAAATCAATTTGGGAATCTGAAATAAGACGACCTCCTGGAGTGGATGTGGTATTATGGTGGTTGAAAACTTTAGCTAGGAATAGCTTAGACAGTCATAAAATACAGTGACAAGGATGACCATAGATCCCCTCTCCCCACACTTCTGAATGGCCTTGTGCCTAATTTATTTATGACTTTTGTATGATTTGCATAAATAAATGAATTTTTCAAAGTGCAGTATCTATTCTCAGTATTCCAGCAACCACATCATTTTATTGTTTCTTGGCCTTTTGGCTTAGATCAAAGTGTAATATCTGTTCTCAGCATTCCACGATCCCTCGGTAATTATTACTATTATAGAATTATTATTATTTTTGTGTATATGTGAATATAGAAACCAAAATGAAAATAGTAGTCTGAATAATCTAATCCTTATCTAAAAAAAAAAATCAGAGATATTTTCTCCAGAACTGCAAAAACACTCCTCAATAAGAAACAAACAAAAAAAAAAAAGCAGATGGTGGTGCTTACCTGGGCCCAAATTCAAATCATAAATAGTTCGAGATTGGTTCAAGGTTGTTACAATAACTCTATGCTTTACCAAATCCTCAATAGTAGGATCTCGGAATGTTGAATCAGGTTGAAGCAAAGAGTATTTGATGACGGCACTGTGGACAGTCTGCACCCAACGTTTGCGGAAATAGATACGCAATGGACGAGCTTCTTGGTGACCAGACATTACGTAAGGATCAAAAAATTCTTTGATGTAAAGATCAGCAGCACTAAAGTGACAAAAAAGACAAATGTATATAAAAAGCAAAAATGTGTTTGTATATGCATTTTTTTGTATGTCCGGCAGAGGCTTTGGGATGGGGGTCACTTAATTTTTACAACTTTTTGTATACTCCCTAGATTATAATATCTCCAATTTGTGAAAGGATGTTGTGTCTAATCTTTTATTTGAGCGACTTTTATTTTATAAAATTCACGCTATCCCGTAGTCCCGCCTGTTTGTTCATGTTTTTCCTTAAAAAGCGAAACTAAATCGAAAGTAAAGCAGGCTTATCCAGAAAGCAATAAGCTTTGATTAATACAGGGGAAAACACCTCATATCAGACAATTGCTATTCATTTGGACATTCCCCTTTTTGTGGGGAGTTGGTTTGCCCCAACATCTTGGGGGAAACAAACAAATACGCAGAAAACATAAAGCTGGCTCTGTGTGATTTCATTTCTCTATGGTGTGATGTCTGATCTAGAAAACCAGACATTCGTTTTTAACCGTTTAATTTCAACCATTCTCACTTCTCTACCATCCTAGCGTCACGGTAAGTTATCACGCTTTTTTCCTCTTCGCCTCAAGGCTTCAGGTTCAGGCCTACCTGCCTACCAAAACTTTTTTTTCCCCCTATTCACACTGATAAACACCCGGGCAACGCCGGGCACCCCCGCTAGTATATATATAAAAAAGAAAAATTTTATAAGTTGTCTCCCTTAGAAAAATATGACAAGTATATATAAAAAATTGCCTCCCTTTAAAACACAAGACAACAGTAATTGTAATAAGTATCTAAGAGCATTTTTTGTATTAATAATACAGAGACAAGATCACGTGTGTGTGTGTGTGTCCTTTTCGCTTGAACATAACGTTGATAAATCTCTACGTATAAAGCAAAGTTGCGTGTATATGTGAAACACAGCATCACAGTCAAATGTTTTATCCTTCACAACAACCCATGGTGTAACGGATAAACAACTTAGTTAAAATACACTTGTAAGTTACACTCTTCTGGAGGTTGAAGGCAAAATCCTCAACGCGAAAAACACTCAAAATACAACTGCAAATTACTGTATATTTTGGCATATAAGACGACCCTTAGAGTTAAAAAATTATCTTTAAAAACCAATATTTCATAAGATATCAAGTGTTGCAATCTCTAGGTTAGGCTAAACAAACATGGTTTCGTGATTTAGCAGTCGTCTTATACAACCGATATATGATAAGTTGCCTTATAATTGTACGGTACTTAGGACTTCTACACAGTCATGGCTGACTGAATGCAAGCATGATTAAATAAAGAGTTCTGTTTGAAATTCTGTACAGGTTCCCCATAGTTCAATAATATATACCTGAAGAAGATCAGAGCCTATATCAACCGAAATGAAATAACAGTAGTCCGAATAATACATTTCGAACAGGTATTGTGTTTTTGGCATTAAATGATCCTCAAAGAATTGATATGCTGTAAAACCTTCCATCCTCTCTATGGAATACATTACTGCATGATTGCTTCCTTACAGATTGCAACAAGGTTGTCTTCGAATCTGTCATAAACAATCTCTATAAATTATAAAATTTTGTTCATTCCTTTCATCATTCCAATCCTCTCATAATATTCTTCATCATTCATCTATCTTATTAAACCCTTATCCTCAAGATAAAGTTTCATAACTGAAATGAAACATCAAATCAATAGAGGAGCAGCAGTTTGGTTTTACGGCAAATCAACCGCAGTGGGTCATTTTATGCCAGATATTGTTTATATGTGCGTACAGTTTGTACAATGTGAAAGTGATTAGTTTGTCGAAAGAAAGTTTAAGTCAATAATAGTTTGCTTAATGTTATTGCTGTCAAACCAATTTTTGTTAGTTTTTGTTTTATACAAGTTGGAAATATTCTGGGGTTGTTGTTTTTTTTAATACTCTATTATTTGAGGGACAGGTACTTCTTTGAATAACTGTGTGAGGGTTGCTGCGTGATAGCTTTTCCTGCGAATGTTCTTATATTTATTTTTAGTTTTGGAGGGATGTAAATTGAGCAGATGCTAATTGTTCTCCCAATAGAAGCTTTTATTGCTATTGCCTGGAGGCTCATTTGTATTGAGAGTACGACATGTGGTATTTGATTTTTGGTTATTATGGAGTTGCCACCAATAGGTCAGTTGTCTCCTGTTGATTTGTTTGTTTGGTTATATGTGTTGTAGCTTTGAAAGTAATGTTAACTGTTTGTTTTTTTTTATGTTAGGGTTGTAGTTTGTCATGCATTTTATTTCTTCATAGTTAGGTTTTATCCCCCTGCAGTTCCATTGTATTATGTTTTTTGTTTTGTTTTTTCCATTACCATGTGACCAACGGTTTAGTGTCAAGTCTTGTGCTTTTGAGAATCTTGTTCTTTGAGATTTGTTTGTTGTGTTTAGAGGAATTTCTACCAATTCCATTTATTTGTAGTGTACTATACCTGCTGCTTAATCCAGGCATTACATTTGTAGCTGTTTCCTGTTTGTGTCTGGATTGGGATCGTTGACATGGCTTGTCATGACGTTTGGATTTGGGGGAGGACTGTTTATACTGGGATTTGTCTTCTTTGTATGTTTGTGTGTGGTTTTTTTTTTTTGAGATCTTGTTGGTCTTGATTTCAGAGGGATTTGGATATTTTGTGTTGATTTTTCTTGCTGTGAATCTTGTGATGGTGTTATTTGTTGCTCTTGAGTATTTTTTTTTTTTTTGTTGTGTAGGTAGAGTTTTGAGGTGGGGATTGTTTAGACTGTCAAGTGGAGGTCTGTAGTTCTTTTACGAAGGTGAGGAGTTCATTTGAATTCATATTTGCCAGTTTTCTTTTGACATTCAGAATTGGAAATAGTTTGCAGTGGTTGAGTTTACTCTTGAGCAAGGAAAGGCTGGATAGGAAGTCTCAACAATTTTGGGGGCTTCTGGGAAGGATATGTTCAGGGTGTGTTTAATTTTCATTATCTCTTTATCTTTTTTCCATGCTTCACAGAATCTTGAGTCAGCTGAATGTTTGCCTTGGCAGTTTATGCATTTCAGTTGTTGGTAGGTGGCTTCCTGGTGGTCAGATCCATCTATTCCACAATTTTTACATATTTTCTTCCTGTTAGATTAGTTCTCGTGGTGCCCAAACTTCTAGCAGTTGTAACATCTAAGTAGATTAGGAATATAGATTTCCACTTTAGTTATTACGTATCCAATCTTAAGTTTGGTTGGAGGTTTGGGAGAGCTAAATATGAGGATGCATGTGTTAGTTGTTATTTCTTGATTGTTTTTCTTTATATTGAGTCTTTTTACTTCTGTTTTCTTTTAAGTTTTGTTTGATTTCATCTATCGTACAATTATCCAGTCTTGGGCTTTTCACTATTCCCTTTAATGTGTTGAGAGATTTATGGGAATACACTTTTATTTTTGATGTTGTGTAGTTCTTGGTGGTTCTTAGCAATATGTCTGTATACTTCTTGTTTTTAACTTCTACTATCAAGGTATTGTTATGAGTTGTTTTTATTGATTTTGGAGCCACGTTCGCTGTGAGATATTTTTCTATTATGAAGGGTGAGAGTTTGGTGATGGATTTGTCATCCACCGACTTAAGAACAATGTTGGATAATAAGTGGTTCCTTCCTCCATTTTTCTATCTGTGTCTGTACACATATCATATTCTGGATATGGTCTTTTACTGTATTTCATGATTTTACTTGCAATTGCTTGGGATTTGTTATGTGCCATATATATATTTTTTGTGTTTCATTGGCTATTCTTTTCACCCACCTCAGAGCCCCACACGGGGATACAACTAAGGGGAAACCCATTCACTTCATAACATCAGGGCTACATAGCCAATATACTCATGCTGATGACTGATAATTTAAGATTCTATCCTTGGCCTTTCATTCCCAAGATAATTACTCACCTACGGAAGGAAAAGGGTATGCACCCTTCCTCAGCAAGATTGACCCTGCAGCCATTGTTCTGATTCAAATTTTGTATACCTGAGAAAGGGCTAACATGACCAGCTGATTAGTCGGATCAGACCTCTCCGACCACCCATCTAGCCCAGTAAGGACCAAAGTGAAGTGTAGCAAGCCACATGATCTCTTTAGTTACCGGATCAGGGGTTGCTCAGCCACCAGGATCCCATCTTTGAGCATTACGGCCAACAAGTAACCTCAGAGGGGTGGAGGGGGTCTTACCCCACTGCAGGGGGAAGTCAGCATATTTTAATATCCCACCAACGGGGCGTTAAAGGTTTGTATAGCAGTATGGTCCTTTTTATGATTTTATTATCAGTTCCTTAAATCTGATTTTATAAATCTTTGTAGATATTTCTAAATTTTAGTTTTTGCTTGCATATGTTTGGTTGGTCATCACGTTCAGTTTCTCAGCATTAGAAAAACTTGTGCAAGTTGTTATACCAATCAAAGCTACTGAATAACAATCAGATATTATTGTTTTTACTTTTTTTTTTTTTTTCCAAAGTTGGTTTCTATTTAACCCATAGTTGGGACCCTAACAGGTACTACCACTCTGCATCAGAGTGGACCTGGAAGCAGTGGCAATTAAGGGGTGGCTCCACACTTCCCAAAGCCCGTAAACCGGGGCTTCACCATCGGATATAGTTTAAGGTTATATTCAGGACCTCAAATCAATAGAGTCAGGTTATTTAGTGTGTGGTGCGAAAGGAGATGCTGTGCATGTGCATAAAAGAATAAGTTTATTACATGTATTTATAATAGTTACAAATGATATCCATGCTGTTAGCTCCAGAATTATTTGAGCCATATCTTATGAGCCTTTGACAAAGTCTAGTTTGGTTTTGGTTGTTTTGTTTTACGGTATATCAACCGTTTATGGTTTATTTAATGTTAAAGCCAGTAATTTTGGAAAAAAGTTTTTATGCTTCAAGTTCTTTAGATCTTCAAATATTTATTCATAATGCTTGGTTTGGTTGTTTTATAGAGGAAAAATGTTGTTTTTTTACTTTGTAGAACATGACTGAGTTTTGCAAAGAGAAAGAAAAGAAAAAACAAATAATTTGTCAACTAAGCTCCAGCCCCTGTCCCATCGCCGCAATGTTACATCACTGTGTCTGTTTTACAAATATTTTAATGGAATGTGCTCTAATGAACTCGTTTCACTTGTACCCCCTCAACGTACATATCCCCGACAAACCCGCTTAGCAATAAGATCTCACCCCTTCACTGTTGTTGTCCCTAAATGCCAGAAAGCTTTCTATTCTAATAGTTTCTTCCCTCAAAAAGCTAGACTTTGGAATTCCCTTCCTGGTGCCTGCTTCCCTGGCTGTACTGATATGCAGAAGTTTAAATGTAACATAAACAAATATCTTGTTAATCTTTCCTAGACTTGGCCCTAAATAGTAGCCCCTTACGTCCAAGTGGCGATATGCTTTGTAAGGGGTGAACATGAGTAAAAAAAATTTTTTTTTTTCAAATATTAATGTTTGGTGCATTTTAGGTCAGGAAGCCAGTATCTTCAGACAGCCTGATCTAGTTGCACCAGTGACAAGGTCTGGCGTAAAGGTCTTCTCATAAAAAGTAATTAGTATAAGATTACTCGACGAATATTTAATATAATTAGATCCTTCTCATCCAAAAGAAAAATCCAGATTGTCCACGATAGCTGTACATTCAAACAACATAACATTAATGCAGCTATACCACAGAGATCAATCCTTGAACCTTTATTGTTCCCGATATTCATAAACGACCTCCCTGATGAAATTAAATTTTATATGGGTATGTTTACTGATGACACCATGTTCTCTTGATATGTGGGTAAAAAGAATGCAAACACATCCAGAACAATAGGCGAATCCTTAGAAAATGATGTCAGCCTGTAATAAAAAGGGGACATAAATGAATAACAATGTTATTAAAACAAAGCTCCTTTCCTTTAACAATTATAAGAAACCTTTTTAATCACCAACTGCCATGGTTAATAGCATCCTACCTGAGGATCCAACATTCAAACTCTTTGGCCTAACATGAACTGGAATAAACATATAGAAGATACTGCTGTGACACAACCGTCTCCAGGAGCGGTAGAGCTCCCCGTTTGGGGGAGGTTGAGACTCCCGAAACACTGGAGAATGCCGAGCAGATATGCTTGCTTTATTTGTTAAGTATTATTGAATGCCCGGGCAACAGCAGCCAACCCTGCTGAAAGGAAGAGTTAAGTTACAAATTTTATTATTTTTATGAAACCGACATATAAATGATTGTTTGGTGAAAGTGACAATTTGATATCACTTTGAGAAACATATATGGCCTCTGAGTACAATACCAAGCCAAGAGGTCCAGGGGTTGACCTTTTCTGATCATGAGAAACGGGCCTGAGAGCTTGTAGATTTACAGACACACACAGGGATTTCCCTGAGATGACGTACTCAGAGACTTACCCCGACCTAACCGTCACCTTACTACATAAACGAGTCGCCACATCAAAATCGTCCCTTGTAGCTGAGATTTGAGCAAATTTAACACTAATTGAAGAGTAATCGTCACCCCTCTCTTCCTGACCATCACCAACGCACAACCAAGAGTAATTAAATCTAACTGGGACTCAGTAGTGTTTTGTCAAAATCAACATCTGAACAATCGTATATACATTATATTTTGTATATCTAACTTGAATTAATCAGTAGAATAGACATATCTGAGTTTATCTTTCTTTTGAGTGCATAAAAATTGATTCATTTCCAGTGTGACACACCGACGAAGCAACAACCTACCAACCCGAAGGTGAAGTGATACTGACCAGATCGACTGAGCCTCCTGCAAAGAACAAGCACAGGTCACATTGGGGTCCGTGACCAAGGTTTGACGCATATGTGATAAAGGAGATCCTTATTAGGGGATCGCTGAGAGTTCACACTGCCATGGTTGCTGCAAAGAAATTGGGCTCCTTCTACCATGCTAGAAAATCTTCTCACACCTGCCAGCATCCTATATATCTCTACAAGGCCACCATCCACAGAGTATTGTGACATCTTGGCAGTGCACCAATCACTGAGCTGACAAGGGTATCAAAGGATACATCAGCTCGTTTACAACATATGTCTTACCTGTTGGAGTGAGTGCAAATCATAATTCGGGTTCCTTCTTTTTGTAAAGCCAGTTTCGCAGCCTGAGCTAAAGTGAATGTTTTCCCTGTTCCATATGGGCCGAGTAAAAGCAAGGGAGGTAATCTCATACCAGAAGGTTCCGCTATAATCCCCGCAATTGCTTGCAACTGTTTTTGATTGACTCGGTCATCAAGAAGGGGCTCTAAATGGCTGGAAATAAAATAAATAAATAAATTAGCAGACTGGGGAAATTCATGACACAATATATTTGAATATTTTCATTCAAATATCGCACAAAATAATCACCCCCCCCCCAAATTTCTTCACTTCGATGACATAACTTCAGGATTATACTCTGTACCAACTAGAATACTGGAAATTTGACAATTAAATCATCCATTTATTGTATACTGCAACAATACAAGATATTTAATGGTTTTAGACAACTAAAGTACTTCTTAATTTCCAGCGTAGCGCTACCTGAAGCGGTGACAAGGCAAATAAGTTCCTTTGTTTTTTTTTTTCTCTAATGCCTATAAATTATTTGTTATTTTGATTTCAATAATTTTATTTTTATACTTTCATAAGCATATTTGTTATATAAATTCAAAACAAAAAATTATATTTTTAAAATTAAACAAAAAAAAAACAACTTTTATTTTTATAATTTCATAAATATATATTTTTAATAAACTTTCAAATAAAATAAAAATTCATTTTTTTTAATTTTGTTATTAAAAGCGCAAATAAAGACTAGTTGTGCTATTTTTATCCTTTTTATAATTTTTTTAATTTTTATTGTATATTTTTTTAATAATGTCCTTTTCTTATATCTTTGGACTACTGTTCTCATCTTTAGTGTTATTTACACAATGTTTCAGTCAGTATAACCTCTGACCTTCTTCAGGTGTATCTTGTTGAACCCGGGAAGTAAATAAAGGGTTCCGTTTAAAATTACGTCCAAATTCCCAAGTTCAGCAAAACACACCTGACAAAGGTCGGAAGTTACATCGACTGAAATGTTGTGAAAATGGCACTCAAGATGAGAACAGTAGTCCGAAGAATCCAGATAATACAAATGTATTAAAATGTGTATACATTTTAACAGATTTTAATACAAATGTATTAAAATCTGTTAAAATGTGTATACACTTAATGGTAAAAGAAAACACTCACCTATCTATTTGCCATGGTCTATCAGGAATATTGGACATCGTGGGAAATACAATGTCGAGATCTGGTAAGTTATCGATGGCTGCGTGCATCTCAACTTTAGGTTGACGATTCAGTTGAAATTGAACCTGAAAGAAATGAGATGATATATATATATATATATATATATATATATATATATATATAAAAGTTAAGTGTGTGTGTGTGTGTGTGTGTGTGTATATGTATATGCACAAACACGTACATACATGCAGTGGAAATAGCTTCAAAATAATGCCAATCTTCCAAACAGGCAATTACTTTTACTTATACAGGAAAAGAATTTCATAAGATTCACTCCTGAATTGAACAGAGCTTACTATCAACACACAAACAAATGAAATGTAAAACACACTTGCACGCACGCACACACACACACATATATACATGTACACCCCACCCACGCATAAATCAGAACTGATACATTAAAACACACATGCTCACACACACACACAGCCACAAAATTTCCCTCCCATCTCTAAAGTTACACATTGAACAATACCAACCTTATTTTACTACGAGACCAACAACATTAATACCTAGAATCACAGTGTAGTATCTGGTCCAATACTGCACCTGCCCCTCCTACCCTCAGTCAGTGGAGGAAAAATCTTTCATGACTGAGACAATTTTCATTCTGATTCTTATGCCTATCCGGATTGGCCCCATTTTTGGGGAGCAAGATCTTCCCCACACAGAAAACCAATACTATATCTGACCCTGCCCACGTGGGGAGACAAATAAATGGGAACACTAAAAAATTCCTTATGTCCATCCATAAATATGCCTCTTTATATAGACAAACATAATATTACGAATACTCCAATGGATTAAATTTATATAGACAGACATAATATTACGAATACTCCAATGGATTAAAACTAAAACGAAAATCACAATAGAAAGAAATTAAAATCTAAAAACCTAAATTGAATGAAAACATTCCCACTAAATAACGAATTCTAGACAAGGTTTACTAAAACTATAAGACATAACACACATTCTACAAACCAATACAAGGAAACACGCGTACTTATACACAAACACACACACACACACAGATACACTTATTTCACCAAGTACTAACGTGCCTCACACTTCCACTCAAGTAAGAAGAAAAAATAAAGAAAGAAAAGGAGAAAGGTAAGGAAAGGGAGGGAAAAGCAAAAGACAGCAACAACCAATAACCATAGTCTGACCCTCGGTAAGCAAGGGCATGGGGCAGATCACACCCATGAAGATTTTTAGAAACATTTACGGATATTTCCATCCCTTCGAAACATGTCACCAAAATGGACTGCAAAAACGGTTTTATACATTTTAAATATTTTACATTTTGAATATTTTACATTTTAAATATTTTACATTTTAAATATTTTACATTTTAAATATTATACATTTTGAATATTTTACATTTTGAATATTATACATTTTGAATATTTTACATTTTAAATATTTTACATTTTAAATATTTTACATTTTGAATATTATACATTTTAAATATTTTACATTTTAAATATTTTACATTTTAAATATTTTACATTTTGAATATTTTACATTTTGAATATTTTACATTTTAAATATTTTACATTTTGAATATTATACATTTTAAATATTTTACATTTTAAATATTTTACATTTTAAATATTTTACATTTTGAATATTTTACATTTTGAATATTTTACATTTTAAATATTTTACATTTTGAATATTATACATTTTAAATATTTTACATTTTAAATATTTTACATTTTGAATATTTTACATTTTGAATATTATACATTTTGAATATTATACATTTTGAATATTTTACATTTTAAATATTTTACATTTTGAATACTCTCTGAAAAGGACTCTTCACAGAACGTCCAAAATGTGTAAAAAAAAACTATTTCAATGATTTAAACAAAAATTATCACAATGATCTAAATAATGTTAGTTGTATTTATTTTTTTTTCTTTTTACAAAGGAGTCAAGGAGTCACCACTTATTAAAGCCCTAAAGCCACTCAAGGATAAGGATTTATGAGTGTACAGTAGCCAATGGGGAAAATGTTGTAACCATTATTAATGGAAATCTGGTAAATAGGATTACTTAAGGGGATGGCTCATCAAGAACTTGTTCACGTTGGTCTTGAAGACAACCATATTGTAGTCAGTTGGAAAGCAGGAAAACGGAACAATATCAATTGTATTCTGAGGAGTTGAAATTCCCATACCAAGACAGGATTATAATAACTAACTCTAGAATTTGTTCCTTTGACTACAAATATGCTAAGTGATACCCACATATCTGTTAGGGATGTTGCAAAACTTATCAAGAACCCTGGTGCCAAATCCATCTCAAACTCAGGAACTACAAAATTTCAAATGGAACTATTTAATCCACGGGAGTAGTTTAGTCTTGTTCCATCAGTCGGGAATGGATATTAATGTTGAGTAATTCATAACTTTTTTTTTAATATTGCCTATTCTGAAGATTGAACCATAAACCTCCAAAAGACTGTCTTACTACTTAGCAATTATATCTGTTATGTCATCATGGGTCCTTTTGGAATGAGAGATAGTTACACCTGTGGGTTAAATAGATTTTGTTTAAAATTCTGTATACATTTTCGAGTTTGATATGATACACCTATTAGATAGAACAGACTATCTAGAGAAAACTAGTGTTTAAAGGGGAGCAATTCTTTAGACTTTTGTTATCTCCCTTAACCAAAACAGCATTTTTGGAAAGCAGAGTTGTTTTTATAATTGACCAACTGAAAATAGGGGAGTATTCAATGAATGTTCGCTCAGCAACAGACAATTAAATACGCCTCCATTTTCAAAGCAATTTTTTTTTTTTCAGTTTGTAACTTATGTAATAATTATTATTGTTGATCAATATAAAATCGTTTTCATCTAATTTATTTCTTCATGTTTGTGAACATTCAGTACTTGAATGTCATAGGTTTCTCCAGCCATACAAAAATGCAGAAATCTAAATAAAATGTGAACATACACTTTGTTGCCCTACTCCTAACACAAGTTGCCCCCCCCAAATAAATCCTGCCTTTATTACAGTAGTACCCCCTCCCGCTTCAGTGGCTGTATAGCTTTTTTCAGGGTGAATAAAAAAGTTTTGAAAAAAGTTTTACTCACATGAACGGGTAATTCCTGATCCGGTTTCAATAGAAGTTCATTAACACATTTTGCTGACAATCGGAAGAAAACAAAATCTTTCCCTTTATCTTCAATGACTGCTTCATAAACCTTTATTGGAAACAATGAAGAAGAAATATACATTGGAATATTCTTCAAACGATAAAAAAGAAAGAAACAAATTTACATTTCTGGAATGCAGATTATACATGTATGATTAAGTAAATAAACAAAATAAACAGTCTAATATAACAGTTTTATATTAACTAATATAATAATATATATACTAATTATAATAATATAATAACTAATATAATAGATATATAATATAATAATAATAATAATTATATAATATAATAACTACTATATTAGATATATAATATTATAATAATCATATGATACTAGCAGGACCCATTAACCGGCATTGCCTGGTAAAAAGTTTAAGTACGGCTGTTGTTAGTATTGTCCAACACCCGAACCCCAAACCCCAACCTCCTCATGTTAAGAACAGCTTTTGGAATAGACACTCCTTAACATCCTCATAGTAAGAATGGCTTTTGGAATGAACACCCCCGACCTACACCTGTTAAGAACGGATGTTGGAATAGACACCCCATTTTGTAGGGAGCGGGTTGTCAAAATATCTGCTCCAAATTTAATCTTGATAATTGTTGTCATGATCCCCACATGCAAATACTATGAACCAACCTTGTAATTTTAGGTGAACAAAATAAACAATGTAAAATAATATAACAGTAATCTTATAATAACAAACATAAATGCCAGCCAACATTTTTACAATAATTTAAGAGACTCTACGAATCTACTGCCATACTACAACTTCTACTAATCTATTATAATAAAGTTGTATTCCTCTATATTATTCAATTGGAATTCATTGAGATGAGTATTATTCATTAATTTTCATTTATTGCAGACTATTATCCCCTGGCCTTCGGCAGGTGGTAATCGCGATGGATAGGAACTCTGAATCTCCTGACTGCATTTACTGCCTTCCATAGTTGTCGTCTCACCACGTTGTATTCCTTTGTTTGTTAGTTTGTTTGTTTGGTTACAATTTGGTTAATAGCTATAAAAAGTACACTGTTTTACAAATAGATTCTAATACTAAAAACGGACACTTACCTACTTTTATTCCTGCATAATTTCTATGTATGTATATATATTATTGATTCAAAAGGAATCAACATTCAAGGGGTTATCTTCTTGGCATATTACATTAAAGGAAATCTGTTTTAAGAATGTGCTCTAAATTTTAATGGAAATTAGTAATAGGATCGTTTTAAGTATCCTTTTTAGAAACATTATATAAAGTTGATTTATTTCATTTTAATTTGCATTTGATTTATTTTTTAATTATTAGTATAACCAACATCAGCTGTATTTAAAAACAGAAGCTTTCATTTAACCTATGAGTTATTTCCCTTTAATCTATGAGATTTTATTTCCCTGTTTGAATTTTATAAATGAAGATGACTGTTTTTTATGCTTCCAAAAATCCAAAATATGGTCAACTTTCAGGAAAATCATCAATACTTGGGATATTTAGTGTATCTTAAATAGTATATGACTTAACCCTCTGCCCGGCAATATGTTTTTTATCTGGCAACGCTAGGTATGTACAGCTTTTATAACAATTTTATGTTAACAAACACAAATGCTGATGAACATATTTACAATAATTTAAGAGCCGTTGCAAATCTACTCTACTGGCATATTACTACTTCCGACTCCGGACATAACATGACTCCACCAAAAATTTTTTTCCTTTTTCTTTTTTTTACGACAATAAGGTATATCTCAAAAATTCAAAGAATGCCACGATACCATCCTGGTTCAACACGTTGGTAAATATGTTATAAGTGAAAATTATACTGAAATCTTTCAGGTTCATCATTATTCTTTTTATTTTGTGTAATATCCAACAGTGTTTTTCTTCAAAACCGAGTTGTCATAGCCTTCAAACACAACTCACAATGCTTCAAGCAAACTACAACACCCTCCTAAAACAATGTATATTTATACAGGATGTTTTAAAACGTGATTTTCAATAAAAAAAAACAACCGTCAAATTTACATTAAAAACATTGGGCTACAATTTACAGGTATGTGAAAACGTTTATTTATAAAAACTTTATTTTACGCTTCCAATTTTTTATTTTTACTTAACAAATCCTATACCCATCCCTGAAATAAAAATGGACTATTCTCATCACCTATAGCCTATTAATTACCTTGTTTGCTTACCTATTTAATGAATTACGTCACAGTATAAAAATAATCCCATTAAAACAAAAATCTTTTTCTTAATTATTAATTTTTACTTGATAACTAAAGTAAAAAAAAAAAAAATAATATAAAAAAACGGTGATATCAAAACTTACTTGGAGGGGGTAAGGCATATCATTAGACACCAAAAAATAAATTATTCATCCATAAAAACTTATTAATCCATAAAAAAACTTATACGATAAATAAAAATTAATATTTATGATTGCTAATATGCAATTAACTAAAACATTTGCAATAGTTACATGCTATTTACCTCCTTTTGGAAATCTCTGGTGTTTTTTTAGCCAAACATTTTATTTTTGTTAATTTTCATCAAAAAATGTTTTCTTTAATATTTTTTTTTCTACCTTATCATTTTTCATAATTTTTGGGGTATATTTATTACTGCAAAATGACAATTAAGCAGACACCATTGGTTTGCCTTCAAATTCAATATTAAAGATTTCCAATTTTGCTATTATAGTTTAGCTGCGGCCACTCTACCTATGAAACTGCTACAAACCTTTACGTCAACATAGCACTTTGAATTATTTTTTCTAAACCCTTTATTATTTACTATTAAGCAAATATTTATCAAAATCAAAAATAAAGGAAAGCAAAAACAATTGTTTAAAAATCATATCTGAAAAAAAAAAAAAAAAGACAAACACATGTATAGTAAATTATTTTTCTGAGACTTTCATCTGATATAAAAATGAAAAGAGGGTGGAAAAAGTTTGTTCATACCTTGTCAATTTCATTTCTGAAAGAATCACTGTCACAAGAATTGTTATCAGGGGCAAAAAGCACTGTGTTAGCACTTTGCAAAACAAGTCTTCCATGCATGGTGTCTTCAGACAGGTCGTTTTCCAACTTCATTCTGGCAAACAGTTGACCATCAGAACTGTATTTGGCTAAACGAAACCCTCCCGGCACCAGCATGAACCTGTCAACTATTTGCAATGTGACTTTCACGTTAAACCTACACAAACAGTAAAAAAATGATATTTGCTTACATTGTTAATTGTAGAGCTAAAAAAAAAATAAAGCATTATAGAATGAGAAAATTTGTTAGAGATTATTTGGATGGATGGGTTATTTAATCAGCATATCAACCTTTGCGGGTCATTTAATACTGTTTTTTTTGTTTTGTTTTTTTTCTATCAACCCCTTCTGGGCCATTCAATGCTGAATCTAGTCATTTTGGGGATAGTATTTGATGTTGTATCCAGTTATTTTATAGGAGACTTTTATTCTTGAAGCTCTTTGTATTTTCAATCGTTAGTTTGTAGCTTTTGGTTTGGTCGTTTTATAATGGATTTTATCATTTTTGTTCTCTGTCTTGCAGGATGCTTTTGCAGAATATAAGGTTTTTCGGGTTATATTTTTTGGAAGAGTCCTATTTCTTTAATGTAAGATAAGATTTTTCTGGTGTTGTTCTCTTTGAAGATTATTTGAAGATCTATTTCTTTATAGTGTTTTTTCCTAATTTGTGAAAGATCTGTGCATTCAGTTAGTAAATGTTTTACAGTAAGTGGTACTTGACAGGGAATGCATTGGGGTTGAGTTTCTCCTTTTAGGAGGTAGGAATGGGTTAAGTGTGTGTGACCTATTCTAAGTCTTGTTAAAATGACATTTTGTTTTCTGTTTGTTTTTTGATAATCCTGCCTCCTCTCTCCAAGTGTGGGTTTTATATTGTATAATTTAGAGATTATTTGGAAGGTTATTTCAAACTTGTACAGAAAATGGAAAAAAAAAAAACACTTTTGCATAAGAACAATCATCATTTTTTGGGGGATAAAAGGTAGTGAAAAACCAAACAAAGGCAATTATTGCATTCAATCAAATATATATTACAATTCAAAATACAACAAAGAGATACTTAGTCAGTTTCTTGTGTGATTTCCAAAAAAACGGTTGTTCTGGAATGGGTTTTCCTTATTTAAGGTTCTTGCCAGATCACCGAAGTTAAGCAATGTTGAGCCTGGCCAGTACCAGATGGGTGACCATTTGAGAAGGCAAGGCACTGTATGTACCACAAGGTAAAATACCAGATTGAGAAACTGGTGCAGTCTATCCTTCTCTCAAGAGTAGATGGGGCTCTCTTAAGCCTTGGAAGGCACCCCATCTAGTGATGGCGTCATGATAAAAAATACCCTTGATAGCCCTGACGAAGCATCAAGTATTCAGCTAGCGACAAGATTTGAATTACACTACAAACTCGTGTAGTGAGTTCAAACTCGGCTACGGCCACGCTGAATGGATGGAGCAGAGGTGAGGTGCCCACCCCCCACTTTTTTTTGTTAATCAAAATTAACTTCCTCCAATATTTGACAGTTCCTTCTGTTGAAAATTCTATCGTGAGAGTTTATATAAAACCTCTCCTCTTTAGTAAAGTGTGCAAAAAGCAACGTAAATTATAATAAACTCACTTATGCAAATTGCCAAACATTTCATTCAAAATATTTCCAACAAATTTGATGTTAATTATATAAGGGAGGTAACTCATCAATTTAAATGAATTGTTTTGTGAAGATTTCAACAATATTATTTCCAAAAATTAGGAATTTTTATCAATTTTTTTCTGTAAAAAAAAATTGATAAAAATCATATTCAAATAAGAAAAAAAATTTCATTTTATTTATTAAAAAAGTTTTTTGTACAAGAATCTCTTGGAAAATTTGAATAAGCAGACAAAAGGCCTTGAAAACACATTTAAGATGCAGATATTTTATTGGAAATATTAGGGTTTTTTTTTAAACTTGACTTTTTATCATTAATTTTTTCTTCGAATTTTGGATAGTAAAATGTCTATCATCAGAGAAAGGCATCTTTATTTTTATATTTCAACAATATTAAACTTATTTTTGTAAATAAGTTCAATATTGTTGAAATGTAAAAACTAAATTTTCCATTTAAACAATTGTTTTATTTACGAAAACAAGAAATTTTATAATAAAAAAAATTGTTATTTTCGTTTGATTAATGAATTCCGAAAAATATTAAATTCAGTTAACCAATAAAAAAGTGTTTTTCTTTTACCTAGCTAATTAAAATTGGCACTCCTACACTATTGGGACGAAATTTCGGAAATCATAAAACTGAATTTCACATAAAAACAATGGTATCTACGTATTCCTTGTATTTTTAAGATGATTATATCCAAAAATTACGAAAATCAATAAGGTAGAAAATTATTTATTGAAGAAAATAAAAAAAAAGAATTTGATGAAAATGATCATAAGACACAGGGGAGTTCACCAAGGAGGTAATTTTCCGTTTTAATTTAAAACAAGATGGCGGCAATTTTTCACCTGCTAACACGATTAGTTGTTTTGTTTAATAATTCAGGTAATTTCGACTGCATAATTTGGAAGCTGCCATTGTAATTTATTAGAATTGACAAAAAAATCAGTTGAAACTATTGTTTTTTATCTGAAAACTCCATTTACCGGCTACAAAATCTCGTCCCAATTCTGTAGAAGCACCAAAAATTGTTTTTTTTTTTGTATTGTTTTCTTCATTTAAATTAAGAAAAAAAGAAAAAAAACGGACAAAAACAGTTATCTCCCTTATTTTGTAAGGTTTTATTACAAAACATAATTGAGATGAAGTCGTATCTCCATCATCATCATCATCAACTGAAATTATACTGAATATTTCATTTTATACATTTGTATAGCAAGACACGGTCACCATATTCAATATGTGTTTTCATGGTTATGATAGGGTCAGATATAATGAGAAAAAAGATGATGAAAAATAGTAATAATAAAGAGATGGTTGTAATTAGATATGTTACATGAGGTGGTTTTGGTGCCCTATTTATTATTTATTTACTTTTTCTTCTTATTAAACGTTTCTGTTACATTTACTCTTTACTTTGTTTCTTTTACAGGTATCTGTGTGTCTAAGGTGTCTGTGTTCTTATCAAAGTTCTTACATATATGTGTGTGTGTGTGTGTGTGTGTGTGTGTGTGTATGTTCTATCCTTACACCGTTCTTTTGCCTTGGAAAGGTCTCGACGTGTACGTGAATACGTAAATGTACATACTTGCTTGCCTTGTCCAGCAGATATCTTCTTGGACACTGGGCTTCCATCTCATGGGGAGTGGTCACTGCTGCAGACAGACGTATTGATAACACAAGATGGATTTGAAGCTTCAATTCTTTTATTAAAGGCAAGCCTATCATGTCGAAACCTGGTTGTTGGGGAAGGACCCTAATCTCCCCGTTAGCATACTCTGCAGCCCAAAATCAACTCTCTGCCCACGTGGTCGCCAACCAGAAACCTACGACCACCATTCCCGTTACCCCTAATTTCTGGTGCATCTAACCTAGATCATTAAAGGTGACTGAGTTTGACGCCTGTCAAACCCAACCTTTTATGACCCCACTAAACTCACTGATGGGAATCGAAAATATACTTACATAACTTACTATTTCTACAAACTACCTATATAACATTTAAGCTAGGATTCCCAATACTTCAGATATATACTAGTGATGTGATGATTCCAATATTTTTTCCTGATTCCAATACAATTACCGATTCCATACTAAATTCCCAACTACAATACAAGGACAGATTCCGATTTTTTTATAAATCTAAATATTTAACAATAAAGTTATTTTTTCACGATTACCATAAAACACATGGTTAATGTGCACATATTTTCTCAAATGTAAAATTACCCGTGTGGTGGGTAATCTTTAGAATTTAGTTTTATTGGTACTTTAAAATCAATAAATATTTATCACTTTATCATTGCTACCAGCAGTGGAAGATTGTGTTTTAAACACGATTGAAAAGAAGATAAGTAAAAGAATTGTTTTTGGCATTGAAAAATAGACACAAATTTTTCCAATTCCGTTACCCCAAAAAGTTCTGATGTTTTCAATTCCCGATTAATCGTTTCAACATTAGTACATACATTTATTTTTCACAAAGAAGGTTTGTAAAAAACAACATAAGACGGACATAAGACATCACAATGTGTAAAGGTGAGGAAATGAATAAAATAACATGAATTGCAAGGGTAAATATATTATAGAGAATGCATCGGTTATATGAAGTAAATACTATTTACTTTGTATTGTGTATGAGCTATAATTATGAGATCATCAAATACAATATGACAAAGATTAAATCAATCCTTCATTGTAAGTAATTTTATGAATAAGGAAAGAATATGTTCTATATTTACCTTGAAATTAATCCAAACTGAGTGAGTTCTTCAAAATAGAGCAGATCATGCATCCATTGTCGATAATTTTCTCTGCCGAATGTCTGAGAAATAACTTCTTGCATTTGAAGTTTATTTGGATCAGGAAGCGGGTATTCCTCCAATAAGATTTCTTCTTTCTCACTCAAAGCAAGCGGACTGAAACACCAATAAAAAAAAAAACGTTTTTCAATATTTATTTTTTTTTTGCAGCAGTCAAACGAGTTAAACTCATGATATGATTACCTACGTTTAATGTGTAAGAATATTCGGTGAATAAGCTAAAAGTTTTCTTTTTCAGAATTAAGTATTTTCACTAAAAAAAAAAAACTAATGTAAAATAATACATTTATGTGTATAAAACAGTAGAAGGACAAAAACAACAACAAATAGTCAAATCAGAATCATAGGTGACAATGTTGTAAAATATCGGAGATAAAACCAGTTGTAAATCAGATTGATGTGATGCCGTCAACTCTACATTCCAATCGAAGAATTGAAATCATGAAACAACTAGATCCCAATCAAGGAATGTGGAGCAATGTAAATATAAAAAACAAAGTCAAAACAAAGACAATCAGACAGAGAGAAGAGAGCAGAGTCAGCGACACACTTCTACCGTCGTCCGATCGACCGTGACGCACACCAACTCCACATACTGATCTGAACTCTCTTGTTTGTCAGATTATCATCTGTAAAATAAATAAAACTTTGTTGATTTAAGAAGTTGTTTGATTACAAAAACCATGGTCATTAGAGTATATATATGGCACGCATTTCGTAAAAGCGCATCTATAAAATATATAGATGAAATAGAACAAGTATTAATATGCTAAATGGGTTGCTGTTTGAGTCTGAATGTGAAAATCTGGCAATTTCATATTAAAAGACGGAAAATTCCTCTTCAATTAGGTTCAGTGATTTTCATATTTAATTCAATGGATATTTCAGTTTTTATCCACATTTATACTTTCTCCAACCATATTAGTACGTTCATGACCAAAACTTTTCCAATTGAATTTGATCTCATCAGTCTAGAAAATTCCATAGCCTACAGCAGTATTCATTAAAACACCCCACCCCTATTTTAAAATGGGATGCCCCTGTGAGACAAAGATTTATAAGCACATTTGAATTGCTATGTGACCAAAATTCATCTTCTCTTTATCTTTTGCGTAGACAAAAGAACATTGCGTATGTGCATGCGTTCTTACTTTGGTTCAAACTTTACAATTTCCGTGTTGAATTCTGTCCACCTGTTTGCATCAAAGGACATCAAGTCTTTGGATAATTTATCTGCCTCCTGAATTGGTGCAGACTCTACGTGCATCTCTCGGGAAAGCAATGGCTCCGTACCAAAATCAAACACAATTGACTGTCGAAAGGTTCCATAAATATTCGTCTTGAAAACCACCTGCAAACAAGAAGGCAACAGATTTTTAAGATGGAAAAAATTTCAAATTTTGAGCATGGCGGAGAAGTTAGAAAGATCTGAGAGAGCAGAGAGGTAAAACGGGGCAGTTTAGGGTTAGGGTTAGGGTTAGGGTTAGGAGGGAAAGACATTATGAAACATTTAAGCTAAGTTATAACTTTTTACAAAAAAGTTTGACAAAATTTTAGTTATTTATACTTAAGACATTAACAAAGATTAACATAAAAAAAAAAATGTCACATCTAAAAGTATTACATAAACGTTACTGTTTTGTAATATGTTGATATGATTTATACTGGAGACATCACAAACCAATCAGATAAAACAGCAGACGTCCTTCTGTTTTTTACAATTTTTGGAAGTAGATGAAGATTCATTCATTTATTACAGACTATTATCCTCATCTTTTAGTCATCGTTTCACGATGTTTCAGCTGTCTTCGCCAGGTGGTAACAGCGGCGAGATAGGAACTCCGAATCTCCTAACTGCATTCTCAGACATTACTGCCTTCGATAGCTGTTTTTCGTCTCACCACGTTTTGGCCAACTAAGCTTCTTGCCGGCTTTGGGTAGGATTGAAACCGCTATCTTCAGACAATGCTCACCTGGAACCATAGAGATTCAATGTCTCTATCCACTGCGCCACAGGCACCGAAGGGCGATCAAGGTTGGATATTTTGGTCTTATAAATCCACGTTTATTTATCATCTGATCTTCTATTGTTGAGTCCATACCAAATGGTATATATTATTAAATCAATTGGAACGTTTATTGAGATGAGTATTATTTATTTATTTATTTATTGCGGACTATTATTTTCATCTTTTCTTAGTTGTTTCACGACGTTTCGGCCAACTATTCCTCTAGCCTTCATCAGGTGGAAACATCATGAAACAACAACGAAAAGATGAGGATAATAGTCTGCAATAAACGAATAACCAATACTCATCTCAATAAACATTCCAATTGATTAAATAATATAGATGAAGATACACAGCAGTTTATCATTCTTCACTTGTAGCTAAACATACACATTTGTCAACATGCAAAAATCTATGTCATAATCCATCCACTAAAGCATCAATGAACTGACAGCAGAATCTTGTTCTGTGTTCCTCAAACATTAATAAAACAGAAGAAAACCTTTAAAACAAAGACAACAATTGTACATGTTTCCTTTTTTGTATCTTGTATGAACTAACAACAAAACTACAATAGATAATAAAAAAAATACACATTCTCTCAGATTTGGAAACCTCTTAAAGTTATGGGCATGTATCCAGACACAACAAACCTCTTTTAAAAAGATTCCTGTGGTCCTCCGAGGTAAAGCAACAGCCGGAAAGGTCTCACATTACGATCTCGACTTCTGAATGATATTGACCTCATGGGAATTTGGAGCAATGAATGCACGAACGTTATATAGTGGGGCAGATTGCTGAAACAATCTTTCACTTGGTGATACAAGCACCAAAATTGGCACGCAGGTGTTTCAGAACTCCCTCTTTCAGAAAAGCACATTAGCCAACTTCAAAAACAAAATGGCCACCATTTTTCAAAATGGCCAGCATTCGTACGAGTACGAAACAGCATTTGCACTAAATATTGTCAAAGAATTGATATTTTGATGATCTGTTCATCAAAATATATGTTCTTTGACACGAGGAATCAAATTCTGCAATCAAAATTTTAATCTCATTAAGAGTTATAGTGATATGATAATTATATGAACTAGTACTGTCTCAGTGAAGTGACTGATGTGGTATCTCACATTGTTGCGACAGAAGCACAATATATTACAACAGACTGAAGTGATTTGCTTGAATTTAACCTGGATTATTCTTTTACTCTTTGCATTTACAGCTACTCAGTGTGCACTTCAGGGCGTAGCTAGTAACTAAATAGTAAACAAACTTTATTAATGTTTCACAGTCATTTTATGGATAACTCAAGGCTAAAGAATTTAGGAGTACACGTACAGTGATTTTCGTTCATCAATTTTACAGAATAGACTTATCTAACCGTCTTCAATGGTAATGAAACAAACGGATGTATGACAAACCTTTATTCTATAGACATTCTCCACTGCATTCACACTTGATATGTTCTTCATCTGGTATGCTTCAAAGTTGACCCACTCTTGGCAAGGATTTTCAATGTTTTGATGCTTTTGGGATTTCCGTGGGCCCACAGAGATGCTGGAGATTCGGAAAAATAACCTGCTGCTGTCATCCAACAAGATGACACGGTGAAGACACACCTGGAACAAGAAAAGAAGTTTCATTAAAAACGAACAAAAATATATTTAAAAAATTTTTTTTAAATATGGTTAAGTTCACCTCGTTTCATTTTATTATTGAAAAAAAAAAAACTTGCAGTAAAAACTTGGTGCTTATTCAGATTGGCACTTATAGCGATGAATAAAAAAGAAAAACTTTTATATTGTATTTACTTGTCACGGAATGAAGATGGTATATTCCAAAAATCACAAAAGTTGATCAAGTAGTTATTTTTTTTATTTTTGAAGAATAAATTTGCACATTATTTCATTAAAAAGAAAATTACATGGTAAAAGCATAACAATCTGAATAATGGAGTACTATTTAGAATATGGAAGATAAGTATGGGAATAATTCTTGAAATTTGCAGGATTACCTTCCTTTAATTTTTTTAGATGCATCACAAATATCTCTGGAGACATTCTGTGTTTTTATTGGTCTATCATGCTTAAATTTTTCGGGTTTGTATTACTGTACACATAGATTCGAAAAAGTTGTCAAAAAACAAATATATAACAAATAAATCTTATCAAAGGCAAGATAAATTACTTTTCTACTAAACTGGATATAATTTTCGTGTTTTTATTCAATTTAACATGTTTATTCAGCTCGAAAAGCATACAGTGTTTACCGATGTATTGGAAAATTCAAAATGGCGGCCAACTCTCTCTTTAACACGGTAAGTTCGGAAAACGGTGTAATAAATAATAAACTCGACAAAATACTGTTAGAAATTCGCTCAATATATGTTACCGTGACATAACTTGACATATATTCGGTGGTTTTTTAATAGTATTTTGTCTAGTTTATTATTTATAACACTTTTTCCCGAACTTACCGTGTTAAAGAGAGAGTTGGCCGCCATTTTGAATTTTCCAATATATCGGTAAACACTGTATGCTTTTCGAGCTGAACAAACATGTTAAATTGAATAAAAACACAAAAATTATATCCAGTTTGGTAAAAAAGTAATTTATCTTGCCTTTGATAACATTTATTTGTTATATATTTGTTTTTTGACAACTTTTTCGAATCTATGTGTACAGTAATATAAACCCAATTTTTCAAATTGTATGCAATAAAAAAAACAGTAAAAAAAAAAATATATATACATACATATATACTATATATGCATATATACTAGCAAAAGTACCCGTCGTTGACTGGGTTCAAAAACAGCCTACAGAAAATGGACTCTGATTTATGAAAGTATGATAGGTTATGAAAAGGAAGGGTTGTAAAGAGATAGCTTCAAATTTGGGGGTATCAAAACCAAAGCAAAATATGATGAAAGTAAAAAAAAAAAATAGATAAACCCCATAATTTATTATACCATACCTGTTCACACTGAAACACTTATCACAATATTCTGTGGATCTATATTAAAAAACCTTGTTAAACTTTGTGACATATTTCCATTCTATGGAGGTCAGGTGCGAACGAACACCCCATAATTTTATTATACCATATTTCTTCAAACTGAAACATAATTATCAAAGTATACTTACGCAGATAGATATGAAAAGTCTTTATTAAACTTTGTGCCTATTTCCATTCTATGGAGGTCAGGCGCGAACGCAGACCCCACAATTTTATTCTACCATCCCTATTTAAGTTAAAACATACTTATTAAAGTATTCTTATGTACATCTATATAAAAAACACTTGTAAACGTTTTTTATTTTTTATTTTTTATTTCCATACTTTGTGGACCAGGCGCGAACGCAGACCCCACAATTTTAATGAACCCCTGTTCTGCCAGATCAAACATATCCATTCCTGTGTCTCGATACATCTTCTATCATTATATGTA
Source organism: Euprymna scolopes (assembly GCF_053919585.1). Taxonomy (NCBI): domain Eukaryota; kingdom Metazoa; phylum Mollusca; class Cephalopoda; order Sepiida; family Sepiolidae; genus Euprymna; species Euprymna scolopes. Next base: position 24,580,144 of record NC_136510.1, on the reverse strand, counting down.
ATCAGTTTTATAAAATAGTTAACCATATAGGAGCCTATTCATGACCAGACACATAGACACACATTCAGCTTTATATATATATATATATATATATATATATATATATTAGTGATGGGACGATTACAATATTTTTCCCAATTCCGATACAATTACTGATTCCGCGCTAAATTCTTTATAAATCTCTAATCATTTATCTATAAGATTGTCATTTCCCTCGATTTTCGTAAAATATGCAGATATTTTCCTAAACATTGAAATACACTTGTGGAGGATGATCTAGCGATTTTAGTTTTCCTGGTAATTTAAAATCAATAAATATTTATTATTTTATTATTATTACCAGCAATGGAAGATTTCCGTTTAAAAAAAAAGCTAATAAAAAAGACAATTAAAAAAATTGTTTTAGCATCGGAAAATAGGCATCAATTTTTTCCAATTCCGATACCCCCAAATCTTCCGATTTTTCCAATTCCCGATTAATCGTCCCAACATTAATATGTATACACACACACGCAAACGACACCATCTTAACTATTAAAATGCAAACGAAAAAAAAAAAATTTAGTGCTTGGTGACAGATCAATTTTTTAATATATCATTTAAAGCAAAAACAATATTACATACTTGATTGACACGTCGAAAATAGTAATTAGTAATATAGCCAAAAATTAGTGTAGAAAATTATTTATAGTAAAAAGTAATTTTTACGGATAATTGGGGGATATTACATTTTTCTTTAGATATGTACACCTTGAAGATTGCAAATACAGGGGGGAGCACATACTTATCACCCTTTTCGCCACTTAAAGGCTGATATACTGTTTTAGACCATAACAATAGATTTCTTTTTCCTAAAAACACAATAGCTGTTGTATTGAACAAATTTTCGTAATTTTTGGATATATTATTATTTTCGACATGCCAATTAAGTAAATACTGTTGTTTTGCCTTAAAACCACATTAAAAAAAAATCGATCTATTGATTCTATCTTAATAAGCACCCAGTTTTTTATAGATTTGGCAGAACCTCTCCCACAGATAAGAACCCTCTACACTGCAGTGTTGATCTGGTTTAGTGATGTATGCACAACGTTTGATGATGGTTTATAGCAGAATTAGTCCTTATTATAAGTTATTCTTACTAAAATCGGCAGCATCATCATCAGCAGCGGCTAAGTAGTTAACGACACAGTGACAACCTGGGTGTGCCAAGTTTGAATCTAGTTTGCTCCACTGAAACATTTTCTCTTAGAGATGTTAGCAACCTTCACAAGGTTCCCTCTGTGAGTACCCAATGTCTTTCTAGAAAGAATTCTAACTAGAAAGATGCTGGGGAAACAAATGCCAACAATAATAATTTGATTGTTTAGAAATTAATGATGCTCAACAGGGGCAGAAGCAGCTTAATTTGTAGTTATCTCCCTTGTTCTTTCAGAATATTTTCGAGATGGCATAGTGAGATCATTCCTTGTAGTTTAGCTATAAAATTTGATTTTCTTACTTAAAAATAAAACTACTGGATCAATTTATGTGATTTTTGGTGTATGATATTTCCTTTCCATTACATATGTAGATCATAGATTTTTTTTTCCATTTTTTTTTTTTTTTTTTTTTTTTTTTTTTTTTTTTATAGAGGGGGATGGAGATTCTGAACAGCACCAATAATTTACCTGCCCTTGGTTTTTAGATGCATCAAAAAGATTATGAAATATTCGGTGATCTATTAGGCTTAATTTTGCAAATTTTTTTATGCAAGTTAAAAAAAAAAAAACTCAAGCAACATCATCTAAACTGTTGAAACAAAAAAAACTCAATTTTTTTTATAGATTGTGCAGAACCTCTTTCACTAACAATAACCTTCTACACTATCAGCCTCAGTCTGACTCAATGAAGCATGCACAAAGAATGTTTGATGATGATTTGTAGTAGTAGTAGTCCTTGCTACAAACAGCATCATCTTTTAATGATGCTTGAAATGTCTGCTTTACTTGTAAGCTGAGCGTTAATAAGAACAAACATTTAATTTGGATTTTGATTTACCAAAACAGAAAGAATATCTTATGCAAAAAGGACACTAATTACATAAATGAGTGCACTGGCACATTTTGTTCTCTTTAGCAGCAGAATATCCCTGCAATGTAGCCAACTTAGGTCAATTCACCAAACTCGTCTTTTGAGATGCAAATTTAACTCATTATTAGCCATGACATATCCACGGCGATAAGAAGGCTTCACTAACCAAGATGGTAATCTAGTTTTAAACTGACACCAACATACAAATGTTGGGACAATTAATCAAAATCTGGAATCGGAAAAAAAATGAAACTTTTTAGAGTATCAGAATCAGAAAAATTCAGGACTATTTTCCGATACCAAAAATGACTTTTAATTGTTTTTTTTTTTTAACTTAATTTTCCATTGCTGTTACTAATGATGAAATGATGAATATTTATTGTTTTTTAAACCACCATTAAACAACAACCAACACCATGTGCTTGTGCCAATGTCAAGGTCGAATCACCGGTGTCACTTGAAATGTGCGCCGGTTGTAGTCTTCTGCTACAGGGTATCTATTCTTTACTTGGTCCCAGCTAGCTATCATCATAACTAGAGAAGAGAAAAACGAACCACTTTGCTCCTGTTATTAAAACCACCATAGAGATAATGATTGCTGCAATGAGATGCCACTATCCACTGAGCATCTACTGACTTATGTGTCAGAGAAATGAACAGTTGTTTCTGTTGACAAAGAAAACAATTGACTATCTGTAGGGATCAAAGCACCCCCCGCCCTATGTCAGAAAAATAAAGGTACAGACCTTGCTGGTGACAGTAAATGTCCAGGAATTGGTACACTTCTTGTTGGACATATTGACCCGCAGATCAGAATTGATGTGGAGTTTCACATGATCCAAGTTGTTGACGAGCTGAAATTAGTAACAAAATAAACTAAAATATCGCAAAATTTGAGGTTAATTATTCAATCATTTATTCTTCTCATGCCTCGTCTACTAAGTAAATACTCATCACGTGTTTATAAAATTCTTTTTTTTCTTCCTTTTTTTTTTATCAATATTCTAGGTGCAAGTCTATAAATGGTCTACAAGTAATCTTTTTTACTATAAAAATCTTTAAAAAATCTTTATAATGTACGTACTTGTCACTGCATGAAAATGTCATATTCCAAAAATCACGTAAATCGATCAAGTAGTTTTTTTTTTATTTAAGAAAATCAAATATTATGAGACATTTTATCAAAGAAAAACCTCACGCCATCTTGTTTTTAATAAAAAAAAAACTACTTGATCGATTTACGTGATTTTTGGAATATGACATTTTCATGCAGTGACAAGTACGTACATTATAAAGATTTTTTAAAGATTTTTATAGTAAAAAAGATTACTTGTGGACCATTTATAGACTTGCACCATATTCTATTATGGTACATGAACTAGAAATAGAAAAGCTTAAAAAATACAAGAAAGAAAAAACGTTAAAGAATTTAGAAATGCCGATCAAATATTGATATAATGGGTTATATACTTATTGTTTAAAACATGGCAATTATTTTAAAGAAAAAAGGAGAACAAATTGATTATTTCGATAAGCAAAATTTTTTTCTTTTTGAATCAAAAAATAAAAATTCTTACAAAATAATTTTCAAATTTTAAGTGTTTCTTTTACCTCAACAACAAATCTGGAAATTCACAAACATTTAAAAAAAAAAAAAAAAAATATTTAAAAAAATTCAAACATTTTAAAAAAAAAAAAAACATTTAAAAAAAAAAACATTTTAAAAAAAAAAACATTTTAAAAAAAACAAACATTTAAAAAAAAAAAAACATTTAAAAAAAAAAAACATTTTAAAAAAATTCAAACATTTAAAAAAAAAAAACATTTAAAAAAAAAAAAAAAAAAAAAAACATTTTAAACAAAAAAAACATTTAAAAAAAAAAAAAACATTTTAAAAAATTCACAAACATTTAAAAAAAAACAAAAGGTTATATCAGGTGATTGCACTCTCACACCAAAATGTCACTCAATAAATCTTTAATAAAATTTACAATCCTTTCTATAATCAAACGTTTTTTAATACAAATAAATTTTAATCTATGCCTGACTTGTCTACCAAATTTCGATTATCAATCTCCAACAGTCTTTGTTTCATCGTCATTCAATGATTTACAGAAACACTTTGGTGATCATGAATGGACTTCACTATTACTGAACTGTAACTCCCAAATTTTTATCTGTAAAGTCATCCAAAAAAACACAATCCCTAAATTTTTCCTGAAAAAAAAAAAAAAAGAGGTCCATCATAGCCAAACTCAGTCGTATCTGTAACATTTGAAGTATATTTTCTGTAAATACTATTATTATGATGAGTGCTCTTCAGAATTGTTAGATCTATTTCCTGCTTAGAATGAGAATCTCTTATTTTTGTCAAAATTGGAAATATTTTTTTTTTAATTTTCACTGTTATTGAATCGGTGTTTCTTCCACCGCGTTTTTTTTTTTTTAAGAAAAATCATTTAAGTATTTGATTTTTATTTTAATACTATCATAACTACGATGAGGATCTCTGTTATTTTCGTCAACATTGGAAAATTTTCAAATTTCAACCAGCTATGCCTTGTGGATGCCTTGGGAAAGACAAAGACTAAGGGAGTAAACCCTGACAAAAAATCCAGTTTGGAATCTTCATAGGCGGATGGTGAAGCACAACAACAATTTTTCAGCAACTCCTGCAACTATGCTGGCTCTGACTGTATTGGCGTGCCTTTCTGTCGGACTTTGCAACACCAAAAGGGGACCCTGGTAACTGAGCAAACCTTGGTTTCCTTATTAGCTGCCCAGGCCTACAGCTTTAACTGTATAGCCACAGTAGATGCTGCCTTGCACCCGACTAGATGCAGATGCCATTGTCTCATGAGACAAAAGGTTGCCATTATCATTTCCTGTTTCCTTTGTTTCAGCTCATTTGACTCGTTGGTCTAGTGGTCTCAATCAATTCATTGTTTTGTTGTCTAATTGTAATACAGCTTCCTATTCCAATAGCTATTTCCAAGAATCGCAGACTTGTGGAATTCTCTACCTACTGAGTGTTTTCCTTTCATTTTTCAAGACTGAGGCCAATAGACATCTCCTGTCATTGTGATAACTGTTTTCCGTTCTTGTTAGCTTCTTACATCAGGTGGCTTCACGCCTTGTCTAGCCAGGCATAGATGGAAGTTTATTGTGTTGGGTGCAATGGAATGAAACACCAACACACAAGCAGGTTCTGCGACTGAATCAAGGTTGTCATGAGGACCAAACGAGTGCAATTGACAGAAGAAGTCATGAACACAAACCCAAGTTTGATGAATAAATCTTGGGAAAACGAAACTATTGTGTTATATTTTCTTCATAATCTTGTAAACAAACATCATTTTATATATTAAGAACTATCAGGGCTACCAAGCATTACTCGGAGCAATAGTAACCAATTTTTATTAAAATGATATCTCTATACCTCTTGATCTATTTTTCTCTCTCCAACCGCCTCTTTTTAATCCACTCAGCCCATTCCTCTCCAGCTGGACATGCGCACACAGACAACTCTGCTTTATATATAGACTAGCGGGGGTACCCAGCGTTGCCCGAGTGAGAAACAAAAAAAATAAAAGTTTTGGTAGGTAGGTAGGATCAAACCCGAAGCCCTGAGGCAAAGTTGGAAAATAAAATGTGAAAAAAACATGATACGTTAACCGATCGGCCAGCAAGAATGAGTTACTGAAAGACATTTGAATTTATTTAAGTAGGAAGAGAATTGACAGGTGCCCACACCTAATGACTTAACGAGGTCAAGTGGAAATCGTGGAGTTACATTTTCTGCAAGCGTTACAACGACATGAGCAATAGCTAGTCAGCAGTTGACATTTTCTGCGGGACAGTTTTTAATGAGGTCAATAACTTGGTTTGTTTGTTTTTACCCAACTTTGGGGAAAACCAGCTCCCCGTTTATTAGAGGAGTGTCCAGACGAAAGCAATTGTCTAATATGACGCTGAAAAGCCGACATTGACCAAACGTTTACATCGCTTTCCGAAGACCACCGGAAACTGCTGATTCGAATCCCGTTTTGCTTTTTTATACTGAAAAAACGGAAGATACACGTGGCGATCTAAAAAAAAAATAAAAAATTAAAAAAAATGGAAAAAATGGTGCATAAATGTCAGGCAAATTAAATACACCCACGACCCCCATTCGTAACTCTTAGATATTATGATTTAGACAGCATATAAAAAGTTTTAAGAAGGAGTGAGCTGACTGAGAAGTCCAGCGAATAAAGCCTTTTACAGACATACACAAAAAGCGAACATACATACATGCACACGTTTTCACTTTTATATTTATAGATTCCTTGTGTAATAAGTCAGCATTTTTTATTCCAAATTAGTACATAATAACACTAGACCCCCCCCTCTCTCTCTCTATGACGGAACCTGGTCCAGATGACCTTCAGATAAAGAATATTTTTTGAAAAATTTTAGGTATTTGTCCAGGGCAATGCTAATCAAGAATACACCAAATTTGTGGCCGTTTGTTTTGTAGTTTGTTTTCTTTTACTTTTCAGCTGCTTCTTATAGAATAGATGGTGATTAAAGAATCTTACCAGAGAATCTGGATTTTCAGCGAATAAAAGCTTTTCCGACAACTTTTCTGTGTATGACATTCCATGGAGACGTTTCTCCCGTGCTTTTTGCAAAGATTGTTTCTTAAACTCAAATCGGTCTTTCCATTCCTGCCATTCTTCCTGGGAATGAGCTTGCGTACAATTATCGCTATAAGAACATTTCCCAGTTTCCAAAAAGCTGAAAGGTCGAAAAATAATGAATATTAAAATGTTTCATCAAACATTCAACAATGAAAATAACAAAAGCAAAAAGAAAAACGTTTTCTTTTTTTAAATGTTAAAAATAATAATAAACTAAATGTGAGTGTGTATGATTCTGTGTGATTCTCTTGTCAATTTCGACATCATGATGAATATTAAAAATTCTTCAATTCACTTCAATTCCTTCCTCTGGAATTTGAAATTCATATTCGAGGAGGGGGGGGGGGTAGTAAACGTTACATAAGATAAATTGGCAAAATGCTTACCGAACACACATAGAGAATTCTTCTGCCCGTAAACTTCGCGGAGGTGGCCGAAATTTCCATTCTCGGCTCTCATCAGAGGTAATTGACTTCTTATGCAGGTCCCCTCGACAATGGTTTTCCAATTCTGCTTGGTTACGGAACGTAACATCACAGAAACTGCAATTCCAGCTTGCACCTTCCGTGGAACTGAGACGTTTCTTGTGCACATCGCACTGACAATGGTGTTCAAACTCGGACAGCTTTCGGAATTCAATGTCACACACTTGACATTGGTAAAGTGAATCTTCCATGGTATCCCGTGAAGACTGAAAGGAATCTGAAATTAAAAAAACAAACATTTTTATTTTCAAAATTTAATTAAAAATAAAATCGATACCAAATCGATAATACTAATTAGGTTCTTGTCCAGAATTTCTCCTATGTTAAAAAAACAAATTAATCAAGTTGTTTTATTTTTAAAAAAGAAAATCAAATTTTATGAGTAACCAAAGAGAGACTGTCTTGCTTACTATTTTGAAAATAAAGTCAACAAAGGGAGATAACTCAATAATTCAAATTTGCAAGATTTGTTTTAATGCCTACTAATTCCCATTAATCACTTAAAAATGATTTTCTTTAAAAAAAATAGAACGACCTGATCAATTTACATGATTTGTAGAATATGATATTACTGTTTTGTCACAAGCATATATATTATACAGATTTTTTCCATTTTTTTTTTTTAATAATTCAACAAAAGTAAAGTAAAATCTATGATGTACATACTCATGACAAAACGAAATGAAAATATTTGAAAAATATGCACTCCTCTGTGTTGTGAAAATAACATGTACACACACACAAAGATGTCTTATTATTTGTTTTATATAAAAATCAAAACAAAAGCATTAAAAATAATCCAAATGATATAAATTATAAGTCCCCACCTTAAAATTTCTAAAACAAAATGGCTATTCATATTATTTCGATTCTTCAGACTGCTGTTCTCATCTTGAGTGATATTTTCACAACGTCTCGTTCAATATCACCCCCAACCTTCTGGGCTTGACCATTACTCCTGATCTTAAATGGAACACGTATATCAAATCTGTTGCCAAGGCCGCTGGAAAAATGGTGGGATCTTTCTATCGATCCAGTAGATATCTCACTGCTGATGCTATTCTCTATCTATATAAGAGCCAGGTACGACCAAGGATGGAATACTGTTGCCACATCTGGGCAGGAGCTGCTAGAAAGGACTTGTCCTGCCTTGATAGAATTCAAAATAGACTTCGTAGCCTCGTAGGAGATGTCCTTTTCTCCTCCTTACAACCTCTATCTCACAGAAGAGATGTTGCGAGTTTGTCTCTGCTTTATCGTTATTTTCATGGAAAGTGTTCAACTGAGCTTCAATCTATGGTCCCCCCTCGCCAAACTTTCACAAGAAACACTCGTCTAGCTGTAAACACTATCAATAATTTCCCCCACTCTTTATCTGTGCCTAAACCTAAACATAGATTCCATGAACAAAGCTTCTTTCTTAGAACTGCACGCCTGTGGAATTGTCTTCCGTTTTCCTGCTTTCCGGCTGACTACAATATGGTTGTGTTCAAGTCTAAGGTAAATAAGTTCTTGATGAGCCGTTCCATATAAGTTATTAAATTTACCAAATTTTCATTACTAATGATTACTATATTGACCAACTTCTACTGTACACTCTTTAACCCTTATCCTTGAGTGGCCTCTGGGCCTTGATAATGTGGTGATGCCTTTGTAAAAAAAAAAAAAAAAAAAAAAAAAAAACCTTCTTCAGGTGTATCTTGTAAAATTCCAAAAAACTTTCTGTCACACTTGGGAATCTGCACGGAACTTTGAACAGAACCCTTTATTTAATCCATGTTCTCATGCTGTCAGCCATGACTGAATAGAAGTCCTAAATAATTTGCAATTGTATTTTGAGTGTCACCCGCTCTGAGGATTGAACGTTAAACTTCCAGAAAAGTGTAACTTGCAAATGAATTTCACCAGGTACTTTATCCACTAAGCCATGGGTCCTTGCAAAAACATAACATTCATATCATGTTTTGATTTTAATAATTTGAAAAAAGTGCTCAATGATGAAATGCTATCGAATGAGCAAGGATACCATTTGTAATTGTTAACACACAAAGCAATTTCATTGGATAATTATATCTGTTGTTTATCCAATGAAAATTGACAGTAAAATACCATTAAGTATTTGTTAGTGGAAGACTTATCGGGCTAGATAAAATATGTAAGCAAATATATTTCTTCTCTGTAATCTTAATATATACTTGTCTGCAAATGGATGAAATATATTGAATCATATCATGTCTCTGTCTTAACCTCTATCAGTTCTAAGTTGTATTCTCAGTATCACCCACACTGGGGATTGAACCTTCAACATCCAAAAGAGCATTATTTAGAACTGAATTTTACCTAGTACTTTATACGTTACCCCACAAGTTCTTGTGGGTGATACTAAGAGTACAACTGCCAATTACTTAAAACTTCTACCTGGTTATGGCTGACGGAGCAAGAGCATGTTAGCCTTGTGGATTAAATAAAGGGTTTCATTCCAAATTCAACACAGACTCCTGAGCGCAACAGGATACACTTGAAGATCAGAGGTTACATTGGCCGAAACCTTCAAGATGAGAACAGTTGTCCGAACAACACACTATACTCAACTTTTGCAGTTTGATACATGGTTTCCAGTACAGTGTACGTATTTATATAACAATCTTGCGTTCTTATATTTGAAGATAATTTTTCGGTTCTTCTTCATAATTGTAGCAAAATTCAAAAAATTAAAATATTGAATTTCAAGTGAAACCAATGGTATTTACTAAATAATCATCTCACAGTATATACAGCATAATCACGTTTACACACCAGTTCCCGCTGGATCACCGAAGTTAAGCAACGTTGAACCTGGTCAGTACTAAATGGATGACCATTCGAGACTTCTAGGTGCTGTATGTGCTTTCCGCTTATCTCGGCATTGTTTTCAGTCATCCTGGACTTCTCCTTGCCACTGGTCTCAAACAGTGCCGATTCAGGAGAGGTGTGGTTAGTGATTGTGCAACCCTTGCCTCACAATGACACACGCAGCTGCCTCAACAGAAGGTATTGTTTGTCTTTCAAGACTAAGCGGAGGCATCGATCGATGTCACAGTAATAAAAATATCTAAAAATTACAAAAAAAACGATAAGGTAGAAAATTAATTATAAATGAAAACAGTTTTCAAAGACAATGAAAATTAAGTTTTGCTAAATTGGCGAAAGATTTTCAGTTTTCAGAAAATAATTATCTCCCTTTTGTTACAATTAAAACTCTTCGGTTTCTTTCTTGGCAAAACAAAATTTTTGCTACATGTCTTCGAAAACTATTTTCATTAATAATTAATTTTCTACCTTCCTGTTTTTCATAATTTTTGGATATGTTCATTACTGTGACATAACAATCCAGTATATACCATTGGCTTCACTTGAAATTCAATATTTTATTTTTCGAATTTCGCTACAACAAAGAATCAATTTTTCCTGTGTAACGCTATTGGTTCATAAATATTTTTGTCCGTGAGTCTAGAATGGAAAGTGTTTTATTTATTCAAAAAAAATGGACATAAACAGTACTGTTTACCTTCTGAGGTACAATATGAAGAATGGGAACTTGAAGAAACATTGTCTGTAGAATCAGCCAACTGTCTGGTGCCAGCTGCCGTTGGTAGGCATAGAGTAGAAGAGAGTGGGCTGTGGAAAGGGTCTTTTCTTTCTTCCCCCTCGGGAGACAGCCGTTTCGGGTGGGAATCAAGATTAGTGTTCATGACGTCTGAGAAAGCATCATCATCGTCATCATCAAAGTCCTGAAAAAAAAAAGTAATCAAATAAACATTGATCAGAATAACATGTCATATATTTGATAATTTTTAAATAATCTCGATTTTTCCACAGACACTAGTTTCAATAGGAAAATAACCAAACACTTGCAAAACAAATTTTATCTTCTCATTACTTACAGCACTTCCAAAAGCGGACATTTCATCCATGTTTAGAAATTATTACATTTATTAAAAAAATGCCTTTCTTAAATATATACTCCCACAAAGACAGTAGTAAACACTTTCACTCTTTATACATCAAATACCCCCACTCACCTCACATTATTGCCAGAAAAGTAACATGGCATACATATTTTTTATATATTTGTATTTTGTTTGTAACACTAAAATAAAATTGAGGAGTCCCTGGTTTTGACAAGCTCCTAGTGTTACATAACAAGCCTCGTGTTCGAAATGTAAACTTTGAGGGACACTTTAAGGGTCAGAGGTGATTCCAGAATGGAAGTTATTGAAACTATGTGACTGCCAAAAAAAAGATTTGGTCTCTTTCTCTTGTTTGCTGTTGTTGCTGTATGGCATTTACTCTAGGCAGGTTGAACCGGCTTCCTCCGAAGGAGAAAGCGTCAAGAGAGATATTAAATTCACAGGCAGTTCTCAGTCACCTGTAATTCTTTGCTGAGATTTCAAGCAGGAAAGATGTGTTTAGAACACTGTCTCCAATGGAAAGGGGAAGGTGGAGGAGCATAAAATGTAACTAGATATACTGAGACAAGTCCACTACTAGTCCAGCTGTCTTTCCTCTAATGTTTTCTGTAACTGTTCTCTTTTAAATGAGCCCTTTTATTTTTAAATCAACATCAGTCTCCAAGTGGATTTCTATCCACAGACAAGGAACACGACACAGATAATTTTTAGCTTTTCAAGTTATTATTAAAGATTTAGGTATCTTTGCACTGATAAATTCCAGAACTAATTAACCAATCATTATTAATTTTAGAACTGCTAGGCATAAGGATGGATAATGTGAGTTATATATTTAGTTTAAGACAAATGTGAGAGGGATAATACAGACATCCATATTCTGGATTAAAATTTAATAATCTTCCTAGTTAGAACAAGTAGTTGCAGAAAGAAAATGAAGCAAATTATACTTTTTAATATAAAAAAAAGAAACATGCTGAAAGAATAAAAAGTAGGAAATGTCTTGTTAGAATCAAGTGTAATCAATTTGCAAGATACAATGCTATTTAGGTGTAAAGTGAAGAATCAAATTGATTTTCTTTTATATGTTAGAAGCTACAGCTATCCATAACAAAAAAAAATGGCAGATTTTCATAAATAGATGAACGGAAATTTAAAAAAGAAATGATCTTACCCGTTCCTGTGATGTGGCTATTACATTCCTGATTCTTTTGACTTTGCTTTGAGCTTTAACACACTATAAAAGAAAAGAAAAATAATTTAGCTTTTTAAATAATTCAATTAAATTTGGAAATTTTAACACACTATAAAAGAAAAGAAAAATAATTTAGCTTTTTAAATAATTCAATTAAATTTGGAAATTTTAACACACTATAAAAGAAAAGAAAAATAATTTAGCTTTTTAAATAATTCAATTAAATTTGGAAATTTTAACACACTATAAAAGAAAAGAAAAATAATTTAGCTTTTTAAATAATTCAATTAAATTTGGAAATTTTAACACACTATAAAAGAAAAGAAAAATAATTTAGCTTTTTAAATGATTCAATTAAATTTGGAAATTTTAACACACTATAAAAGAAAAGAAAAATAATTTAGCTTTTTAAATGATTCAATTAAATTTGGAAATTTTAACACACTATAAAAGAAAAGAAAAATAATTTAGCTTTTTAAATAATTCAATTAAATTTGGAAATTTTAACACACTATAAAAGAAAAGAAAAATAATTTAGCTTTTTAAATAATTCAATTAAATTTGGAAATTTTAACACACTATAAAAGAAAAGAAAAATAATTTAGCTTTTTAAATAATTCAATTAAATTTGGAAATTTAAACACACTATAAAAGAAAAAAATAATTTAGCTTTTTAAATAATTCAATTAAATTTGGAAATTTTAACACACTATAAAAGAAAAGAACAATAATTTAGCTTTTTAAATAATTCAATTAAATTTGAAAATTTTAACACACTATAAAAGAAAAGAAAAATAATTTAGCTTTTTAAATAATTCAATTAAATTTGGAAATTTTAACACACTATAAAAGAAAAGAAAAATAATTTAGCTTTTTAAATAATTCAATTAAATTTGGAAATTTTAACACACTATAAAAGAAAAGAAAAATAATTTAGCTTTTTAAATAATTCAATTAAATTTGGAAATTTTAACACACTATAAAAGAAAAGAAAAATAATTTAGCTTTTTAAATAATTCAATTAAATTTGGAAATTTTAACACACTATAAAAGAAAAGAAAAATAATTTAGCTTTTTAAATGATTCAATTAAATTTGGAAATTTTAACACACTATAAAAGAAAAGAAAAATAATTTAGCTTTTTAAATAATTCAATTAAATTTGGAAATTTTAACACACTATAAAAGAAAAGAAAAATAATTTAGCTTTTTAAATAATTCAATTAAATTTGGAAATTTTAAAATCTACTACTCAGTGGATCAGTATCTGTCGCATATATTAATAAATATTTGGAAATTCTAAACATTTATGAAAACTATGTTTCTGAATTTTTTAGATGAGGATTGATAATTTGTATTATTTGGACTAGTGTTCTCATTCTGAGGCATAACAGATAAAATGCTAAATAAAATTCAGGTTTTAAATAATACTTTTCTGAAGGTTGAAGGTTTAATCTTCAGTGCAAGTGATATTAAGAATACAGTAGCAAATTACTTAAGACTTTTATTCGGTCATAGCTGACAAAACAAGAGCATGCTATCACCGTAGATTAAATAAAGGGGTCTGTTTGAAATTCTGTGTAGATTCTCAAGTTCGACATGCTACAGCTGAAGAAGTTTACAGTTTATATTAGTCGAAACATTGTGAGAATAACACCCAAGAGTAGAATAGTAACCGAAATAATCGAAATTTATGAAAACATTTTTGGTGGTTATTTTTATTTTGTAGCGTATACACCATTTTTGGGTTATTCAATGCTGAATTCAGTAATTTTGGAAAAAAGTTTTATTCTTCAAGTTCTTTATATATTCAAATATTTATTCAGTTTTGTTTGATAATTTTGTAGAAGAAAATTGTTAGGGTTTTTTTTTTACTTTGCAGAACATGATTGAGTTTTACACAGAGAAAGGGGGAAAAAAACCCAATAACATCAATCTTTAATGCATTTTTGATCAGAGAACCAGTATGTTAATAAACACTGAACTGGTAGCAGATAACAGATAATACAATTCCTGAGAGCAATGGCATAAAGATCTACGGAATAGCTGGAAATGTCCTCTCAATTATTAAATTCTCTCTCTCTCTCTCTCTCTCTCTCTCTCTCTCTCTCTCTCTGATAGGTTTATAGTCAATGGGCAGAAATCAGAAGCTCATAGTATCAACGTTGACATCCCTCAAGGTTCCATCCTGGACTCAAATCTCTTCCTGATCTACATCAATCATCTCCCAAATCACATTCTTAGATCATTCATAGATATTTATGCAGACAACACTACCATCTATGGCAACATTTCAAAGGCCAGCAATGAACAAGATCTTTCTGATTCTCTCTTTTCTGGCCTTCAGCATGTGGTGCAATGAAGAAAAAGGTGGCTGGTTAATTTTAATGAATCTAAAACCAATCTTCTTTCTTTCCATTATCAACATTGACCCTCATTAAGCACCATGTTTTCCCAAGCTTCTGAGACCGACCTTCATTCCTGATCTGAAATGGAACACATACACCAAATTCGTTGTCATGATCACCGGAAAAATAGCTGGATCATTCTACAGTTCTAGTAGATACCACTGCCGATTCAATCAATAAGAGCCAAGTACATCCTGGGTTGGAGTAGTGTTGCCACGTGTGGGAAGGAGTATCCTTTCCTGCATCAACAGGGTACAAAACTGACTTCAACATCTGGTTGTTTTCAAGTCTAATGTGAACAGGTTCTTGAAGAGCCATCCTCTAAAATTATCAAATTTCTATTATGGTACCCATTAACCCTTAACCTTGCATGACCTCTGGGCCTTGATGAGTGTTGAGTGGCGACTATATGATTTAAAAAATAAATAAAGAAAGAAAGAAAGAAAAGCCAAAAATGGGGCCTCACCATTGGATGTCTTTTAAAGTCATACACAGGACTGAAAATATTTTCGAATTTAAAAATGAACATATGTCCAGATATTTAGTTATATATAGATTAGACTTTATTATTGCTGTTGCTTCTTCTTCCAAACAAAGCGTTTCAAAATAAAAAACAAAAAAAATATATAAACGGCCGAAAATATTTGAGAACTATACCGTCTAAAGTCAAGGTAAATAAATACTCATTGAAAATTATTGAACTCTGAATTATTTATTTGTTTCCAATGACTGAATAATTCCTGCATTGACAAGCCTTCAAACACACCTTTTTAAATACACAAGACATTTTTTTTATTACATTTTCACCCCAAACAAGGCACATTGCCACTTTGATGTAGGGGGCTACTATCAAGAACATAAGCTACAGGGGTACTATGTGGGGAGTTGGACAGCAAGATGTCGGTTCACATTTAGTATTATGTTAGATCTCCCACCAGATATCTAGACCATTCATGAAAGTGTTATGGTTTGTCAAGATAAATCTTCAAAAATGATCTCTCTCTCTCTCTCTCTCTCTCTCTCTCTCTCTCTCTCTCTCTCTCTCTCTCTCTCTCTCTCTCTCTCTCTCTCTCTCTGCTTTGATAGATGATGTCATGCATTGTATATGGTTATCCTAATAAAACAAACATACACATCATCCACAGACATGTAGTATTATATTAATTCGCAGTAGTTATGACTGCTGCTGCTTTCAAAATATTATACAAGTTCACAGACATTGGACATTATACTCAATTCGAGGCATCACTGGTTCATCAGTCACAGTTCATTTAAATAAAACGTCATAAAGGATACCCACTTCTGTGGTTTAATGGATGATTTTATCATACCGCAATATCATCTACTGTGCACAGTTATCCCCTCTTTGTTTTAATGGATGATATTACAAAAGGATGACATGGTCCACTCTGCATAGGGACGAGCAAACAAGATCCACCGTTTCAGTAATGTACTAGACTTTGCTGAAAAAGCTTCAACTAGAAATAGCTCCCAGATTTACAAAACTATTTAAGCATTGTCTTAATTAGAATTGCTTCCCGACATCCTGGAAAACAAGTATGCCTCGTATTTAAAGATTTCAGGTGATTGGTCATCTCCGTCTCAGTACATACCAATAAGTCTCCTGTGCGTCATGAGTAAGTTGTTGGAATCTGTGTTATATAGAGAAGTAGTTAACCACCTCAGCAAAAATAACCTCCTCAGTGACATACAATATGGTTTCCATTCTGCTAGATTTACAGTAGATGTGCTAACAGTTATATCTCAAAGGATTAGTGAATCTCTCAACAGAGGCTTCCTTTCAAGGGTAATTGCTTTTGACATATCAAAGGCCTTTGATTGGGTATGACAAAGTCTACTTCACAAGATCTCCAGCTATAGTATAGATGAAAATGTCTTTTCAATTATTAAATCATTTCTCTCTGATAGACTCATAAGAATAATGGTTGATGGGCAGAAATCGGAAGCTCACAGTATTAATGCTGGAATCCCTCAGGGAGCTATCCTGGGCCCAACTATCTTCCTGATCTACTTCAATGATCTTCCAAATAACATCTTAAAATCACTTGTAGATATTTATGCTGACACTACCATCTATGACAACACTTCAGAGGCTGTAAATGACCAAGCTCTCTCTGATTCTCTCTCCTCTGATCTTGAGCACATGATGCAACGGGGAAAGAGGTGGTTGATTAATTTTAATGCATCTAAAACCAAGCTTCTATCTTTACATCATCAACGCTCTGATCCCTGTCTGGCATCAATTAAAATGAATGGCTCTCGTCTTGGGGAGGACTCATGTTTGAACAAGCTTCTCACCTTTACTCCTGATCTGAAATGGAACGCGTACATCAAATCTGTTGCCAAGGTCGCTGAAAAAATGGTGGGATAATTTTACCGTACATAATATATATCTCACTGCCAATGCAATTCTCTACCTGTATAAGAGCCAAGTACACCCTAGGATGGAGTACTGTTGCCACATCTGAACAGGAGCTGCTAGAAGCATCTTATCCTGCATTGACAGAATTCAAAATAGACTTCATAGCTTAGTAGGGGATGCCCTTTCCTCTTACCTGCAACCTCTTTCCCACAGAACAGACGTTGTGAGCCTGTCTTTGCGTCATCGTTATTTTCATGGCAAGTGTTCATCTGAGCTCCAATCTATGGTACTCCTTTACCAAACTTTCACAAAAAACACTCGTCTAGCTGAAACCATTATGAATAATTTCTCCCTCTCTTTATTTGTGCGTAAACCTAAACATAGATTCCATGAACAAAGCTTTTTTTTTAGAACTGCGGAACTCTCTTCCGTTTACCTGCTTTCGAGCTGACTCCAATATGGGTGTCTTCAAGTCCAACGTGAACAAGTTCTTGATGAGCCATCCCGTTAAATAATCAAATTTATCAAATTTCCACAACAAACGATTACTACGATATTGTCCCATTGACTACTGTACACTCATTAACCTTTATCCTCAAGTAGCCGCCGGGCCTTGATAAGTGGTGACTCCTTCGTAAAAAAATAAAAAAAGGTTTAGATATTTGTCTCAATAAAAGATCGCTTCCTTTCTATATTCTATTTGATAGATGAGATTCCCTGTTATCCTCGATCAGCTTTAATGGATGACAACGTCATTCAGAAATTTAACCACGAACCTGACATACAAAGACCACAATCCACACTTGCAGTTATGTCCCACCTGCCTATTCATAGGTTATGTGAATTTTACATCAAAATTTTTAACAAGATCCCCCACAACCACTTGTTTTTTTTTTCTTTTGTTTCTTTTTTTGATTTTTTTAATAAATGAATCTTCTGGATTTACTTACATCAGGATTTGCTTGGGCCCACTGTATGGCAAAGGACAGAGCAGTATCAAACTTGCCCAAGCGGCACAAAAGTTTTATTCTTCGTCCTAATATCTTCTCATCATAAGGATCCACGTCTAAAACTGAAGAAAGAAACAAATAAAAACAAAGCATATTTAGTAGATTCTAAAAGAAAAAAGTCAGAAAATCGTTAAATATCAAACAATGGGGATTCAGGGAAATTTTAAGTTTAAAATCTAACCTGTATTTACTCAAATCATACACACATATACACACCTTCAATACGCACCGGTTACCTGCCCTTGTAATTTCCATTTGTCCAGCAGGTGGCATTCTCTACTTCCGCCTTTCTCTCTCTCTCTTTATCTTTCTCTTTTGATTCGAACCTTGAATGTGAGTGGCACGCAAATTACATTCACGCCTCGACAGGATGTCTACCTTTCTCAAGGTAAGGATGAATACTCATTATACTTTAACAAACTCTTACATACACAAAGAACATTCTAACTCTGTACCTATGTACATAATGAACTCACAAAGAAGATTTCAATACATGCATGCTAGTTACATACATCTCTCTACCTGTATAAAAGCCAAGTATGTCCTAGGATGAAGTACTGTTGCCGCATCTGAGCAGGAGCTGCTAGAAGCATCTTAGCCTGCACGTGCGTGTGCACAAACACTTTCTGTATTGTCTTATACTTCTCTGTGTAAATAAATATTCTATATATATATATATATATATATATATATATATATATATATATGTGTGTGTGTGTGTAAACTTGCTTTAGCATGCTTCATTTAACATTGTTCTTGAATGTGCTTAGAGTGTCATCTCAAAAGTTCATAAACAAATGTCTTTGTATTTATATGTGCGCTATATATTATTTTTACTTTTTTATTACTTTTGCATGATCTCTAACTCACAGTTGCTCCTTATATCTCAGTGGCAATTTACCTTGTTTGAGGTGAATAAGAGTTCAAAAAAAAAAATGAAACATGGTTTTATATATATAAAATCATGTTTCATTTTTTATATATATATATATATATATATATATATATATATATATATATATATATATACACACACACACAGTGCCGGCAAAAAGAAAGTCTGCACTTGTAATGTTTTCAAAAACTACAAATTGAACGTACATTTAATGTAACTGTTGAAACAACCTATACCTCATGTGATTCGCATTTTATTCCTCTATAATTTTATCTGTTCATATTTGACTTTTAATTGAAATATTCTAGTGTTCACGTCAATTTAAAAAAATAATTTCAAATTGAGGAGGCAAAAAGAAAGTCCGCAGCAACAAATACACTTAAAACCACCTTAAATTATCGCCCCTAAATCAGTTTAAAAAAAAAAAAGCATCTCTAATCATAATTGTTGTTGTTCCAGGTTATACAACATAACATTTAGTCCATATGCCACAACTTTCTCTTAGTGATCATCAGGAGCTCATTAATCTCCACCTTTCTGGTTGATCAAATTGAGAAATCGGCCGCAGATTGAAATGTGATGAGAAAACGGTACAAAAGACTGTGCAAAAGCACCAATACACTGCCAGTGTTCGTGATGCCCTAAATCTGGTCGTACTAGAGTTACTTCTAACAGAGAAAACAATGCTATCCAGATCCGCAGGTTAAGAAACAGATTTGAAACAGCTCCCCAAATCCAACAACAGTGCAATCTTGCTAAAAAGTGCTCTCTTTCTACTGTCAAGAACAGACTAAAGGAATTTAATTTTCAAGGATATGTTGCAAGACGCAAGCCAAGTTAGGCAGTAATGGTAGGCAGTACGTCCGTCGGAGGAAAGACAAAGAATTTAATCCTAAGTGCTCAGTTTCAACGCTGCAGGTGGAGGTTCAGTTTTGAAGTGGGGCATTATTAGTACCAATATTCCAGGCCCTATAGTTCGCTTGCAAAGTTGAGTTAATTCGACCAAATACATTAATATGTTGACTGAGCATTTTCTACCCTACTTTGGTCGGAATTTGGATGATAATCCCATTGTGCGGACTTTCTTTTTGCCCCTTAAATTTGAAGTTATTTTTTTAAATTGACGTGAGCACTAGAATATTTCAATTAAAAGTCAAATATGAACAGGTAAAATTATAGAAGAATAAAAGGCCAATCAAATGAGGTATAGTTTGTTTAAACAGTTATATTAAATTAAGCTTAAATTTGCAGTTTTTGAAAACATTTCAAGTGCAGACTTTCTTTTTGCCACCTGTGTGTGTGTATATATATATATATATATATATATATATATATATATATGAAACCTGATTGATATATATATAATATATAATCAATCAGGTTTCATTATTTTTTTCTTAACTCATTCTTTCTGTTTGTACAGGGTACAAACCTTGTTACAACTAAAACGTTATTTCTTTTCCTGTATATTGTGCAAACAAATAAAAACTAAAAATTATGGCACTGCATATTTGATATATGATATTTGTTGGTTGACAGTCACAACTTTTATCCAATTTTAAGAAATTAACCTTATTTTGTTATTTTTTTATCTTGTCACATTCTATTTGTTGGCTGATACTCTCAATTTTTATACAATGTTCAGAATTTAATCTTATTTCCTTTTTTTTAAGAATTTTGTTGTTTTTAAGTAGTCGCATCATATTTGTGAGTTGATGGCCTCGATTTTTATCCGCTTTTGAGAATTTGATCTCATTCGGTTATCTTAAACATTGTCACATCGTGTTTGTTGGTTGACAATCTCGATTTTTGTTCAATTTTAATAATATATTCTTATTTAGTTATTTTGGTTGACTGTTGCATCATATTTGTTGGTTGAGAGTCTAGATTTTTATCCAATTTTGGGAATTTGTTCACATCTTATTTTTCCTTATGTTTTTACAGGTGCTTGCCTGTGAATTTAATATCCACTTCATGCTTCTACCCTTGGAGGAAGATGGTTCAACCCGCTTAGGGTTAATGTCGTACAACAAAGAAACACTGCATACTCTCAGCTAAGAACAGGTCGTTGTTAATTGTTTCAAAAAATCCAACTGTTAAAAAATGTAGATTTGCATAAATAATCTAAAATATAAAAGGCAAAATGTGTGTATGTTTGTATGCCTCCCCAAAACTTTTCTCAGCGGCATCGGATCGGGTCGAAACTGGTACCATCTGAAAGAGCGATGTCTTGATTGAATAATATGTGAAAATTAGAAATAAATGGTCAATTATTTCATATAATATATCGTTTAAAAAAGGGAGGGTCTCAAAAAATCATTCCTTTTTAACCAATTTCGGTAACCCCGCATGCGCATCTACCATTCTTTCTTGAATTAGTTTAAATAAAAAAAATCAACGATATTTCGATGATGTCATTGTGGAGCAGTGGATATCGGGGCCACGTCATAAGCTCCGGGTTTTACATTCATGCCCAAGTAATGAATTGATTCTTTCTTTTTTTTTTTTTTTGTTGAAAGTTGTAACATATAAACAGGGTTATTCATGTGATTTTTTTTTCTTTTGCTTCTTCTTTATTTTCCTGTTTTTATCTCTTATTTTGTTTTTCACATGCCCTTTTTTTTACGCCTCGCCTTTGCTCAATATCCTTACTACGCCAGCTCGCCACACCCGAGCAATGCCGGTTACTCCTGCTAGTCGTTTTAGAAAACTAATATATTAGATTGCACTTACTTTTGTTACAATTCAGTAGTTGTTGATACAGATCTTCCTGAAAATTAAAAAAAAAAAAAAGAAAGAAAAAACAGAGTTAATTCGGTAAAAATAAGAGATGTGAGTGTTTTATATAGTTTTACAAAGCAAGAAAGAACAATAAAGCGTAATACATACAAGGTGCTCCCCTCCCGCCAAAAGAAAAGATGCCGCCACATGGAATCATTAAAATCCAGAAAATTTTTACTCTCTTTATATAATAGTGCTCAATAATAAATACAGTTATTTATATAATAGTTTTATTTACACAAATATTTGGCTACACCTCATGACAAATTTAAACTACATCTCTTCTAAAACCACTTGCCTGATGATGCCAGTTTCATAAGAGCTGCAGTTGCAATAACCTTACATAGGTATGTATATATATATATATATATGTATATATATATTTTCAAATTGCAAGTTTTGTTTTTTTCCTCCATTTCATAGAGAACTTAACTTTCTTAAAAGCTCTGTTTATTATTGAGCAATTTTATATAAACCTTGTTAAATTCATGGTTTTATCTTTGAATATTTTTAACCTGGAATAATATACACACACACACTCATATATTCAGAAAATATATATATACTTATAATGTATATATTCAATAAAATTTTTCTAAATTGCTACAAATTAATTAAGCTCAATAAAAATGAATTTACACCTCCAGAGCATATATATTGATAGTAAATGCTCCAAAGCCACAGGAGTATTTATTTATTTCATTCTACCATTTAATGAAACATGTGTAAGACGCAACATACAAGCTATAAAACAACATGAATGTGAAATAAACACTTCTATAGCTTTAAAATGTTTACTATCGATTTTATATATATATATATATATATATATATATATATATATATATATATATATATATGTAATAAATCAATCAAAAAGAAGATTATCATTTATATAAATTTCACCTGTCTGTTTAAGTATGTATGTATGTATGTATGTTTGTTTGTATGTCTCACAAAAACTTTCAACAGAGGCAACGGATCCTGACAAGATCCTGACTTCATTTTGAAGCTCGACATCTCAAAAAACAAATATAAAAAAAATTGGCCAAAAACATTAATTACTTCACTCTAAACTGGCCAGTTTTGAACAAGAAGGGGTCGATTTTTTGCAAGTCATCGTATCAGTTGACTTTGCCTAATTTTAACGTTTCGAACTTCCGGTCGCGTCATGGAAGATTGGTAAGACATCAGATTTTCTTTTACTTTTTTTTTCTGTCTTCACATCACGGTTCGAGCCTGCCTGCCAACATCTCTTTTGGCATCTCTCTTCACCCTGGCTGCCTATTGTTGTTTTGATTCCCTCCCCACACTACTACCATTTTATTTTTTTTAACACCTCTCTCCACATGGGCTGAACTGTTTTGATTCCCTTCCCCTGGAGTTCCTTACTACCCCACCTACACACACCTGGGCAATGCAGAGTACGCCCCCCACCCCCCAACTATTACCATTTTTTTTTTCTTTTTTACCCCTTTCTCCACCCGGTCTACCTACTGTTGTTTTGATCTGCCCACCCCCACTCTGCTACTACCACTTTTTTTTAACACCTCTCTCCACCCGGACTTCTACTGTTATTTTACCCCCAACCACCACACACACCTCTTGACACCCGGGCAACGTCGGATACCTCTGCTAGTCTTTAATAAAGCAAACCTAACAAGATACTAAAAGCTCTACCTGGTTTAAAGGAGCAATTAATTAAGTTTTATTTGTATACTTTTATATTGTTATAAGGTTGGTTGTTTTCCTTTTCTGAGGAGAAGCAATTAGCTTCAAAATGGCATGGCCTAAAGATGTTCTTTTCCACTTTCCTTTCGTTTTCGTTCTTATTGATTTGATGATTTGATTTAATAAAGTTCTATGTAACTCTTAATTCTCATTTTTTTTTTTTATATATATATATATATATATATATATGCCAAAAAACGCCACCCGTTGAATCATTAATGAAAAAAATCACAACCCTTTCTACAATCAAACAAATAAACTTCACTGGTTTGTCCACCAAGTTTCAGCAATGAATGTCCAACAGTCTATATTTTATCGCCGTTTATTAATATGCTTCAGATGTGCACATCTTGATACAATATGCAAAACAGTCAATTAACGCAACATGTACCACTCTCGATTTAGTAAAGATGGTTTTCTTCTGTTCAAGAATGGACAGGGGATTGTTTTGATATAATAGCAGATTAACGTCTGTGTAGAAAGTGTAAAAATACATCAGTCTAAACGTGTAAGGATATCAAAAAAAAGCAGTGTATGTGAAAATTCACATGAAAATGGCAAAATACAAAACTTTTAGCCTTATCATCTAACATCTTTTTCTTTTTTTGCATTTTCACCCCAGACAAGGCACAGTACCACTTTGATGTAAGAGCTACTATTTCGGACATAATTGCAGGGATACTATGTAGGGAATTGAGCAGCAAGATGTGCGTTTACCTTACACTTGAACTTCTGCATGCCAGTATAGTCAGAGAAGCAGGCACCCAGAAGGGAATTCCAAAGTGTAGCAGTTCTGGGGAAGACACTGTTAGAGTAGAAGGCCTTAGGACATTTAGGGATCTCTACTTTATAGGGGTGGGATTTTGCTGCTTGTCGGGTTTGTCAGGGGTATTTATGTTAGGGGGGTACAAGGCCTCGTAGTGCGTCGAAGCATCTACCATTAAAATACTTTTAAAACAGGCAGAGGAATGCAACATTTCGTCGATGGGAAAGAGGCTGAAGGTTAACTGACAGTTCGGACCTATTAGGTTGGGAGATTCTCTTTTTAACTCTGTCCAGAAGTGACTAGTAGCAGATACAGCAGCCCAAATATGACAACAATACTCCATACATGGATGAATTGTGGCCTTGTAAAGATACTTTCAGGCATAAGTAACTTTTTAGAGAGTTCACCTTCCTCGCAGCAGCTGTGGCAATGCCCTTGATGTATCTGTTCTAACTCATGTTCCCTGTGAACGCTAAGCCAAGAAGTTTGAATGAAGTACTTTCCAGTATTGTATCATTAGCCATAACTATTGGTGGTTTAGAAGGTTTCTTGTAATTATTAAAGGAAACAAGCTTAGTCCTGACACCATTGAATGTCACCATCTATTTTTGTCCCCATTCAACTACAGACTAAAAAGTCTTCTTCTAGGGTTTCTGCCATTGTCTTAGATAAGTGAACATTCGTTTTCCCCACGTGCCTGTTATAGAACACGGTGTCATCAGCAAAGATACACATCTCAGAAATAATTTTATCAGAGAGGTCGTTTATGAATATCATGAATATTAAAGGTCCAAGGATCAACCTTTGAGGTACACCTGCATTTATATCATATTGTTTTGACGTAAGACCATCGAGGACAATCTGGACTCTTGTCTTATTTAAGAAGAATTTAATTATGTCAAGTATTCGTCCAGTAATACCACATAATTTGATTTTCCTGAAAAGACCATCGTGCCATACCCTGTCAAAAGTCTACGATGTATCTAGAGCTACTGCCCTACCTTCCCCTGCTTTATCCAGTGCATGGTAATGGGCTTGCCTAAATCCATATTGTTCGTTGGACAGAAGTTTAGTAACTGTAAAATGGTAGACGAGCTTGATTAATCATAGATTCAAATATCTTGGCAAAGAGAGGGAGGAGGCTAATGGTGTGATAATTTCATGGGTCAGTTCTTTCGCCAGAATTCTTGTAAACTGGTACCACAGAAGCAATTTTCCAACATTCAGGAAAGCAAGATTCATTAAGGCATTTGTTTAAAAGTTTGGAGAGAATGGGAACAACTTCAGCAGAGCAATTTTTTAAATAGTACAGCCAGAATGGCATCAGG
The DNA here is from genome assembly GCF_053919585.1 of Euprymna scolopes. Lineage (NCBI taxonomy): Eukaryota > Metazoa > Mollusca > Cephalopoda > Sepiida > Sepiolidae > Euprymna > Euprymna scolopes. The sequence goes on along the minus strand of NC_136510.1, from coordinate 24,554,461 downwards.
TCCACATGCTTTTGAGGTGTCTAGGTGTTTTATGATATCATGCACTTGAGAAGGGTTGATTTTCAGATCATCTAGTGTGGTTTCTGTCTGCAAAGAAAAGCCTGGGAGGGAGTGGTTTGTTGGGTTCAGTGTAGAATTTGATGCAAACCGACTGGCAAGCATGTTAGCCCTCTTGCTTGGCCATAATTTAATTGTGCAGACATTTAAAAAATTATGGCTGCTCCTATAGAGACACTAAAATAGGTCATGAAATGTATTAGGTTACTTTCCCCCAAAAAATAAATTAAAAAAAAAAAAAAACCAATAAAATACTTGCCAAAAATCTATAAACATTTTAGGGTGACTCAAAAAAGAAAAAAAAATGCCACCCATGGAATCATTAATACAATCCAATCTGCAATACATATTTTGTACAAAAAATTTGTAGCCTGTGCCTGACATGTCCATCAAATTTTACTAATGAATGTTCAACAGTTTTTGCTTTATCATCGCCCAATGATATGAAGGGATACTTTGTTTATCTCAACAGTAAATGTGATCCTGAATGGGTTTTACATTTAGCAAACCTTAACCCTTACAGATTTTTTATCTGTGGAATTATTCCCAGGCTATTTTTGAGTTGAAGAGAGACATCACCGCAAAAATCAGGACAGTGCCAAGAGATGAGATTATCAGTTATTGCCAGGTATATTCATCCTTGAATGGCAATAAAAGACTGTTGGGCATTCATAATTGAAATTTGGTGGGCAAGTTAGGAATAAAATGATATTTTTTTTTTGTTTGGAATTCTACACATAAATGAATGCACATATATATCGATGTCAGACACCACACGTGCTGATACTTTAACTTTTTCCACACACCACATACATTTTATATATATATATATATATATATATATATATATATATATGTATATGTGTGTGTACGCACACATCAAAGCACACACAGATGATTGTATACATATTAACATTTATTTATGTCTTATTGTTGTGGGGAAAAGTATAAATCCTCGCCTTTACTCCAACAGCAGTGAGTAAAATAGCAATTTGTGTTTAAGAGTATATAATTGTTTAGGAAGATATCATTGTTCAACATTAATTAACTGAAAAAAGGCTGATATGCCATAAAATAGACAAACCACGTGCACGTGCGTATCCATGGAGAGACAAGCCTGAAGTTTTTCGTTCCTACTATTTTGATCAGTGTAAGACTAATTATTTACTGACTGTAAAACTCAGATCTCTCTCTTTCATATATATGGGAAGATTCCAATATTTTTCACAATTCCGGACTAAATTCCTGATTCAGATTTTTCTATAAATCTCTAAATATTTAACTATAAAGTTGTTATTTTTCCTGATTACCGTAAAAGCACACGTTAAATGTGTATATATTTTCTCAAACATTAAAAGACATTTGCAGGGGTTGAGGGCGGTGGTGGTGGTGGTGGGGGGGCTTATCTATAGATTTTAGTTTGACTGGTCGTTTAAAATCAATAACTATCATTACTACCAGTAGTGGAAAGTTCTGTTTTAAATAAAATTAGATTTAAAAGAAAAAAAAAAGAAAAAAGAAAAAGATAATTAAAGGAATCGTTTCGGGCATCAGAAAATAGGCACAAATTTCTCCAATTCCAATTCTTCCAAAAGTTCCGATTTTTCCGATTCCCAATTCTGATTAAACGTTCCAACACTAATATATATATAAAGTTATGCATATATATATGTTTTTATGTGTATTCTTTTGTGTAGGGTTCGTTCCTAAACTAATAAACCGATCATTATAAATTAAGGAATATATATTCTAGACAACATGGTGAGTAATGTGAGCACATTATTTGGTACTCCTGCAGTATTTTACCCACCGATTTCATGATCTTAGCCGAGCGTTGATCGACATCCGTTGGAAAACGGCGAGCGGTACGATACTCTATCAGCCAATCAGGGCGCTTCAAACGAACGCGCAGCAGACGAATAATTTTCATTGAAATTACACACATAGCGTTTCATTTCAGTTATTTTATTGTTCAAAGTAAAAATACACAGCCTTTCATTTCAGCTATTTAATTTAGCGATAAAAAAAAAAACGGGAGCTGTTGGAAACATATTTATGCGAATTTATGTGGAGACAAAAATTTGGACACAACCCTTTTGTCTCCATAATAAATCAAATCGCGGAAGGCTACCCGGTTGGGAAGGAGCTTCTTTCCACATCCTCTGAAAACCCTTTGCTCCCTACTTTTCCTCTACAGTCAGTAGAAAATCCTCCAGTCGGAACTAAAGATAAACAGTAATTGTTGCCCCCCCCCTACAAACATTACTGAAAAAAAACAAAAACAAAAAAAAACATTGTTGTTACTGTTTAATAACGTTTTGTTAAAAACAAACAAACAAAAAAAAACATTGAAGTGTTTATTACTGTTGCTTACCCCCCCCCCCCAAAAAAAAAAAAGCTATCAGAAAACAAAATGAACCAAAAAAAAAAAAAAATATTCAACAAAATAAATTTATTTTACTTTAAAAAAACTTACGGTAAGTGTTTGTGATTTATTTTATCCAAATTTTTTGTATTCATTTTATCCATTTTGTTGTGTGTGTGTAATATCTTTTCCTTGTAATGTTGTTGCTATTCACATACTTTTAGCGTTCTTGCACCGTAGCTCCAAATTCTCGGCTTTCGTCGGCGTTAACACCGAAAACGTTCGTCAACGCTCGGCTAAGATCGTGAAATCGGTGGGTAAAATACTGCAGGAGTACCCATTATTTTTATTCTTTTGTAAATTTTACCATTTTGGGGATCACCCCACCCTACCCCACACTTTTATGAAATCTCACATTGACAGACCACCGTCATCCAGTGTTCCACAGCAACCTGATAGCACAGTGTGCATTATATGCAGATTTGCATCTGAACTGAAAAGGCATATGACTGAGCACAAAAACAATATTCCTCATTTGAATCCAATCAACCCTGTTAAGATTTTGACTTTTGTATGTCGTGTCTGCCATCGTCTTTGTACATCAGCTGCTGGCCTTCAAAGCCACCTGAGGACACATGAAAGGCTATTTGATGCAGAACATAAAACTTGAGATGGCAATCATTTGTAGAGATGCTGCAATCATCATATATGTATTTTTATGCATAAGATTGACTCCTAAAGTAATGAATCAATCATTATGAATTAAGGAATATATATTCTAGACAACATAGTGAGTAACGTGGGCACATTTTTTTTTTTTTTTGTAAACTTTACAATTTAGTGCACACCCCCACAGAATACTTTTAAAATAAGCAAGATAAAAACATTACTCTACATCAAATTTTAAAGTATATTATGTAATAAATATTTTATAAACTGATGTGCACCTACGTGAGCATCATGAATATGTACTAAGTAAAATTTTAAATTAATGAACTATTTATGAATTATGGAATGTATATTAATGGCAACACGTTGAGTAACGTGGGCACATTATTTTTGTGTAATCTTTACTATTTAAGGAGGGGGGTAAACCGCAATTCACCTCCAAAAAATTAAAATTAGAAACCAACACTATTATATATTACTGATATCTGTCTAGCAACAAGCATTTTACTATTATATTTATATATCTTTAAAAGTAAAAATGTGTGTGTGTGTGTGTGTGTGTGTGTGTGTGTGTGTGTGTGTGTGTGTGTGTGTGTGTGTGTGTGTGTGTGTGTGTGTGTGTGTACATTTCCCTACCAAATAACTGTCAATTTTCGGTCTACAGATTCGAGATTTGACATATGGGTTATTGAGATTTGGGAAAATCTTTTTAATCGGTTTTGAGCCAGAAATTTGCCTGTCAAGGGGTCAAAGTTCCACGATTTGACCTTTGAAAACTCTACCAAACTCCTCTGCCAATTTTGGGTCTAAACACTTGAAATTTTAAATGTAGGTTACTTGGACAGGGATAAAACTTTTTAATTTGATTTGAGTCCAAAAAAAAAAAAAATGTTTTCCAGTTAAAATTGGGGTCAAAGTTTTAAAAAAATTGACCTCTGCAGTTTCTACTAAATTACTCAACCAATTTCTGGTCTAAACATTTGAAATTTTACATAAAGAATATTTAGATAGAGCAAGCATTTTAATCGGTTTGTCGAAAATTTGACCTGCCAAGGGGTCAAAGTTCAAAAGATTTTACCTTTGCAGTGTCTAGCAAACTACTCAGCCAATTTTTGGTCTAAACATTTGAAATTTATACATAACGAGTATTCAGACATGTAGCAATCATTTTAATCAGTTTTGGGGCGAAACTTTAGCTGCCAAAAGGTCAAAGACCTTTGCAGATTCTACTAAATTCCTCTGCCAATTTTGGGTCTAAAGACTTGAAATTTTAGATATAGGTAACTTGGACATATGTACAACTTTGTATTTGGATTTGAGACCAAAAACAATAAATGTTAAGGGGTTAAAATTGGGGCTAAAGTTAAAAAAAAAATTGACCTCTGCGGTTTCTACGAAATTACTCAGACAAATTTTGGTCTAAACATTTGAAATCTTACATAAAGTGTATTCACACGTACTCGTAGGGCAAGTTATGAACATGGCCCAAGCAAAGCCGGGCTGAACTGCTAGTATATATATATAAAAGAAAGCAGTAGTGCAAAACTGTTCTGTTGGGGTATTTATTCTAGAACTGGTATATTTCTAGTATATATTGTTGATCGCTGAAAGTAAGGACATGTTACACTCCCCTCCAAGGGCTTCATGCTACACTGACTGATGACTGCAGCTGCAACCAGGTTCTGAGTTAACTATTGAAACTCTGGATCAACGAGCTAGCTGGAAATAAGCTGACACATGGCAAAACTCAGCACCCCGCCATATTAAGTCTAATGACCCAGGCCTGAGTGTTAGAGGATCGTGTCGACCACACTTCATCTAACCTCCCAACTTGCCTGACTGTAACTCTCAACGTCTTTGTGTGAGACACGCAGCTGCGACATGAAGGATGAGCTAAAGGTCAGGATTATCTAAGTCTTAAAGCATTTAAGTCGGTAGACAGTGATGAAGGCCAGTGACCAGTTCCAAGGTCACTTTGCAGCTGTCATCAAAGCCAGAAACGGATTCATTAAATGAAATCGAAAGGAGAAATCACGGAGACAAAATTCTTGACCTTTTTGGCTAAGATCAAAGTGTATTCTTTTTTTTCCACACTCCATGAATCTCACCAATGAAATTATTATTATTATTATTATTATTATTATTATTATTATTATTTTTATGCATATATATATATATTTTTTTTTTAATAAAATTTTTAATTATTTGGGAAATTTTAAGTGAGAACTGCCCCACCCCCACCACGGAGTAAATGTGGTATTATGGCTATTGATGATTTTCTTTAAGAGTACTTATTTACAATGCCTCCTCACGGGACAGAGTTAGACACCAGGGTTGTTTTTTAATGTGGAGAAAAGGTACAAAAATAAAAAAAATTGTCTCAGTCGTGAAGGACTGCTCCTCCACTGAAAGAGAACAAGAAATGGAAGTGCAGCATCTGAAGAACAGATACTACACTTTGATTTTCATATTTAATTTATTTCGTTTAAGGAAAAAATTACAATAAGAAAAATTCCAATATAAAATTAAAAAATTTAAAAAAGTAAAATCTCCAAAAGACAAAACAAATTTAGGCACAACGCCCTATAAGATCTGGGGAGGGGAGTGTTGCAGGGTCTTTGTACCTATTTACTATGCCTCCCCACGGGACAGAGTTAGACACCAGGGTCGTTTAGGGTCTTTGTAACTAAAATAAAAATTGGAGTCTTTGGTGACTTTACGCTTGACTGGCAACATTTACCACAATACCTCATTCCCTCTGTGGACTCTAAACTAACTAATGAAAACCCCAGCGTTTTTGCAAAAAAGGATATATATACAATTTGTGTGTGTGTGTGTGTGTGTGTGTGTGTGTGTGTGTGTGTGTGTGTGAATTTTTTTTTTAAAAATGTGTGTGTGAATTTTTTTTTTTTAATTAAAATGTGTGTGAATTTTTTTTTTAATTAAAATGTGTGTGTGAATTTTTTTTTTTAATTAAAATGTGTGTGTGAATTTTTTTTTTAATTAAAATGTGTGTAATTTTTTTTTTTTTAATTAAAATGTGTGTGTAAATTTTTTTTTTTTTTTAATTAAAATGTGTGTGTGTGTGTGTGTGTGTGTGTGTGTGTGTGTGTGTGTGTGTGTGTGTGTGAAAAAGTTCAATTTATTGGAAAATAAAAAGTTCTTTAATTTGGAAGAAAAACAGTTCGTGTTGGGGAGTGGGAAATCTAGAAAAAATATACAAATAATAAAATTGCCTAGTGCATTGTTAGTAAGGTCCCTCCCTAAGCTAATCTAAGTAGTTAGATCACCTACTGTTCTCCGGGGCACCGAAAACAAGCGGGGAGATCCCTAATGGGGATTGGGAAGAATTCATATCGGCTGTAGGAAGTAGGACAGACATTTTTTTAGTTATTGTGACCAAGGATGACTATCAATATCCTCATTCCCCACAATTTTGAATGGCCTAATTTGAATGCAAATTTTTTTTATATTTTCTGCAAATCAATATTTTAAAGTGTACATCTGTTCTGTCTTCAGTCAGTGAAGTGGAAATCCTTCAAGGCTTACACATTTTTTTTTATTTTGCTATCAATTTAAAGTGCCCACTTTTAGGGAGTTGGATTTTCCCCACATAAAATGCTGACCTCGTGGGGAGGCTAGTAAATAGAAACTATAGTTTGAAGAAAAAAATCTCAAAAAATGAACCTGTTTTTTTTTTTTTAAGTAATCTTACAAACAAATATCCTCCACATTTCGCATGTGTACTTGCTGCTCATCTGTTTCTTAAAAAGAAATTTATCTATATATATATAAAAGCGAAAATGTGTGTATGTATGTTCGCTTTTTGTGTATGTCCAAGAAAGGCTTTTTTCCGAGAAGCGGTCGGTCGGCTCACAACTTCTTAAAATTTTTTTATATCACATATGAATCATATTATCTACAAGTTAACAACGGAGGTCGCCTGTCCATTTAATTTACTCGGCTTTGAAAAGATAAATATTCAACATTTTTCGCTTGCCACATGTGGATTAGGCTTTTTCGTATAATAAAAGCGACACTAATTCTGGCGGTATTTTTCTGTTCGGAAATGTCCGAAAGTAATCAGCTTTGATCAATATGGAAATATTTTCCTTATATCAGACAATTGCTATTCAATTTGGACAATCCCCTTTTTATGGGGAGCTGCCCCCCCCCCAACATCTTGGAAAATAAAAATAAAAAAAAGCGTTCCCGCAGGAAATAAAATACTACCTGCAGTCAAAGTTGACCTCATTAAGCCATTAAAACGTGCACCTGCCAATTCTAAGTAATTAAATAAATTCAAATGTGTTTCCGTTAGTATTTCGCAGTGGCCTAGTGGTTAATGTCGCATGTTTTTTTTTTTTCACTTTAATTTCCAACTTTGCCTCAAGGGTTCGGGTTCGATCCTTATACTTACCTACCAAAACTTTTTTTTTTTTATTTTACTCATGCCCCCCCCCCCCCCGGAGTTTTGATTTACCCAAAACCACACACACCTCCAAACACCCGGGCAGCGCCGGGTACCCCTCTATAATATAAATCTCACCTGTCTGTATCTATGTTTGCCTAAAACTTTTGACAGAGGTGACAGAGTTTCACAAGATTGGTATCGCTTTGAAGCTCGATCCTTCGGACGACAAATATCGAAAAATTAGCTAAAAACATTAACTCCTTCACCCTCAACTGAGCACTTTTCTACAAGGAGGGGTCGTTTTTTTTGCCGATATTTTCGAAAGTCATTGCCTCTTTTCAATTGACTATCCTTAATTTAAACCTTCGCCAGTTCTGGTTTGGCGATGAATGCAACAACAATGATGTCACATTCTTTTCCTTCTTCGTGATTCAAAGCCTGCCTACGAACTACCACTTTTATTTTTTGCTCTACACACAGCTCCAAACACCCAGGCAACACCGGGCACCCAGGCTGGTATAATATATTCTATAAATTTAAAAAACATACTACATAGTGTTTTTAAAAGAAATTTATACATCTATAAAAGTTAGAATGTGTGTGTTAAGACAGTTCTCAACCTATCTATTCAACAGATTTTTTACCTACAGACTTGAAATTTGGTATGTAGAGTATTCAGACACGTGGAAAACTTTTTAATCAATTTTCATCCAAAAAAAAGGGCTGCAAAGGGATTAAAATTGAAAAATTGGTACGTGGAAGGCCACCAATTTTTTTTGTTTTGTTTTCAATAACAACTTTCTTATGTTAAGTATGAGTTGATTTCAAAACACTCTTTAAAAGTCATGCCAAGTTGATGTAGTGGATATCGTATTTGACTCATTGTCTTTAGGCTTTGGTTTCGGCCTCAGCTTTAGAATTTTTTTTTTTTTTTTTTTTTTTTTTTTTTACTTAGAAGAAGTGAACTGTTTAGTAAAAACATAATACTCGCATGTACATGTCTCAGTTCCTTCCCATTTTTTTTTTTTTTAAATTTAATGTTATGTTTAAGACCGAGCAACGCCTGCTACATCTTCTAGTAGTTATATAATAATATGCTAATGTATTTCATGGTCTTAAGGAATTTAATGGTATGTTTAATACCAATGGTATTTCTGTTTATAATAAATAAGAATTCTGCATTAATTAAAATATAACATTTATGCATATTTTATACGGGGCAACGCCAAGTGGCCTGCTAGTATTCTATAATTAAAAAAAAAAATACTACATATCAGGTTTTTAAAAGAAATTTATATAATATATTCTATGAATTAAAAAAAAAAACATACATAGAATTTTTTAAAATAAATTTATATAGTATACTCTATAATTAAAAAAAAAATACATACTACAGTGTTTTTGAAAGAAATTTTTTTTCTGAGATGGGCAGAAACAATTGTTGTAAATAAAACTGCTTTAGAAGGAAATATGAAAAGGTGTTCTCCAGATAACATTTTTTCTTTTCTTTTTTTTAAATTACATTTTCACTCCAAACAAGGCACATTGCCACTTTGATGTAGGAGGCTACTATCAGGGACCTAAGTTGCAGGGGTACTATGTAGGGAGTTTAGCAGCAAGATGTCTGTTCACATTACACTTGAACTTCTGCATGTCAGTACAGCTGGGGAAGCAGGAAATTGGAAGAGAATTCCAAAGTCCTGCAGTTTTAGAGAAGAAGCTATTAGACTAGAAGGCTTTCTTACATCTAGGGATATCAACTGTAGGGGTGGGACTTTGCTGCTTGTCAGGTTTGTCAGGGATATTTTCATCGAGGGGAGAAAAAGGCTTGTAGTTCGTCAGAGCATCCACCATTGAAATACTTGTAAAACAGGCAAAGGGATGCTACATTTCATCGATGGGACAGGGGCTGAAGTTTAGATGACAGTTCCGGATCTATTAGGTTGGCGACTCTTTTGAACACTGTCCAGGAGCGAGTGACTAGTAGTAGATGCACCAGCCCAAATGTGACAGCAGTACTCCATAGATGGATGAATGGTGGCTTTGTAGAGGTACAAGATACTTTCAGGCGTAAGTAACTTTCTAGCACGGTATAGAGAGCCCATCTTCTTTGCAGCAGCCTTGGCAATGATCTCGATGCATCTATTCCAACTCATGTTTCCTGTGAACATTAATCCAAGGAGCTTGAACAAAGTGCTTCCAAGTAAAGTATTTCTAGCCATAGCTATTGGTGGTTGGTAAGGTTCGATGTAATTATTAAAGGAAACGAGCTTTGTCTTGGTAGTGATGAACGTTACTATTCATTTTTGACCCCATTCCACTACAACTAAGCAGGATATCATAAAAATCTTGACACCTCTAAAAGGGTGCTATGAATTGTGGCAATAACAACCGTGATGAGAATAGTAGTCCGAATCATCAGTAGAGTCTTTTCTTTGCGTTGATAATCCCCATTGATATGACTAGAGATTTTCTCTATAATAAAATTAACTTTTATTTCAGGAATATAGAAATACAGGAACATATGTAAGGCAAACATCTCGCTACACATCTCCCCATTCAGGATGCCCCTAATTCTCTGTCTTGTTTTGTGATAAATAAAAAATTTAAAAAAATAAAAATTATCTTATTATTATTTTATTGGATTATTTGGAGTACTGTTCTCATCTTGAATGTTATTTTCACAACGTTTCGGCCGATGTAACCTCATCTCCAAAATTGTAAAACATGATTACTTTATTCATTATCTAAAGATTTTTTTTTCATTATTTATTCAAATTACGTTATCTCTATTGATAATGAAATTGACATTAAATCAATTGCAGCAATATGCCCCTCCCCTAAAGTCCAAACTTTCCTCACTGCGATAAAGGCAGTGGCAACGTGGTCATGTCAGGATAATGCTGTCTGGAACTCCAGTTCCTTGCATGACCACCCATGACGGACAGGTTTGACACCCAGCGGTATTAGGACTTCCAAAACAGCTTCTTTTACAGTGAGCTGACCAAAAGCAAAATGACTGTAGGAGTACAGTGAAAACAGTTCAAAGACAGTCTGAAGGTGTCCCAGAAACAGTTTTGTTATGGACTAGGTTTTCCCCACAAGCGGAGAAAACCTAGTTCAAAACAGATGTTCCCGGCATACTGCAAGCCACAAAGGGGCTACAATTGCTGAATCTGCAGACATTGAAGAATGTGAGAGCAAATGAAGTATTAGAAAAGACAGAACAATCAACACGTCTGCTACAGAATCATCCCAAAGCTGCCCCACATGTGGGAGATACTTCAGAGCTCAGATCGAACTGAGTAGCCATCTCCAAATCCACAGAACAACTGCATGATCATGGTCATCTCCGCAAGCAATGGACGAACATTATTAGGGGCTGCAACCTGGCGAACAGGGCTCTAGTGAAAATCTAGGAGGAATCAACATCAGGATTCGACATCCTCTGGTCGTTTGCCTCCACGTACAGCAAACAAAAGCATATTATGCATAAAACTGCAAATCAAGAGTAATAAAGTTCTTTCTGCGTTCTTTTTTTTTTTTTTTTGTGCCAAACTTCAACTTTGTATGCAATCAGTTTTGTTTCTCTCAGTGTCAGGAGTAAAAACCTGCAACTCTTCAGGTTTAATGAATAGTTGCAACCAATGCAGAGGACTTCATGAAGACCAAACACTCCTGAGGCGCATCCTTCGTGAACTCGATGCAGAAATCCGACTCGCTTAGCAAACAAACAACAGCAACAGCAATAATACTGATGACAAATTTCTGATAAAATAATCAAAGAATATACAATCCATATGACATCAGGACAATATTCAGAAGCAATTAAATTCTGAAAATATCTTGTCAAAGTCAAGCCTCCTATAGAAAGCATAACATTAAAAAACTGTCATTAACCAATAATAAAATACACTTAAAGATATTTTAATTTATTATAGAGTCAAATCTCTATTGATTGTTATATTGTACCCAATATATAGTAGTGATTTCGAAAATATAAAAAAAAAAAAAAAAAAAACCTTGGGTACCATCGGCTAGAATTGAACCCAGAACATACGATTCTCCAGTCTTATTTCTTAGCCTCTGAACTACATTCATACGCATAAAAATAGTTTAAAAAATAGTGTTGTTTAACCTATGATTGTAGATTTGTGCATGTAAACAAGTTTAGTCAACTACTCTTGCCAAGGTTGAGCGTTTTTTTCTTTTTCAATTTTGACTCCTTACCGGCAACTTTTGCTGGCTGAAAAACAAACTGAAAGTGTGCCGCTGGTTCAAATACCCTATATATTAAATTTCAAGTCTGTAGACCAAACATGCAGAGAGGTGTTCGGTAGGGTCTTTTCAGACACATACACACACTGACAAGGTCACATATATATATATAAACATTTCCATGTGCTAGAACATTTTTATCTTAAATTCCAAGCAATTATCCGATGGTGAGGCCCCAGCTTGCAGGCCTTAGGGAGTGTGGATCCACCCTTTAATTGCCATTGCTCCCAGGTCCACTCTGACCCGGAGTGGTAGTACCTGTTAGGGTCTCAACTATGGGTTAAATAGAATACGACCTAAGAAACAAATATACTATATTAAAAAATCGTTCTTCAAAATCACTAGATTCGGCATTAAATAACCTGAAAAGGGTTGATATGCCGTAAAACAAAACAACCAACCAATTATGCAGAATGTAAAAACTATGCATAAATAGAATTTAGCATAATAGTGAAATGAAACCAATCATCTAATAAGAAAACATAAAAAATGAATAATTAATGAACGTTTGTTTTTCAAAAGCATATGAAAATTAGTTAATCTTCATGTAGTCACTCGCATATCCATGACTGAGTATATTAAGTTTGGTTTAATAATCTTTAAATAGAAAATGTAGGATTTTAATATCAATGTCAGAGAAAAAAAACCTTTAATTTTAGGTATATAGATTAATAAATGGAAAATCATTCCGAGTGAAAATTATAGTTTTGCTTTTTGATAAACACAACATCAGGTCAAATTCGTTGGCCATTTTGTTTTGATTTAGCATGTAGAATTGAGAAAAGCACACTTGAACTGTGTCAAGGTAAGAATAACATATGTTCACAGTTCGAGCGTGCTTTTCTCAATTTTACATGCATAATACTAACTGGATTTTACACGGCAATGAATCCTCATTTATTGAACAAAAACAACATAAAACCATTTTTAATACCTATACAGAATTTATTTTAAATATTACCAAGAACAGTACTTTTGAAAAACCTTACAATACAATAATTCTCTTTTAACTGCAAAGAAGTCCCCAAATTATTTGTACAATGACAATAAAATAACTTCTAAAAATTTTTTAACATTTTTTTTCTTCTGAAGATAAAAATGTCCCCATCTTTAATGAGTCATCTTATTATTTGTTCATTGTTCAGGTCTCAACTTTGACCTTTCCCTCCTCCTCTTCCTAAGCTTCATTGACACCCACTGAGATATTAAATCTGACTCACTAAAGCAGCTGAGATACAGATTTCTCCATGAGGTCAGGGGTCAGTATTTGCAAAGCAGATGGGCAAATTAAGAAAGACATTTATAAGCTTAAATATCAATACAAAAGCTTGTTTTGTTTGTTTTTTTTTGTTTGTTTTTAACCCTTTCAAACACAATATCTACACTCTTAAACCAGATTACCAACCCCTGCAGGTTCATAGAAATTTTAAGTGGACCCACATAAAAGTTTCTTTTTATTGCTAGAAAACTACTAACACCCGAAAGTATCCTGCACCTCTATAAGGCAACCATTCGCCTATGTATGGAGTATTGCTGTCATATTTGGGCTGGTGCATCGGCTACTAGTCTCTCGCTTCTTGATAAGGTTCAAAAGAGAGTTGCAAATCTGATAGGCCCTAAACTGGCATCTAAGCTTCAGCCTCTGTCCCATCGACGAAACGTTGCATCCCTCTGCCTGTTCTACAAGCATTTTAATGGTGAATGCTCTGATGAACTGCAAGCACTTGTGCCCCCACGACGTGAACACCCTCGACAGACCCGACAAGCTACAAAATCCCACCCCCACACTGTAGAGATCCCTAGATGTAAAAGATCTTTCTACTCCAGTAGTTTCTTCCCCAGAACCGCTAGACTTTGGAATTCCATTCCAGGTCACTGCTTTCCCAACTGTACTGACATACAGAAGTTCAAGTGCAACGTGAACCAACATCTTGCTGCCCAAATCCCTACATAGTACCCCAGTAGTTGTTGCCCCTGATAGTAGCCCCCTACACCAAAGTGGCAATGTGCCTTGTTTGGGGTGAAAATGTAATTTTAAAAAATAAATAAAAAAAATTTTACTTTGTTTACTAGGTGAGGTTATTGAAATTTACCAGATTTGGAATTTATTATATTTCATCCAATCATAGCTGGCACAACAAGAATATTATTTTTAAATGATTCATTACTAGGTTTTACAAACGTAGAAACAAATATTTGATTTAAAATATATAAAATAATAGCTACATTGGTTTTTCAACCACTACCCTATCCTGCCACCTCACCTTGCATCTTGTAAATTCTAGCTCAATTAACCAACATCTACAAAACAACATAAGAGAAATTCTAGTTAATGATACTAAAATAATACATTTTGAAACTAATTTTCACAAAGTTAAAAACACTCGAAACTATCTTCATCAAAACCCAACAACCTACAATTAATGATACCACCTATGAAACAAGTAATCTCTACTATTATATAAAAGGAACTCTGTGTGTGTGTGAGAGAGAGTTCTCTATGGACTCTAAAACTGTTGGACCAATTTTTATGAAATTTCACACAAATGTACTTTATGTATCTAGTAGTGTTTTTAGATTGGGTTTGTATCGGAATGTCTTCGATGATAATCAAAATAATCCGATGAAAGGAACAGCCAATTTAAACCAAGCCAAAAGGCCTGACATATAAAAGCAACAGTAATTTCTTTGATATGACAGAAGCGAATTTGAAATGAATGTTTGTTTATAGCACAATTGCATGATGATACTTGACTGTTTTTATTTTAAACTTAAATTCAGGCAACTATCACCACATAAGCAGTAAGGCTAAGCATATAAAATCAACAGTAGGTTCTTTGATATGACAATGTATTGTGGATTAAATCACTACAGGGAGGCATGTGAAACTTCCTCCTAGTGCACTGTGATGCGTCCCCAACTAGAGCAGGCAATCAATTCGATAGAGAAATTGGCGATTTTACTCATTTTAAGGACAATAAAAATATGGGAGTGTACAATATTTATTGATCATCATTCAATTCTGGGCAATGTTGGATCTCCCTGCTAGTAATATTTTAAATAATAGTTTTATCCTGTGACACTAATTCTAGCATTGAGGAATTGAAATTGTTGACACCTTTCCTGAAAGTGTGAAAACATTTTCTCGGCATCTAACTGACTTCACATGCCTATTTCTCAGCTTGCTTTTGAAAATTTTCTTCTTTTCTTCAGCTTTTTTTTTTTATCTAATGATGATTCGACAGAATCGAAAACGTTCATGATCTACACACTTTTTTATTTTAACACAAAAAATATGAGAAAAATTGATAAAAAATTAAGATGAAATTAAGTAAAAGTATTACTTTTAACAATGTTTGCTTAAATGAAAAACTGCTACCTTATATATATATATATATATATATATATATATATATATATATATATATATATATTATTTTATGTATCCACATAAAATTTTATAAAGAGATGTAAAATTTTATGAATCAATTTTCAGTATTTACTTCAACAGTGCTCAATACATGAGTAGAGCTAGGTAGTAAGTTATGAAAATATATGACAATTAAGCTACACAGAATTTTATGGGTTTCATCTCTGTAAGGACTCATAAGGTTAAAATACATAGTCTTTACAGGGAGGAAATGCGAAAAACTTTGTATAGCTAAATTGTTATATATATTTTCATAACTTTCTCTCTCTCTCTCTCTCTATATATATATATATATATATATATATATATATAAAAGTGAACGTGTCTGTGTACATTTCCCTACGCAATAACTCTGCCAATTTTTAGTCTACAGACTCGAAATTTCATATACAGAGTACTGAGATTTGGGAAAATCGATGTGATCGATTTTTGGCCAGAAATTTGGCGATTAAGGGGTCAAAGTTCAACGATTTGACTTTTGAGAACTCTACCAAACTCCTCCGACAATTTTGGGTTTACGCACTTTAAATTTTAGATATAGGTTCCTTGGACATGGATCTAACTTAATAACTTGATTTGAGCCCAAAACAATAAATTTTAAAGGGTCATAATAGGGGTCAAAACTTTTTTAAAAATTGACCTCTGCGGTCTCTTACAAATTACTCAGACAATTTCTGGTCTAAATATTTGAAATTATACATAAGGAGTATTCAGAAACAGGACAAGCTTTTTCATCAGTTTGGGTCGAAAATTTTTAGTTACCAATATATAAATGTATGTATGTATGTCTGTTTTCATGTCTGCCTTAAACTTTCAATAGAGGCGACGGATTTTACCAGGATCAGTATCGTTTTAAAGTTCGACCTTTCATACAACAAATATCGAAAAATTGGCTAAAAACATTAATATCTTCCCCTTCAACTAGGCACTTTTCTACAGGGAGGGGGTGGTCACTTTTTTCGCCGATATTTTTTAAAGTTATCCTTTCCTTTAGATTGTCTAGCCTTACTTTTAAAAACTGTCGCTTCCGGTTTGGCGGTGGTCGTGACAGCATAAACGTTAGGTTTGACTCCGTTCTTTTCCTCCTTTGCAGTACGGGTTCGAGCCTGCCTTCCTACTACCACTTTTTTTTTTATTTTTGCTCAACATACACCTCCAAACACTCGGGCAATGCCGGGCTGAAATGCTAGTATATATATATATATATTTAAAAGAGTGTAGCCATCAACAACTATAAGTTTTACAGACTTGTCATTTTTAAATATTTTTATAACGCATTTCGAGCCTTGTTCAGCTCTCTTCAGATATTTTTATGTGAAGGTTTTTTTAGTTAAAAGTTTGTGGAATTTCTTTTTGGAAAACATTTTATCTCTGCCAGCACCAATTGTGGTTTTCAGAGAAATGTCAATCTGAGACTCTGAGAAAAAACTCATAAAAACATTCACCAAATAGACTCAACTCTAACCAATTGAACCCATGACCTCCCTACTGGGGACAAAAAGTCTCAGATTGGCATTTCTCGGAAAAACACTATTGGTGATCGCAGTGATAAAATGTTTTCTAAATTAAAAAAACCTTTATATAAAAATACTTGAAGAGAGCTGAACAAGGCTTGAAACGTGTTATAAAAATGTTTAAAAATATTAAAAAATAACAAAGTCTGAAAAACCTACAATTGCTGATGACTACACTCTTAAACATACACTTTTTTCTCTCGTTGAAACCACACAAACATCACTTTATATATATACAGAGTGTCCACAAAGTCTGGCTACATTATGTAGCCAGACTTTGTGGGCACCGTGTAGATTATGTAGCCAGACTTTGTGGGCACCGTGTAGATTATGCAGCCAGACTTTGTGGGCACCGTGTAGATTATGTAGCCAGACTTTGTGGGCACCGTGTAGATTATGCAGCCAGACTTTGTGGGCACTGTGTAGATTATGTAGCCAGACTTTGTGGGCACCGTGTAGATTATGCAGCCAGACTTTGTGGGCACCGTGTAGATTATGCAGCCAGACTTTGTGGGCACTGTGTAGATTATGTAGCCAGACTTTGTGGGCACCGTGTAGATTATGCAGCCAGACTTTGTGGGCACCGTGTAGATTATGCAGCCAGACTTTGTGGGCACCGTGTAGATTTTGCAGCCAGACTTTGTGGGCACCGTGTAGATTATGTAGCCAGACTTTGTGGGCACCGTGTAGATTATGCAGCCAGACTTTGTGGGCACCGTGTAGATTATGCAGCCAGACTTTGTGGGCACCGTGTAGATTATGTAGCCAGACTTTGTGGGCACCGTGTAGATTATGCAGCCAGACTTTGTGGGCACCGTGTAGATTATGCAGCCAGACTTTGTGGGCACCGTGTAGATTATGCAGCCAGACTTTGTGGGCACCGTGTAGATTATGCAGCCAGACTTTGTGGGCACCGTGTAGATTATGCAGCCAGACTTTGTGGGCACCGTGTAGATTATGTAGCCAGACTTTGTGGGCACCATGTAGATTATGTAGCCAGACTTTGTGGGCACCGTATATATATATATATATATATATATATATATAGTACTGGGATGATTAATCAGAAATCAAGAAAATCAGAATTTTTTAAGGTACAGGAATCAGTATCAGAAAAAAATGTGCCTACTTTCTGATGCCAAAAACCATTCTTGTAATTGTTCATTATTTAGTTTGTTTTGCTTAAAACTTAAAATTCCATTACTGCTGCTAAATATAAAATAGTAAATGCATATTGGTTTTAAGCTATAAACAAAATTAAAATGTATAGATCACACACACAAAAGTGTATTTTTATGTTTACAAAAATATATCACATGGGTTTTTATGACAATCTGAAAAAAAAAAAAAAACCAACTCTACAGCTAAATATTTAGTGATTTTAAAAGAATCAAAATCAGAAAATTAAAACAGAATCAGTAATTGTATCAGAATCGGGGAAAAATATGAAATCCTCCCATCACTAATATATAGGGTCTACAAAATAGCTTTCACAAGCAAAATAAAGTTGAAAACCCCAGCTCTAAAATATATATACAGTTATTTATGCATGCATATGCCTCGGAGTGCACACACATACGTACACATATGAAAAGGCTGTATCAGCCCAGGGAAGTAGGAAGTATGGGTCTCAGAAATTAACGATTAATTAGAAATCATCATCAAATTAACCATCATAAGCACTGACCAATACCTGATGAGCTCCTGGAACCCAAACCTTATCATGATACATCATCAGAAAACTGGACAAACATCTTAGACAAGACTTTCTCTTAAATGAGACAAAAACACTAAAAAATAGCATGTCAAGGAAATAACCCAGAAGAACTGATAGAAATATATGAAGACATTCCTTAGTGAAAAACAGGAAGAATGACCCAACCAATAATGTGCAAAATATTTTCTGAAAGAACTATCCCAGGAATATACAGCTAAGGAAGGTTCTGTAGACTAATTGCCACTGCTGCTGAGTAAAGTGATCGATTGGGTCCATCAGCATAAAATATTGTAAAACAATCTTGCAATAAACAATAAAACGAATTTACTCAGAAGTTTCAAAAGGTTATTATTTTTGGCAAATATCTTAAATTCCATACCTAAAAAGATATTTACTAAAGAAAATTACCAATTTTTATTAAATACTTGCTCTTACATGAGCAACCTACTAAGTCCTTTACCGCAGAAAAATGTTATTAAAATAAACAACACTTTAGTCAAAGTCGTAATTATTTTTTAGCAAATTCTTAGAGAAATTTTTTTTTCAACCCAGTGTGCCACTTTTTTTAATTTTTAATCTTTGTAAAATAAATAAATAAACAAGTTTTTTTTTATTATTATAATAAAAGCAAAACAAACTTAGCGTCACAATTTTCAGCCAAGAGTTTTTCTTTTTTTTTTTTTTCAAATTAAATTTTACAAGTGAACTTTTTTAAAATTTGAATTTTGTAACACAATAGTGTCATAACATTAGAAAATCTTTTTAAAAAAGTAGAATTCCAAAAGCCGTTCTCAACATGGGGAGGTTGAAAATAAGAAAATGCCTTTCAGAATTACCACCCCTTTACCTCCCCATGTTAAGAACAGCTTTCGGAATAAAACAGCCTTTGTAGTTTGGACAAGCAGTGCATATTGACCAAAAAAAAAAAAAAAAAAGCAAAGGAAATCATTTTTAAAGGTTTTCTCAAATATTTTTTTTAAGTTATCATTATCAATGTTTTTTTGTTTTTGTTTAATTAAACTGGAGTAAAAAGGTTCAAACTAAATCTTAAATATACCCAAGTAACTTTTTTCTTTAACACAAACTATATTCTAAAACTTTGAAACGAAAATTTATAAAAAAAAATTTGAAACCTCGTAGTTGTAATAGTTGTATTTCTATTTATTTTGTTTACTTTCTGGCTTAAGGGAGAATATTTAAAAAAAAAAAAAAAAGAAATAGCTTATTTTTTGCAAATATCTTAAGGTATAAAGCTAAAAAAATATTTACCAAAAATAACCTTGACTGAAACTTGAATAAATTCGTTTTATTATTTATTTTAATAATACAAGTTGTTTTTTTTTTTGCATTGAACAACGGAGTAAATCACCCATGTTGAAGTTGCTTTGACTAATTATGAAGTTGCTTTGACTAATGGTGATTGAGGCTGAAGGAAGCTGCATTGAATAGATGTCAGCTCTACTACATAATCAAGTTACCTGAATTGATCTATAATAATAGATACAAAACTCTATAATAATAGATACAAAACTCTATAATAATAGACACAAAACTCTATAATAATAGACACAAAACTCTATAATAATAGATACAAAACTCTATAATAATAGATACAAAACTCTATAATAATAGATACAAAACTCTATAATAATAGACACAAAACTCTATAATAATAGACACAAAACTCTATAATAATAGACACAAAACTCTATAATAATAGACACAAAACTCTATAATAATAGATACAAAACTCTATAATAATAGATACAAAACTCTTTAACAACTGAGATAATTTTTTTTTTTTTCAATACAATATGCAAAATAATTGTTTGAGGCTAATTCGACATACATAAAATCATGTTTAATTTTTAGTCATGCATAATTAGTAAAACCAAGGCACAATTAATCTAAAAAATAAACTTGTTTATTTTTTTTACAAAGATATTTAATGAAAAAAAAAAAAACGAAAAAGAAGTGGCAAAAATAATATTAAAAAAAAAATTGTAAATACTTTTTATATGTATCTAAAAAAAAAACATATTTGCCAAAAATAACCTCTCAATTGGACTTTGTGAGTAAATTCGTTTTATTGTTTATTTTAATAATAGCATAGATTTTTAAGATATTTTGCGCTGACAAACCCAGTAGCTCGTCCATGTAAAAGTTGCTTTAATAACAAATCAGCAGCAGGAGCAAATCGTTGTACAATTTCAGTAAACCCCCTTATGTACGATCAAAATCCAGCACAACTAAATTTTCCAATTCAGCTCCTGCTGATTCAGGCAACTTTACACATTGTTTCTATATGACAAACAGCAGGAGCAGTCAGTCGTACAATCGTTGTACATATTTAGTAAAACCGAAGGTTTAATAGAATATACACCTTTTTTTAAACAAAAGCTGTTCAAAAAAACATTTGAAGAAATTTGAAGGTTTATACATTCAAATCATAACATAAAATTTGGTGCATATTTAGAATGAAAAAAAAAAAAAAAAAAAAAAAAAAAAAACAGAAAAAACTTTATGATGTATGTACTCGTCATGGAACGAAGATGTTTTATTCCAAAAATGTGGGTTTGGCTAGTAACTTTATTATTTGGTAAGTAAACAAAAATATCGGTAAAAGAAATAATACAATTGCCAAAGATGAGGGTTTTATTTCTAGCTGTCACTTGAAAAAAGAAATCATTTGGAAATGCATCTGTTTCACTCGCAACGTAAAGCCCTGAACATACGTTTAATAAACATTCTTTTTGCGTCAAATCAGCATAAACATATTTGATGCATTGTTTTCTTTAAAGCGAAAAACCTTATATTTTTTGTTACAAATCGATAAAACAATATTTGATAAATGTTCACATATATTTTTCTACTTTAATAAAAATTTTGTACAGGGTGGAATGATAAAATTGTCGTCCTAGAAAAGATGTCATAATTCGATATCTGTTCGATGAAAACCGGTTTTCTTTTTTTTTATTGAAAACCATCTACTAGTTGGCCAGTTGTGTACAAATCTTAAGAGCGATAGGAGCTTTCTATCATGTCTGAAAGCGACATAATGTTCAACAAGCGAGATTGGAGATGCGCCACTGTACAACTCATGCTCTCTACTGATCCAAGTTATAACAACAGGACCATTGCCAGCACCTCCAAAATACATCGCTGAATTGCCATGAATAACAGTTATTGTCTTTGGTGTGGTTTCAAGTGAGGGTCACATTATGCCACCTCACATCTTCGAAGTTGGCTTGAAAGACAACACCAAAGTGTACCTGGATGTGTTGAAGAGCATGATGATCCTCTGGTGTTATCAGGTAGCTGCTGGCAGACCCTAGATGTGGCAGCAGGACTTGACACCAGCCCACAAGTCGAAAGAGACACAGGCTTAGCTGCAGAAAGAGTGGTACAACTTTGTATTCTTCTCTCACTGTCCCCACTGGACTACTTCATTTGGTCATACATCAAGAACATCACCAACATGACCTCCCACAACACCAAAGCCAGCCTGATTGCTGTCGTCCACTGAATATTCACGAAGATCCCACTGGCACCTATGGAAAAGGCATACTCCCAGTTCCGGACCCGTATTGAGATGGTGATTGAGGCTGAAGGAAGCTGCATTGAATAGATGTCAGCTCTACTACATAATCAAGTTACCTGAATTGATTTTTTCAATAAAAGTTTTAAAATAAAGCTCTAGCGTTATTTTCTTTTGGGTGACACTTTTATCGTTCCACTCTGTATTTGTGTTTCTTTCCTCATTCTAGACAATCTATTTTAGATCTATGCGGAGAGATAAAAGAAAAATCCTTACACCAAACTCAAGTAGGTTAAAATTGTTTCGTTTGATCAATAGGCATGTCAATAATGTGTTTGCCTTCAGATCAAATATGTTATGCAATCATGGGTTCAAATCTTACACTGGACAATTGTTGTTTTTTTTTTTTCCATATTATTCCAGTTATTTCCTAACCGATACTGATCATCATAAACTTGTAATTTTTTTTTTCCTTTTTATTAAAAACTAGTAGGGCTACCTGGAATTGCCCAGGACAAAAATGTGACATAACTTCTTTCTCTTTTCCCTCCCATTGCCTGATCGTAAAAAAAAAAATATTGCATATGGACGGCGTTTCCCCAGTCATAAAAAAAAAAATATCGGGGGGAGACTTGGGTGTCATGCTATCCATATCCAGGTACTCAATTCTGCAGGATTCATAAAATTACAAAAATTTGTGTCATTCATTAAATTTCAAATCTGGTGTCCATCAAAAGTTCCAGCTTTTAATTTTTCGGTGGTTGAGTCTGGAAATTTCATGCAAATATATGTGAAACAGTCATCTTTCAAGAACCTTCACAAACTGTTTCATGATGACAAGCTTTATGGGATGATAAGGCAACACAATTTTAGAATGCTTCACCAAAGGAGAAGCCAGAACATTGAGAAAGCCAGGAATCAGTTCACTGCGCACAAGCCAATCTTTTCTTATCCAATGCTCTGTTCTTGCCTTGCTATTCCACAAACACAAGAAGCAAGGAAATTTTGTGTAGCCACCTTGTAGTCCAAGGAGAAACCCAACCATTTTCAAATCAATACATATGACCCATTGGTGCTGTCTGTATGAAAGTTTTTCCACAAAAAATTTGATTTTATCATATTTTTTCTTTGATGGTCATTGAATTGCCTAGATGAACTGATCCATATCAGTTGCCATTGTGAAGAACACATTTTAAATTTCTTTTGGAAATGTCTAAAAAAAGTACCAATCTTGAGAATAATACTGTTCAACACCAAGTTGCCACATCAGGCCAGCAACATTGTAGCAATATACTAAAGTAAAGACTAACCAGAAGAGGAAATTAGGACGAAAGTAACTTTTTAGTTAAGAGTAACTTAAAGCTTAGAAACCTTGGGCACCAGAAAATGTGTTGGCCAGTGTAATCAATAGAGTAATTGGCTCTATAATTATAGACACAAAACTCTATAATAATAGACACAAAACTCTATAATAATAGACACAAAACTCTATAATAATAGATACAGAACTCTATAATAATAGATACAAAACTCTATAATAATAGATACAAAACTCTATAATAATAGATACAAAACTCTATAATAATAGATACAAAACTCTATAATAATAGATACAAAACTCTATAATAATAGATACAAAACTCTATAATAATAGATACAAAACTCTATAATAATAGATACAAAACTCTATAATAATAGATACAAAACTCTATAATAATAGATACAAAACTCTATAATAATAGATACAAAACTCTATAATAATAGATACAAAACTCTATAATAATAGATACAAAACTCTATAATAATAGATACAAAACTCTATAATAATAGATACAAAACTCTATAATAATAGATACAAAACTCTATAATAATAGACACAAAACTCTATAATAATAGACACAAAACTCTATAATAATAGGCACAAAACTCTATAATAATAGGCACAAAACTCTATAATAATAGGCACAAAACTCTATAATAATAGACACAAAACTCTATAATAATAGATACAAAACTCTATAATAATAGATACAAAACTCTATAATAATAGATACAAAACTCTATAATAATAGATACAAAACTTTATAATAATAGACACAAAACTCTATAATAATAGACACAAAACTCTATAATAATAGACACAAAACTCTATAATAATAGACACAAAACTCTATAATAATAGACACAAAACTCTATAATAATAGACACAAAACTCTATAATAATAGACACAAAACTCTATAATAATAGACACAAAACTCTATAATAATAGATACAAAACTCTATAATAATAGATACAAAACTCTATAATAATAGATACAAAACTCTATAATAATAGACACAAAACTCTATAATAATAGATACAGAACTCTATAATAATAGATACAGAACTCTATAATAATAGATACAAAACCTACATTAAAATGTATTTAGGTGTATTTTGTGACCAGATCACATCAGAGAGGAGGAGCACTACTATATATTGGTTGGTTGGTTGGTTGTTTTATGGCATAATCAACACTTTTCAGGTTATTTAATGCCGAATCCAGTGATTTTGAAAAAAATTTTTTAATAGAATATATTTGTTTTTTCAAGTCGGTTTCTATTTTAACCCATAGTTGGGACCCTATCAGGTACTATCACTCCGGGTCAGAGTGGACCTAGGAGCAATGGCAATTAAGGGGTGACTCCACACTCCCCAAAGCCTGCAAGCTGGGGCCTCACCATCGGATATAGTTTAAGGTCATATCCAGAACCTACTATATATTGGATACAATATGTCACCGTTTCAAATTTTAATGTCATGACGACATTTCGAGCAAGCTTAACAACTAAAGCTGAAACACTAGATGTTTGGGTTTCGATTCTATCTGATAGTATCCAAATCACATTTATTTAACTTTTAAAATCACTACTATAAATCAAGTACAATAATCAATAGAGAATTGGCTTTATAATAATAAATACAAAATCTGCATACATTAAGATATCATATTTAAGTGTATCTTACAACCGGGCAATGCTGGGCAGCCTTCTTGTACAAAATAATTCTTTTTAAAAAAGGATAAGTTACAACTTTATTTTAAATCAAATTTAAATTTAAAACAGAAAAAAAAATATTAATTTTAAGTACAGTTGAAATTTTAAAATAGTAAGGGACGAAAAAAAAACAAAAAAACTTATTTTCTTAATTTTGGGGCAAAAATTTTTGTCAATTTGAACAAAAGGACATTTTAAACTATCGTAATTTATTATTTATTTCACGCATATTGCCATTACTTGAGCATATCACCATGATTAATTTATAACTTTTTCATTCAAATTATTAAAGTATCATTCATATTTTTATACAATATTTTCAACAATGTTGGCCTGAAAACGACTTTCTTTAGCCAACAGAAAGGGAGACCATCTTCCATCATAATAATGCTCGTCCTCACACAACTCTGAGCAAAGATCTTCTACATTAAAAAAATCTTGCTCCCTCCTGCATATTCTCCTGACCTAGCTCCAAACTCCCTCAGATTATCACATATTTTGAAGATTATAAAAACCATCTATAGGACCTTAGGATCCACTTCCTCCAAAAATCTCTCCTTACCAGACACTTTCATTGGTTCTGTCATGCCCTTTGTCGACAACCAGGTGACTTCATCCATGAAGTCATTGATCCAACTTCACCACAAGGCTGCAAAAAAACTGTTGCTGTGCTCAACTCAAAACAGTGAAGCAGGAGGCTGAACCAATTCTGTCGTTAGAACCACAAATGGTTTGCACTTAGAAAGGAAGCAGTCTTTAATCACTGTGCCTGATCAGCCAGTGTTTGGGACGTGGTGAACTTGTTGGAAAGAGCTGGTCCAACCGACTCAGGGTGAATACCACAATCATGACCATAACCATGACCTGAGGTTAACATCACAAGAAAACATTGACCCTGAGTTAGATTCAAGAATCTAAGAATTTTACAAGCGGGACATTTATAAGCTCATTGACAAAATCGAGTTATAGAGGGCAATAGTCATTGTTGCAATGAATAACGATTTTCAAAAGCAGTTTTTCATTTTCAAGATTAAATTTTAAATCAGCAAAAACTTTTGCACCGACCTAATACACAACGAAAATAACTTATTTTTTATGAAGCAGCTACTTCGTTTATGGTGCCTCATTCCTTGAAGAGTATATATAAAGAAAATTTGAAATTTAAAATATTTGAAATTTAAAAATATCAAGGAACAAAAGAAAAACTTTTTTTTAAAAATTATTAAAAAGAAAAATGTTTTTGTTTGGTCTGTCTGAACCCAATAAATAAAAATGGTCTGAACGAATACAATACATAAAAACATATAGCATAATCAGGTTAACACACCAGTTCTCATTAGATAGAAGTTAAGCAACATTGAGCCTGGTCAGTACCAGAGGAGTGACCATTTGGTACTGACCAAGTGCTGTATGTAGGAGGACGTTGATAAGTCACTGCAAGAGTTGCAAAAACCTAATGCCGTCATGTCCTCTGACGGGGATATACACACAACTGGGAACCACTTGTGAATTTCATATTCCCATGAAATTTCTCTTACGGAGGAAGCGGGTTCAACTAGCCTAGGGTTAGTGCCATTTTGGTACGGTAATATGTAAAAAGCCAAAATTAATCTGCGCATGTTATATGATGAATAAACTATTTTGCTCTTGTATTCATGCAGGTTTTTGAGAATTCAAAATAAAGTAAAAAAAAAAAATTAAAAAAAAAACAACCTTTTGTTTTTAATTAAAAAAGTAACACATAAAAAAAAAAAATAACAATTATGAAACAAATTACTCACACTCGAGAGTATCCTATATCTCAACAAAGTTACAATCAGCACATGCATGGAGTACTGTTGCCACATCTGGGCTGGTGCATCTACTAACGGGAATTTTATCGTCACGTTCAACAAATTTTATCCCGTTGCATGAGACTACGTGTTCTAA
Source organism: Euprymna scolopes (assembly GCF_053919585.1). Taxonomy (NCBI): domain Eukaryota; kingdom Metazoa; phylum Mollusca; class Cephalopoda; order Sepiida; family Sepiolidae; genus Euprymna; species Euprymna scolopes. The sequence continues at coordinate 24,527,513 of NC_136510.1, read as the reverse complement.
AGAAATTTAATCACATAAAAAAAAAAAAAAGGGCCAAGGTAAACCGGTATAAATTTTATCAGAAAGAAAAATAGGAAAGGAAGGAAATGTATAGTTCGGCTGGGCTGCCAAATCAGTCCCTCTGGCGGTTCATAAAGAACACTAATAACAAATATACTTTTTACTTGCTTTTTTTTTCTTTTGGCATGTCAAAGTTTGCAAAACCACTCTGGTGCTTTAGTTCAAAGGTCGCAACACCGCTCTGATGTAAAGCAGAGGCCGCAACACCGCTCTGGCGTAATTCCAAGGTCGCAACACCGTTCTGGCGTTTTCAAAAGCCTAACACTGCTCTGGCGTTTTCAAAAGCCTAACACGGCTTTGGTGCCTAACTTTTCTTCTTCCTTTTATCGAATATCGCGAGACACAGCCAGAAGTAGTAGCACCAGATTCACCGAGAGAGGGGGAGAAAAGAAGAGGAGAAAGAGAGAAGAAAATACACCAATTAGAGGGGGGGGAAGGAAGGGGAGGTAAATAAAGAAAAAGAAAATTTATACACGTCCACTAGTTTCACTCTTACACAAGGTCCCCAAAAAAGAGTCTCATATCTAATAGGCCCTGCACTATTGACTAATCTCCAATCTCTGTCCTATCATCACATTGTTGCATCTGTGCCTATTTTACAAGTACTTTAATGGAATGTGCTCGGATGAACTCATGGCACTTGTTGTTAAAGTTATAGTTATCGAACTTGGTTGCCTTCTTCAATATGTTTAGTTATTTCCCTTGTTTCGAGTAGATATTCAATATGGCGTCCGGCTATCAGTAACACATGTTCATCCCACGTCATGGGACGTACTAAATGAACTAACACTTGTCTCCCCATTGTTTACTTTTGGCAGCCTCGTAACTCTCGCTTCCTCTTATTTTGTCCTTTAGTTCTCGCATTCCATGAACAATGTTTCTGACAAAGGGGGAGGAATTGCAGTATTTCTGGTTGGAATCTATCCATATAGCATTTATTGTTGGCTGGGTTTTGATTTTGAAAAGTGTTTTGGTTTGGCTCTTTACATCAACTGGCTTTATGCATTGTCTGGAGTGATTTCCATAAAACGAAAAACAAAAAATTAGTTGACCAACATGTAAAACATGATCTCTCAAATATCCATACAAACAATAAAGCCATGAATCTACTTTATCAAAACCAAATGTATAGCAAATATAAAGTAGATAAATGCACTATAACACATACCATACAAAAATAGACTCAACATAAAAAATGAAACTTACAATATACTACACTAAATTTAAACACTCTCCCTCAAAACCAATGTAGTACACAAATTCACCTGCCATTTCAAGAGTGCCTTTCACATAGAAACTCCAACATATACACTGATTATACCACAACCTTCTCATGTCAACTCACATACCATCTTAAAATAAAAACTATTACATAACAGGAACTTAAAGAGAAACAACTGCAAGTCTAATGATTTGTTTGGTATATTCGTGTTATTCAATGAAACGTGTAAGACGCAGCAATAAATTGAATGAATGTGAATTAAGTGTATAATTCTGTGACTTTGGAATGTTTAATAAAATTATAATAATTAGTGTTGGGACGATTAATCGAAATTGGGAATCAGAAAATCAGAATATTTTTTTTGGGGGGGGGGGGATCGGAATCAGAAAATTTTGTGATTATTTTCCGATGCCAAAAATGATGCTTTTGTCCTTTTTATTTGATTTTGTTTAAAGCAAACTCTTCCACTGCTGATAATGATGATAAAATAAATATTTATTGATTTTAAATTAACACTAAAATTTATAGATCACCCCCCCCCCCCTCACACACACAATATCTCCAAATTTAATGTGTTTTTACAGTAATCGGGAATAAATAATTCTGTTGTTAAATATTTAGAGATTTATAAAGAATCAAAAAATAATTTAGTACGGAATCGGGAAGAATACTGAAATCATTCTATGACTAATATATATATATATATATATATATATATACACACACACATTTTTTTTTTATTCTTTATGTAAATACAGTCATAACTTGCTACGATGTGCAGACCATTTGAAACATATTTGATTTCATCAGGCAAGAAAAATTAAAATGCAAAAATTAAAAAGGTTCCAGACCTTTTCAAATTTTGAGGAGAGAATATATATATATATATATATATATATATATATATAAGTTTTTAAAAGGATAAGTGGAATCATTAGAATTTGGAGGAAGATCGATGCAGGGAGAAAAATAAATCGACACTAAAAATAGTCAAAAGACTATTCGACTAAAATAAAAAAGAACCTCGAGGTACCTTTCATCCAACCCTTGTCAAGAGATCACGTCGGAAGCGAATAAAATGAAACAATTACACAATTGAAAAATGGAGGCGAAGAGAAAGAGAGTAAAGGGTTTGTCGATAAAATTACCTCGGTTGTATCTGTTTTTATGCGGTGCAGCCTCGTGTGGTGTTCGGCACTAAAACTGCCTTCCCAGCTTTTAAGAAAGATACACTTCCCAAACTACAAAAAAGTTTAGTTGTATATCAATTTAAATGTCAGTGTGATGCTGACTATGTGGGTAGTACATTTCAATGGCTCGGAGTCAGATTGGCACAGCATGTCCCTGCATGTTTTCGAAACTCCAGAGGGTCTAGAATAAACACATTGTTGAACACTTCCGGGCATTTACAGAGCACATCCGGGCGCTCACCTATTCATGAGTCATCAATTGGTGCGCATTTGTATGACAATAAAGCATGTGGTGAAGCGTATTTGGATGGTTATTTTCGCATTGTACAGAAGGCCCATTCCAAACAACATCTCCATATTTTGGAGGCTGTAACTGTACTAATGCGCAAACCATCGCTCTGTAGGCAAAAGGAGCTGTCACATAAATTAGATCTGTTTAAAGAGTTCTGGTTTACCGGGAAGGAAAAAAAAAAAAAAAAAAAAATGCCTACATTGCGTCATTATTTCTTGTTTCTGTACTGATTTGCAGGCAAGTGAACGTTTTTTTTTTTAATTTTGTCCCAGGTTTTGAAATATGGATGATATATCACTGGTTATTCATTTATTTGATTCATCCTGTGTAGTTTTATAATTTTTTTTTCACCCCTCTCTTCGCCTCCATTTTTCAATTGTGTAATTGTTTTATTTTAATCGCTTCCGACGTGATCTTTTGACAAGGGTCGAACGAAAGGTACTTCAAGGTTCTTTTTTATTTTAGTCGAATAGTCTTTTGACTATTTTTAGTGTCGATTTATTTTTCTCCCTACATCGATCTTCCTCCAAATTCTAATGACTCCACTTATCCTTTTAAAAACTGTAATAAAATTTTGTACCACAAAAAACCTTTTTAAATATTTTAGTAGATACTCAAAGTCTGTCACATATAAATTAAATGACATCGTTCGAATTAAGGGTAAGATTATATCGCTTCAAGCCAAAATAGAATTTCTCAAGTCCAGTTTGGACAACTATGTCGCCCCTGGGTACATTTCTAGGCATATTTTCAAAATTAAAGCTAGAAATATTATTAACTTGGAACATACTTTTATGAAAGATGAGTGTAAATTTTGAGCGCATCCTTGTTTCAACTGTTGCTAAATATCGCTGTTTATGGTCGGTTGCGTGGTCAAACCTTACATTTTTTGATAGATTACGTTTTTCGAAATATTTATCAACTAGCGATAATTTCCGTAGCAATAAAGTTTGTTCTAACAACCAGAGATGGCTTGTTGCGCTCATTCATGCCAGGCATGGTTCAGGGATTGAAGTTGATCGTCATATATTCAACTTCTCTTGTGCTAATCTTTCTCACAATGAAAAAAGTAGTATTAGCTAGAGGTTTGGATGTGGGCATCCCCCCCCCCCTTAGAGAAAGTATTTTTGCCAAATTCGAGATATTTAACTTACAGCTCAAACATCATGAACCACGGTCCAATGATGACTTTTTATATAAGAAGGCAAGGTTAGCTGAACCGACGCATAAGTTCGCTAATTCCCCTATCAATACTCGTGAGTTTACATGGACTAAGATCCATTATCAATCTGTCAAGCTCCTGAAGACTAATAAGAATATTTATATTACCAAGCCAGATAAAGGTGCTGGTGTAGTCATTCTCAATTCGAATAATTATATCAGGAAAATGTTGGATATTTTAAATGATGAGTCAAAATTTAAGAGGCTTGTCGACATATCAGTTGACAATATTTCGGGCACTGAAGTGAAACTACAGAAACGTTTCCTTCAGTTATATAGGATGAAATTTATTAACAAGGATACTTATGACCGTGTATTCTCAGCGACCTAGAATGTACGAGCTTCCTAAGATTCACAAGAATGGGGGTCCCTTTAAAACCCATTCTTTCCATGATTGGCTCACCTCAACATGAATTGGCCAAACGGTTATCTGAGATCCTTGCACCTGTATTAAAAAACTTTTCAGATAATTGTATTGTGGATTCCTTCCGTTTCGCTGCTACAATGCGGAAACTGGATTCTAATTCACAAACAAACTTCTTATGTTCGTTCGATGTCACTAACTTGTTCACAAATGTGCCCCTTGGGGAGACCATTAAAATATGTGCTGACATGCTTTATCGGAGCACATTGACCCCTCCCACTTTTCATGAGAATATTTTCCTTCAAATTAGCCACCAAGTCAGTTTGCTTTAGCTTTAATGATGTAATGTATCAGCAGGTCGACGGGTCCTATCTTAGCCAATATTTTCTTAGGCTTTCAGGAGTCATTACTCTTCACTCTGGTCTCTAGACTTTTCCGTTATTGGCGGTATGTGGATGACACTTTTGTCATCTTCAAATCTCGCGACAAAGTAAGCGATTTTTTTCCTAAATTTGAATAGTCTCCATTCTGCACTCAAATTCACTATAGAGGAAGAGCAAAACGACTCTTTACCCTTTTTGGACGTCTTTGTAGAAAGGACAAAGAATTGGTTTAGTACAACTGTATATAGAAAACCAATATTTACAGGCCTGTATATAAGTTGGGATTCTTTTGCCCCTCCCGGGAGAAAAATCAATTTGATCAAGACTCTGGTCTACCGTGCCCTCATGATCTGCTTGACCAGCAAACTTGATAATGAATTGAAGATTTCTTGCGAAAAATGGTTTCCCTGAGGGTGTAATCTCTAAGCATGTTCGCCAAGCTCTTGTTAAATTTAATACCAACCCTTCTTTTGGTCCGGCTAAGTGTCCAGTTTATCTGAAACTCCCTTATATTGGTTCTATCAGTAAAGGGTTTCTTGATAAAATTACTTTGTATCTATTTCTATCTGTTTCTATGCGGTGAAACCTCGTGTGGTTTTCGGTACTAAAACTGCTTTCCCAACTTTTAAGAAAGATACACTTCCCAAACTAGAAAAAAGTTTAGTTGTATATCAATATAAATGTCAGTGTGATGCTGACTATGTGGGTAGTACGTTTCAACAGCTGGGAGTCAGATTGGCACAACATGTCCCTGCATGTCTTCGAAAGTCCAGAGGGTCTAGAATAAACACATTGTTGAACACTTCCGGCCATTTACGGAACACATCCGGGCGCTCACCTATTCATGAGTCATCAATTGGTGCGCACTTGTATGACAATAAAACATGTGGTTAAGCGTATTCAGATGGCTGTTTTCGCATTGTACAGAAGGCCCGTTCCAAACATCTCAATATTTTGGAGGCCATAACTGTACTAATGCACAAACCATCGCTCTGTAGGCAAAAGGAGCTTCCACAAATTAGATCTGTTTAAAGAGCTCTGATTTACCGGGAAGGAAAAAAAAAAAATCCCTACATCTGAAGGTTCTGAAATATGGACGATATATCACGGGTTATTTATTCATTTAATTCACCCTGTGTAGTTTTATAATTTTTTTTTTCACCCCTCCCTTCGCCTCCATTTTTCAATTGTGTAATTGTTTTATTTTAATCGCTTCCAACACGATCTCTTGACAAGGGTCGGACGAAAGGTACCTTGAGGTTCTTATTTATTTTAGCTGAATAGTCTTTTGACTATTTTTAGTGTCTATTTTTTTCTCCCTGCATTGATCTTTCCCCAAATTCTAATGACTCCACTTATCCTTTTTAAAAACTGTAATAAAATTTTGTACCACTAAAAGCCTTTTTATATATAATATATATATATATATATATATATATATATATATATATATAAGCGAACATTGTTAAACATAACTGAATTCTGCTTGATTAAACTTTTATTTCAATTGTTCAAATGAATAAAAAGTTGGAGAAAGGAAATTTAAAAAAAATACAAAAAAAAAAAAACAGCTGAGCATGTACACATGAATTCAGTCAGACATCAACAACAAAAAAAAAAGAGATGGGTTTGTTGATTTCAAAGTGGCAATGGAGGTGTGAGTGACAAAACATGCTCCAGATGCCCATCATTAGCAAAAGTGCATTGAGGATGGTCGTGACTATGTAGAAAAATAAATTCTGAAGTACAAAAATGGCACCACTCCCGTCTTCGTAGCTCTTCAACTTTTTTTTTTTGTTAAAAAATAGGAAGTTTTACTTCTGGAACTACTCTCGTAAAAGCAATGTAACTATTCTGCTTTATTATAAGAGCTGCATTCTCTTAAAGGACATTTGAGCTTATAAATAATGTCAGTTCTTTTTATTGTTTTAATGTTTTATGAGTTGTTTTGTTTTTATAACAGGATTTTGGTCTTAAATTTCTTGTAGTTTTTATTATTGTTAAGATATATATTGGTGCAGCTTTTTCATCTACAATATGAATCTCACCTGTCTGTTTAAACGTATGTATGTTTGTATATCTGCCTAAAACTTGCAACGGATTTTGACGGGATTGGTAACATTTTGAAGCTCGACCCTTCAGACGAGAAATATCGAAAAATTGGCTAAAAACATTAATTCTTTCATCCTCAACTGGGTACTTTTCTACAGGGAGGGGTACGATATTTTCGAAAGTTATCCCCTCTTTTCGATTGACTAGCCTCAATTTAAACCTTTGTCACTCCCGGTTTGGCGATGGATGCAACAGCAAAGACATCAAGTTTTTTTCCCCCCCATTCTTTTTCTCCTTCGTGGTATGGGTTCTAGCCTGCCTGCCTACTATCACTTTTTTTTTTTTTGCTTGATACACACCTCCAAACACCCAGGCAACACCGGGCACCCAGGCTAATCTACTATATAAAGGGAAAATGTCTTTGTACGTCCAGATAAAATTTGAAAACTACACAATAAACACCTACAAAGTTGGTATTTGTTTTTTTTAGCAATGTAATCCCAGATGTATAATATCTAAAAAAAAAAAAAAAAAAAAAAAAAAAAAAGCAATTTTTATTTTTTTGGAACAGGTAATGGCTGTTTATATCATTCCCATACAGAGGAGGAGGTAGCGGCAGGACCAACGTGCTGATATTAAAGTATCGACAGCAGCTATGTATGACATAAGTTTATTTAATGGCATATTAGCCCGTTTAATGCTAAATCCAGTCCTTTTAATAATTTTTTGTCTGTTGTCTGACAGGTACTATCACTTGGGGTCAGAGCAGTGGTAACTAAAGAGGTGGCTCCATACTACCCAAAATCTCCAAATTGGAGCTTCACCACCAGATAAAGTTTAATATCATCTCCAGTACATGAGAAATTAATGCACATGTTTATTTCATGTGTGAATATATGGCATAATCACGCTGACACACCGGTTCGTGTTAGATCAATGAGGTTAAACAACGTTGAGCCTGATCAGTACTAAAATGGATGACCACTAAGGAATACCAGGTGCTGTGTATGCTCTCCGCTTATCTCAGCATTGTTTCCAGTTGTCTTGGATTCTCCGTGCCACTGGAATCAGGTAGTGTTGACTCAGGAGAGATGTGGTGAAGATTGTGCACCCTTTGCTTCACAATTACACATGCAGGCACTCTTACAGGGGGAGAATCCATTGTTTCTCAAGACAAAACAGAGGCTTCTTATTTCATGTGTATGTGTTATTGAAGTAGCAGTAGCAAGTGTGTAAGCCATTAACAAATATTGATGTATGTGCTGATTTTAAGGTTTACTGTTTAAATATTATCAATAGCAACATTTTTAGCATATATGTGATTTCTTTCTCTCTTTTTTTTTTTTCAGCTCCAGCATTATATCCATTGCTCCACACACGTTTTGTATTTATCCTCCATTATTAGCAACTTTAATGCTGGATTGAGTAATTCTACAGGGAATTTAATTAGTTATAGGATCAATCCTATGGTCATGGGACGTGTGTATATATATCAGGGCTCTATGGACAAATTTATCTTTAGTTGACCTTTGACAACTAAATATTTTCATTTACTAGCCAAATAGAAAAGTTACTAGCCAAAGCCATATGATTTTTGGAATATGACATCTTAGTTCTGTGACGAGTATGTACATCATAAATGTACATTATATCCATCCATCCCAGTGTCTATCTATCTGTCTATCCATCCATCCATACCCGTGTCTGTCTATCTTCATTAAGAATGGCTTTCGAAATAATGTTATTTCAGCGCTGTACCAAAAATATGTAAAGTACCGAAAATATTTCACCACCGATTTCTATTGAACCAAGGGAAGGCTGTACAACAAATTTTATGTTGATACTTGAAGGTATAAACATTCTAATTTTTTCAGATGTTTTTTTAAACAGCCTTCCTTAGAAAAAAAAAAAAAAAAGATTATATTGTTCTATTAAACTTTTATTGTTTTAATAATTAAACTTTGTTCGTTTTATTAAAAACAAGTTGAAAAGATATTTTTCACTCAGTAATGAGCTTTGGAAGATTGTCAGTGAAAGAAATGCAATTGCCAAAAGATAAGTGTTTCATTATTTATAGTCGACATTTTGAAAAATCACTCGCAAATGCGACCGTTTCACTCGTAATGTAGAGTTCTGAGATTATATATATATATATATATATATATATATATTATATATATATCTACTAGGAGGCCACCCAGCATTGTCTGGTCATAAAGTACGCATAAATATATATTGATTCATACCGAAACTGAGATGTGTGCATACGAGTATTATGTTTTATCTAACCAGTTCACCTCTAGTAAGTAAAAAAAAAAAAAAAAAAAAAAAATACTCAAGCTGAGATCAAAACGAAAACCTAAAGACAGTGAGTCAAGTATGATAACCATTGGACCAGCTTCTGATCTTTAAAAGGTGTTTTCAAACCTACTTATTTTTATCATATTGAGTCTGTCATGTGAAGGATTCACGCATGCGCATTCATGAAATAGTTAGCACACAAATAAAAATCCGATTAATTTTGACCCCTTAATAGTCCTTTTATTTTTTTTTGAATGAAAACAGATTAAAAAGTTTTCCATGTCTGAATACCTTATATACCAAATTTCAAGTCTGTAGATCAACAATTCGTTGAGAATTGTCCTCACAAATACATACTCACTTTTATTAGAATGTATAGAAAAAAATAAAATGAAAAAATTGACAAAACACAAAATTTAAGGACAAAATCAAATTGAATACACCATCAGCAGCAGCAGACTAATATGTAATTTCTTTTTCTTCAGGGTGAAATAAGACGTTATTTTGTATTCCTGTTATAACAAAAAAAAAACAATCTTTGGTAATGTTATAGAATCACTCCTGTGTCTAATTGGATAGTTTGTTGGTTTTATGGGATTTTAAAATGTCCTGACAACGATTTCTAACCCTAAAAAAAAAAATAAATAAAAATAAATGAAAATAAAGCAAATACAAAAATTAAATTTAAAAAAATGAATAATTTGATTGGAGTGATTCTATAAAATTGCTCAAACTTTGAAGAGACGTGAATAGGAAGAAAGGTGATAGACATGAGTGTCACAAAGAACGAAAGTAGGAAGGGTTGATTAGATTGTATGGATATAGTAATAGGTTGCACTGGAGAATATAAAAAGGTAAACTCAGGAGTGAGGAAGTCAGTGGAAGGCGAAAATATTTATACATTCTATCACAGCCTCCCTCCCTTCCTATGTCACTCTCATACCAATCAGCAATCTTCTAATTCACTCCTCTTCCTCCCCCTTTTCCTCAAAGTTTGTAACTTGTTTAAAAAAAAAAAAAAAAAAAAAAACGCCAATGAAATATAAAGCATTAGTCTACCCATTTTGGATGTGAATTTTTTATTTTTATTATTTTCATTTTATGATTTGTTTGTGATCACTTTAGATGCTGCACTATGATAAAACAATAAGACAACGATTTGATGCAAATCAATTTTTGTGTGTGTGTGTGTGTGTGTGTGTGTGTGCGTGCAAGACATTATCATGAAGCATAGAAAAAGGGATTCCAAACGTTATCCGTCACTAGTTGTCTGGTCAAGTCAGTCTCTAGCGATTTTCCAGCTTCAACTCCAATCCCTCCAATGTTTTTCAGGGGACCGGCAAGCCGACAGCTGGAAACTGTCCTCGACTCTCGCAAACTGTCCCTAACTGCATAAACAGTCATCAAATTCACTTCCGCTCCTAAAACTGTCTGTAAACTCACCTTAAAATAAATACATAACCTGATTTTTTGTTCTAATCATCTGCCATACCTTGATTAACAATCCTATTTAAGCTCAAGCTAAGCGGAAAAAAAAAAAAAAAAAATTATTATTTTGTCATCTTTATCATCATGACTTTTTGACAGCCTTAATTCTGCCACACTTAAAACTTTATAATCCTCAATACCAACTCTTTTTTTAATAATGACATCGAATTTAACACTTTATAGAAAGACCTGTTTTGTTCTGTCTAGACAATTTCTGGTCAGAGTAATACGAGCTTTCACGGATTGATTTTTTTTTTTTTTTTTTTTTTTACGCTTAGCCTAATCTTAATTTCTTTAAATTTTAATCTGAAATCACTTTTTCTAATTAAATTGTTCGGTCCCATTTGACTGGGAACAGACTTCTCTTTGGGCTACTGCACTGTCTGGAAAAAAAATTTTTTTTTCATTATTTCAGCTGTTTTGAAGGCTTTCCAATCGGATTATATGCATCGTCACGCTGGACTTATTTTAGACTCCATTCTCTCTAAAGAACTATTTCCGCATTTCGGATTAACTTGAGGATTTTCATGCAAGCTGAAATATTATGCGCAGTTTTTTCATATTTTTTTTTTTTTTTTAAATATCCAACATTTTTTTCACTTCTTTTTTTATTTGGCAATTTATAACTACAATAAATTGCGGTTTCACTTAATGCCTTAACTAGCAAATTCTAGCATTGCTACATTGTTACAAATATAATTTGCTGATTTCTTTATGTCCTCTGATGAGAAGAATAACAAGAATAACATTCTTTGAAACTCCACGAAATAAGGACTTTGTAAATTGTTTTTTTGGAGTATTCAGTCGAACAATAAATTTTGATTGTAAAGTTCAACTTACAGTTTTAATTTTCTTTCTCTTATGATAAGCTCTACTCTCTATTGCGTATTAAGCTTTTTTATTTGGTTGGGATTAAATTTTCTAGATATAAATACTGTTATTTATATTAGTTTGAAGTTTACCATTGCATATATCAAGTAAACACTACATCTCTTTGATTTCATTAATTTATATATATATATATATATATATATATGTGCACACACATACACACATATATATTCTCGACATGCACCCATAAGTTCCAAGTTGTGGATGTACGAGGTGCCTTTAATAAGTTTCCAGACTTTTTTCGTAAGGGCACTTTTATTGATAGTACACATGAAACTAGTCTCCTTCAAAGTAATCTCCGCCGGCTGCAATGCACTTGTACTGCTCCAACAACTTTTAGGTCTCATGGAAGTCCTCTTGTGTGAGCGTGTCAATGACCGTTGTCACAGCCTCTTTCATCTCAATTGCCTCATAACAACAGCCTCTAAGGTTTTCCTTGAGCTACGTGAATAACGAAAAGTCACAGGGAGCAAAGTGTGGACTATAGGGAGGGTGAGGAACTGTCTTGATGCCCATCTTGGTCAAACAGTCTGCGACAAAGATATAGTTACTCTTGGGACAATCTTTGCACAAATCAGTTCCTCGCAAATAATTGTGTGTACAGTTCTGACACTTGACATCAAATTGTACACTTATTGTCTCTATAGACACACAGCGGTTCTTATGCATGAAATTCTTTATTTGGCCAATCAACTCTGGTGTTCTTACTCTTCCCATACCACTCATCATCCCTCAGACACCCTGCCTTCCTTGAATCTCTTCTGCCACTCAAAAACTGATGCTCGATTCCTGCAAGATGGTCCAAGAGCAGTATGAAGCATTCCATACATTTCTGTGGCATATTTTACCAAGTTTAAAACAGAATTTTATTGCATATTGTTCTTTCAAAGTGTCCTTATGTCCAGATTACATTTTTGAAATTCACCAGCTGTAGCAATCAGACTTTAGAAGGGTGTATTCCAATTCCTACTGTAGCTGTTCATTTGAATCTGAAATCATAAAAATTGGTCAGTCATAAGATTTTTAGCAATAACATATTGAATTTTCAAGAGTCTAAGATAATTTTAAATGCCTGTACAAAAAAGCTGGAAACTTATTGAAGGCACCTCATACTCTTTTTGTTTGCACAGAGATAGTTGTAATAAGTTGATAGCAACCGTTTTGAGAATTTTTTTAAAGCGTTTTTAAACATGCTCTCCAGTATAGATTTGACACGGCAATAAATGTTCACCAAGGGTCGCCTCATGGGATGGTGAATATCTGGATATTGACCATTTTTTTTTGTGCCCTCGTATGTTAGGAAATTCTCATTTCCAAGCACTAGATGGTACACACTGACCATTAAACTAATAAACAGCCCCATTGCATCAAGTGGAGGAGATTAATATATATATATATATATATATATTAATGTTGGGACTATTAATCAGCATCGGTATCAGAAAAATCAGAACATTTTAGGGTATTGGAATTGGAAAAAATTGTACCAATTTTCCGCTGCCAAAAACGATTCTTTTGTCTTTTTTATTTGATTTTATTTAAAGCAAAATCTTCCCTGTTTGTACTAAGGATAAAATAATATTTATTGATTTTAAAGCAACCAGTAAAACTAAAATCTATAGATCATCCCTCACAAGTGTATTCTTACGTTTCAGAAAATATCTGCACATTTATCATGCGGTTTTTTTTTTTCCAGTAATCAGGAAAAATAACAACTCTATAGCTGAATATTTAGAGATTTATAAAGAATTGGAATCGGTAATTGCATCAGAATCAGAAATTTATCACAGAATTAGTAATTGTATTGGAATCGTCCTATCACTAACACACACACACACATATATATATATATATATATATATATATCCCCTCCTAAAAAATCAGGACAAAACAGACAAATAGGGGGAGATAAAGATATGATATAGAAGACCAACTAGAGGACCACTTTGTTATGATTTGAAACCGATGGTACCAATGTTGTCCTGATCTTCTATAATACAGATATAACAAATTAAATGTGTGTGTGTGTGTGTGTGTGTGTCATCTACAGACTCATGTTTTATCATCTTTACAACTCATGAACCTGAACTAAACGTAAAGAGATACAAAACCATGACCCTAGTCATTAGCATCCGGTGCCTTACTAAGCCAATGGCAGCAGCAGAAATTACATTGTATTTAAATGAAACTATTCATTTATTAATACTTTTTGTGATACTAAAATCAATTCTTTTTATGGACGAGTATTGCTTTAACGCTACATGGAAACTATTTCCTCCACTTATAAGAGAGCATGTGTGTGTGTGTACAAATAGACACACAAGCAATTTCATTTCAGAATATCAGGATGACAAATCCAAAATGGTTTCAAATCCAAACAAGGGAAATCTATATCTATTCACATATGTATTACAGAAGATCAGGACAAAAGACATAAACAGAGGCTGATGAGAATCCAGCATAGAAGACCAACTATAGGTCCCCTTTGTTTGGATTTGAAACCAATGGTACCAACATTGTTCTGATCTTCTGTGATATGTGTGTGTGTGTGCGCACATAGACACACCAGCAAATGGTACCGGCATTGTTCTGATCTGTGATATATATATATATATATATATATATGCGTGTGCATGTGTGATTCAGAGACGTATTTCATCATGCTCACAACTTATCAGTATGGACTTCAGTTGGGATGAGGAGGGGGTATAACATTTTTAATTTTATAGCATGTGTGACCATATAACATTCTGTTTTATAGCATGGGTGAGTGAGCATATAACGGTTCTGTATATTTTATAGAGTGAATGAATTTGCTGACAACATTTTTTAAACAGGGAAGGGGGCATTTATTGGTCAAAAGTACACATACACGAGCACTCATCTGTGTATATATATATTACATAGAAAAATAATTTTTTTATAGATTGTTGAAAATGCGTATGATATTGAACACAAAAAAGAAATTATTTCAAAGCAAAGCCTGGGAAAATCATCGATTACATAGAAAAATGCAAGCATGAAAAGTAATATGGTTAAGATTAAACTTAGAAAAGGACTAGTTAAAACTGGAAAAGAAGAAAGATATTCTATTATAATAAAATTATAACTTAAAATATTGCAACATTAGGAAATTTTTTTTTTTAATTCTATTTAACATATAAATTTATAACTTAAAATATTGCAGCATTAAAAATTTGTATATTTTTTACTAGAATATCTTGTCTTTTTCTTTTCCAGTTTTAACAACTAGACCTTTTACTTTTCTAAGCTTAATCATAACCATATCACTTTTCATGCTTGCATTTTTCTATGTAATCCATGATTTTTCCCAGGTTTTGCTTTGAAATAATTTCTTTTTTGTGTTCAATATCATATGCATTTTCAACAATCTATAAAAAAATTATTACTAACTTCTTAAATTGACTAAATAAAAAAATCAAATAAAAGATGTAATTAAGTAAGTAAACAGAAAGAAGGGATAAAAAAAAAAAGAAACAGAATTAACGGGTGGCATTGTAAGCAAAATATTGTCAGCCCTAGCATGGCAAAGAGCATCACATTTGTTAACTCTCTCTATATAATCCAAATAAGATGGCATGCGAGTGCTATTCTCACCATGATTTATAAAGGTGTCGATGACGAAAAAGTTTCTATGATAACCAACAGCCAATCAGAAGAAACTGTCTCATGTTTCTTTACATATTTTGAGAACTTTTGAACACCAGTAATTTTATTATAACTTGTTTTAATGAACGAAAATTGAAAATTTTTATTTCAAAATATACCTAAGAAAATTGACCTATGAACTGTAAAAATTGTTTGAAATTTGGTTGCAAAATGAGTGAGCAGTAAAGCTTTAAAGTAATTCTAAATGAGTAAAACTAACACTTAACCATATATTCAAACACTACTGTGTTTCAATCATTTATATATATATATATATATATTAAGGAACTTGATGTCTGTGTGTACGTGAGTTCGCTCTCTATGGACTCAAAAATGGCTGGGTTGATTTTTCTGAAGTTTCACACAAAGGTACTTTATGTGCCTGGCAGTGTTCTTAGATAGGTTTTGTATCTGAATGTCTTCGATAAGTATCGATAATCAAAATATCTGATGAAATAAGAAACGAGCAATTTTGATTAAAGTTAATACCTTACACAATCTAGCATCACAAGTGCATTTGAGCAGTTTTATTACCACACAAACCGAAAGGCCTGACATAAAATCAACAGTAGGTTCTTTGATATGACAGGGACGCATTCAAAATGAATCTTTCTGTTTAAAATACAATTGCACTTGACTTTTTCATTTTAAACTTAAATTCAAGCCATTATCACTCACTGCACAAGAAGTAAGGCCAGGCATATAAAAACAGTAGGTTTTTTGATATGACAGGGGCGCATTCAAAATGAATGTTTCTATTTAGAGCACAATTGCAGCATGATACTTGACGTTTGCATTTTGAACTTTAATTCAAGCCATTATATATAAAAAATTTTTTAGAAAATCAACAGTAGGTTCTCCACAGTGCAATATAGAGTACAATGTATTGTGGACTAAGTGACTGTGGAGAGGCATGTGAAGTTTCTTCCTAGTGCCAAGCAATCAATCGATTTGATTGAAAAATGTGCAATTTCACCGATTTCGATGATAATAATATATGGGAGTATGAAACATTTGTTGATCATCATTTAATCCTGAGCAACGCCGAGTCTCCCTGCTAGTATATATAAAATATGTATATGCAAATAGACACAGACACACAAGCAATTTCATTTCCATTTACTCAACAAATGACCACAACAATGATCGCCATAAATATTATAGAATTTCTAACAAATAAAGACAAAAAAGTAGAAACTTTAAAAAGATGTGTGGTCAGCCTCCTCCTCATCATCATCCTCCTCATCATACAAGCAAGAAGCTGAATAGAAAGCTTCACGTACTGTAGGAAATAGATCATCAAAGTTGGTTATGGCTTGTTTGTTGTTCCAGCCTTTTTTATGAGCTGGGGCTTTTTCATATGGAACATTTGTCTCAGAACAAGCCATCGGAAATTGGTCAGACGTAAGAAATCCTACTTCACAGTCAAGGTCTCTCGATTCACGTTAGGACAACCTGAAATAGAGAAAAATGAAATAAAAGTTAGCAAAAGCACAAAAAGGAACATGAAGTAAAGAGTTTTGGTGACAAAATATAATCTAGATCAAATTATTTAATTTTTATCAAATCACTAGTCTTGGTGCCCAGCGTTGCCTGGGTAGTTGGAGGTGTGTGTTGAGCAAAAAAATAAAATAAAAGTGGTAGTAAGCAGGCTTGAACCCGTACTTCGAAGGCGGAAAAGAACGTGAAAAAAAAAAAAGTGACGTCTTTGCCATTGCGTTCATCGCCAAACCTGCATTGCATGTTTAAAAAGGATGTGTCTTCTATAGTATCAGACCTGACCGAATGGCTAATTGTAGGCATAGACCGATTCATACCATCCAAAAAATTCCAACAAAAATCCAACAGCCAGTCATGGTTCTCCCCAGAATATGCTGCTGCCATCATGCACAGAAATCACTTTTTCCATAGCTACCAACGTAATAGATGCACTGAGACTAAAGCTGCCTTCAGGACTGCCAGCAACCACTGCAAAAGAGTAATAAAAAATGCAAGAGAGCTATATGCTCAGTCCGTTAAATCCAAAGTAGCTGAGCAGCGGCTTGGTTCCCATCAGTTTTGCCAAATAGCAAACCTGAACAGAAGCATGCGTTCTATCCCAACCATCATCAATGGACCTGAGGTCATCTCGTCAACAACAGATAAGGCCAAATTATTTGCCAAGAACTTTGCAGCTAATTCTACCCTATGCGATAAAGGCCATCAACTCCCCGTATTTCCTCCTACAACGGACAACACGCTCTGCAACATACAAATATCTGTGTGAGGTCGCCAAGCTAATCAAGAACCTTGATTCCAATAAAGCAACTAGCTCTGACAGCATTTCAATCATTGTGCTGAAAAAGCTTCAACTAGAATTTGCCCCTATACTTACAAAACTGTTTAAGCGTTGCCTTAAAGAAGTGCTTCCCAACACCCTGGAAAACCTCATCAGTATGCCCCGTATTTAAGAATTCAGGTGATAAGTCATCTCCCTCTCAGTACAGACCAATAAGTCTCCTATGTGTCATGAGTAAGTTGCTGGAATCCATATTGAATAAAGAAGTAGTCAACCACCTCAACAGAAATAGCCTTCTTAGTGACATGCAATATGGTTTCAGTTCTGCCAGATCTACAGCAGATGTGCTAACTGTTATATCTCATAGGATTAGCAAATCTCTTGACAAAGGCTTACTCTTTAGGGCAATTGCTCTTGACATATCAAAGGCCTTCGATAAGGTATGGCATAAGGGCCTACTTCACAAGATTTCCAGCTACGGTATAACTGGAAATGTTTCTCGATCATTACATCATTTCTCTCCAATAGGCTCATAAGAGTAGTGGTTGATGGGCAGAAATCAGAGGCCCTCAATATTAATGCTGAAGTCCCTCAGGGGTTCATCCTAGGCCCAACTCTCTTCCTGATATACATCAATGATCTCCCAAAATACATACTTAAATCATTCGTTGACATCTATGCTGATGACATGACCATCTATGGCAACATATCAAAGGCCGTAAATGACAAAGTTCTCTCTGATTCTCTCTCCTCTGATCTTGAGCATGTGGTACAGTGGGAGAGGAGGTGGCTGGTTACTTTTAATGCATCTAAACCAAGCTCCTATCTTTACATCATCAACACTTTGATCACTATCTGGCATCAATTGAAATGGGTGGCTCTCGTCTAGGGGAAGCTCCATGTTTTGATAAGCTTCTGGGCTTGACCTTTACTCCTGACCTGAAATGGAACACGTACATCAAGTCAGTTGCCAAGGTCGCTGGAAAAATGGTAGGATCCTTCTACCGCTCCAGAAGATATCTCAATCCTGATGCAATTCTCTACCTATATAAAAGCCAAGTACGTCCAAGGATGGAATACTGCTGCCACATCTGGGCAGGAGCTGCTAAAAACAGCCTATCCTGCCTTGACAGAGTACAAAATAGGCTTCGTGGCCTAGTGGGTGATGCCCATTTCTCTTTCCTGCAACTTCTCTCCCACAGTTGAGATGTTGCGAGCCTGTCTTTGTTTTATCGTTACTACCATGGCAGGTGCTCGTCTGAGCTCCAATCTCTGGTTCCCCCTCGCCAATCTTTCACAATAAACACCTGTCTAGCTGAAACCACTGTCAAAAATTTTCCCCACTCCTTATCTGTGCCAAAATCAAAATGTAGATTCCATGAACAAAGCTTCTTTCTTAGAAGTGCACGCCTGTGGAACTCTGTTCCGGTTGCATGTTTCCCACCTGACTACAATCTGGATGTCTTCAAGTCCAATGTAAACAAATTCCTGATGAATCGCTTCCTTAAGTAAAACACTATCAAATCTCCAATACTAACGTACTGTACACGCAATAAACTTTATCCCCGAGTGACTTCCAGGCCTTGATAAGTGGTGACTACCTTGTAAAAAAATAATTTTTTTTTTAAAGTAGTGAAGGTTTAAATTAAGGCTAGTCAATCAAAAAGAGGGGATAACTTTCGAAAATATTGTCGAAAAAAAGCGACCTCTCTTTGTAGAAAAGTGCCCAGTTGAGGGTGAAGGAATTAATGTTTTTGGCCAATTTTTAGATATTTGTCGTCCAAAGGCTTGAACTTCAAAATGATACTGATCTCGTGAAAATCCGTCCTGTCAAAAGTTTTAGGCAGACATACAAACGTACATACATACATACATACGCACATTTATATTATAGATTATCACATTCGGTTTAACATCCATTTCGCAAGCTGGCAAGCATTGTATGACTTTTAAAAATTGACTTCCAAAAGTAAACTATCTCTACCCAGTTCTTTATTTATCCTTTTTTCCCCTTAAGTTCATTTTTACCAGTTCTTCTGTTTCCATTGGCCTTCCCTGTGAACTGAACCTACTACCACAACTAACCTGAGAACTCTTATCCATACTTTCAACGTGACCATACCATCTAAGTCTACTCTTCTACACACATCTACATACACTGTCTAAATTTAATCTTCCTCTGAGGTCATTAGAACTAAGCCTCTTCAAGACTCGCATCACATATTCATCGTATAATTCTCATATCATTTCTCTCCATGCAATGTATATCTCCAACTCTCACTTGTCAGGTTTCATTTCCATACATCATCACAAGGTGTACACATGCCTGATAGACACTTCCCTTGGTCAACAGTGATAATGCTGTGCTGGTTTGGACTGGCAGAAGTTCTAATTCTTACAATCACTTTAGCACCTGCACCACCTCCATTTAAACTTAGAACGAAAACAAAATGAATGCATGTTTTCTGGAAACATACAGGAGTATATAGCCTAATAGCTGGCGAAACAGATTAACATATGAAGCTTTTGGTTCTAAGCCTATATAGGGCTCTACATTGCGAGTGAAACAGTCACATTTGCAATTGATTTTTCCAAGTGGTGACTAGAAATAATAAAACGCTTATCTTTTGGCGATTGTTGTTTTTGTTTTTTCACAGACAATCTTACAAAGCTCATTACTGAGTGAAAATTTTTTTTCAACTTTTTTTTTTTTTTTTTTTTTTTTTTTTTTTTTAATAAATTGATCAAAGTTAAACAATTAAAACAATAAAAGGGTTAATAGAAAAATATACTCTTTTTTTAATGACGGTTGTCCAAAAAAAACATCTGAAGAAAAATGTTTATAACTTTCCAATCTCAACATCAAATTCGATGCATATTTAGAATTACACTTATTAAAGAAATACAGAAAAATCTTTATTATGTATTTTGAAAAAAAAGCTTTTGATAGAATATAGTTTTTTAAGTCGATTTCTATTTAACTCATAGTTGGGACCCTAACAGGTACTACCACTCCGGGCCAGAGTGGACCTAGAAGCAATGGCAATTAAGGGGTGGCTCCACACTCCCCAAAGCCCGCAAGCTGGGGCCTCACCATCGGATACAGTTTAAGGTCATACCCAGGACCAAATTCACATGGATTTGGCTAGTAAACAAAAATATTTAGTTATCAAAGGTCAACTTAAGATAAATTTATCCATAGAGCTCTCCTAGCCTGGGGGAAAAAATTGAATTTATTTTATTATATAGATTATATTAAGAATTTAATAATTATTTACTTTTCGGAATTAGAAAATAATATTTATTACTTAAAAAGAAAAGCTGAAGAAACCAGACAACACTTTGTTCGAAACACCATGTATCAGCTTATAACAACATTTTTTTAACAAATTTGCTACATTTACAAAAATTTTTTTTTAAAAAAGGTGTGAATTTTGAGGATTTAATTGTTAATATTTCCTTTTATTCTTTTATATTATATACTAGAAGATGTACCTGCATTGCCCGGTACTGAACGTAATGTTAAATACCTTAAAAAAAAAAAAAAAAAAAATGAAGCAAAAAAAAATAAAATAAAATAAATAAATAAAAAAACAAAGAAACTGAAACATGTGCATGCGAATATTATGTTTTTTCTAAACAGTTCAATTCTTGAGTAAAAAAAAAAAAAAAAAAAAAAAATAACCATCAGGCCACCTTGACACAATTTCCAATAAGTGTTTTCAAACCTACTTATTCTCAACATAAAGAAGCTGTCATGTTTCACAGCCGTGCATGCACATTTGTGAAACAGTTGACAAAAAGAAAAAAATAAGATGACTCCCAAGTAACATTTTTTCAATTTTGACCCCTTAGAAGATCTTGTACGAGCCTTTTTCAAGTCTCACACAAAACACACATTCATATTTCAAGCTGTCATATACATACGCGCACACAAACATACGCGCCCACGTCCACACATGTACACTTATTCACGTTCGCGTACATACACTCACATTCACGTATATATACACACGCTTACGTATACACATGTACTCACACACGCGAATACGAACACACACATGGACGACGTCACTTCCGCTTTCTAGGGAAATACACATGCGCAAAATACACTCTGGAAACGAGTATAAAAACAAGGCGATAAGCTGTTTCTAACTCTCTTTAGAACCAACTCTCAATGAGAGAGGTTGGGCGAACAAGCTGCCGCCGTTTCGGAGCACGCGCACCTCACGCCCACTTTCTACTATGTATGGGGCACGAGCTAAAGGCTGTATGTATACATTCTCACCCTTTCTCTTTCCACCTACTACTGGCCACTAAGAACACCTTCGCGTCGCTGACTACTAACTGATGACAACTCTAATATCCTCTCCTTTGTCTACACGCTGGACTACCATTCTCAATTTTCCTACAACATTTATTTCTCTTCCCATGCGCAAACAAACAATAGTGACCCGAACTTGAGATGAAAACACGTTTCCTATTCTTGCTACAACACTAGTCCTGCAACGGACATTGGTTACATACGCGCGGACATGTTATAACTAAAATGTTCATTTCTTTCAACAGCAAATAAACAACATTTATCTTATCCATTAATTGAGTCTTTGTTTCCTTCAATTCCCATTCGTTTCATTATTCTTTTGTAACGGGATTGGGGTATTTATATATCCCCTACAATCTTTTTACTCGATGAAAACCAATTAAAAAGGTTTTCACATCTCTCAATCTCCTATATTCCAAATTTCAAATTTGTAGATCAAAAATTCGTTGAGTATATACAGGGTGGTCAAAAAGTCAGGTAACATTTTAAAGAAAAACGATATTAGCAATATATTTAAGTACTATACATTGAAATATAAAATGAAACAAACATGAAATATGTTTATTTTGTTAATTGTATTCCATTTCTCTCTATCAATCGCTGGAAGCGATTAACCACTGATTGTGTAACACGTGTAATCATGTCAGCTGATATCCACGCAATCTCCTCTTCAATAAATAACTTTAAAGACGCTATTGCATAAACGCTATCCTTTACATAGCCCCAAAGCCAGAAATCAGGAGGGGTAAGATCCCTATATAAGATTATAATGGATCATATTGTTTTTTCTACCTTTAACATGTTACCTGACTTTTTAACCACCCTGTAGATTGAGAAATGCCCTCACACACACACGTTCTCACTTTCATAGATATATAGATTAACAGATGTACATATTGATCTTTTTTATTTATTTTTTTTAACAACTTCTGATTCATTAATATACAAGCTAATTTGTTCTTTTCATTTTATATTAAGTTAATTTGAAAATTATATACAAGCAAAAGCGTCTTGCATTAAAAAAAAAAAAATTAATTCAAGTATGTTGATGGTATTACAAGATGTCTCATGGTATTTGTGGAAATCAAAATAAATTTAATAAAATTATTAACTTTGATTGACAACGGAAATCGGATTCCAGCCAATCAGAAGTCCAAAATAAAATACTCATGCTTACGTCAGATGCAGTTTGGAGCCAGATACCGGCTACTTTAACAGCCTAAATCCTCTACACAAATTCTTTTCAGTTTTCATAGCAGCCTAAAGGCGCATAACACATGCGACAAAAGGCATTTATGAACTACTAGCAAGGATTCCCAACATTGCCCGGGTGTGGAGAGGTTTTATCATAAGAGTATTGAGCAACAGAGCTCTAAAAAAACAAAAAAAAACAAAAAAAAAAAAACAGAAAAGTTTAAATCGAGCACAAAGAAACAACAAAAAATAAAAATACCCGTGCAAGCGAAAAAAAAAAAAAAATTAGCTGCAGTAGCCAGGCTCGAACATGTAACGCTAAGAGAAAAAGATGGTGTAAAAAAGCCAACAATTTGGCTGCCATGCTCACCACAACTTACAACATCACGGAAGTTCAAAATAAACTTTGTCACTGCAAGGCGTATGATGACTTTGCAAAAATGTCAGTGCAAAAAGTGCCCCCCCTTGTAAAAAACAGTCCAGTTGACGGTCAAAGAATGAATATTTTCAGCCAATTTTTGGATATTTGTCGCCCGAGAGACTGATCTTTCTAACAATATAAATTCTGTCAGTGTTCGTGGCATCTGTCGAAAGTTTTAGCAAGACATACGTACATACACACACACACAAACCGACAATTGAGATTTATATTATAGACTAGTGGGGGTACCTGGCATTACCCAAGTGTTTGGAGGTGTAAAAGAAAAAAAAGTTCAGGTAAGTAGGTAGGCTCGAACCCGAACCCTTGAGGTCAATAGGCTGATAACTTACCACCACGCTATGCAGGCAGAGAACTGAGAATTGGTTAAATTAAACGATTAAGAAGTTAAACGATTAAAGAGTTAAGTGATAAGTGCACAAATTTAATAAGGTCAAACATTATGCTATAGTAGGGGAATGAAACGCACTTAACTTTGGCTGCAAGCCAGTTTCTGCATATGTTGTTTGTTTCCTGCCGAGATGTTGGGGAAAACCAGTGCCCCATAAAAAGGGAAATGTTCAAATTAGTGGTGGGACGATTAATCGGAATCGGAATCGTTAATCGTAAGAATCGTGTATTTTGGGAGGTATCGGAATCGGAATCGCATCGTTAAAAAATACCTTAATTTTCCGATTCCTTCATTACGATTCTTTTAGTCTGATGTTGAAAAAAAGAAAAAAATTTCCTGATATTTCTAACCGCAAGAGAGAAATAAAAAGAAACCAAAGAAATTCATTATTAACAGGGCAATGCTTAGTGCCCCTCCCTTACAAGGTTCATTCATTCAGATCTATTGTAATCAAAACTACAAAAGAGTTAACTTGAAAAGAATTATGCAGGGCTCTACATTGCGAGTAAAAATAAAAAAAACGCTTATCTCTTTTTTTTTTACTGACAAATCTTCTAATACTGAATGAAAATGCTTTTTCAACTTATATTTTCTTAAAATAAAACGAGCAAAGTCAAATTATTTAAACAGTAAAAGGTTTAATAGAACAATATAGTTTTTTTTCTTTTTTTAAAAGAAGGCTTTTGAAAGAAATATCTCTAAAATGAAATTGATCACGTTGTATTATTTTGCAAAGTTTTGGCAGTAGTCGGTTTCTTTTGAAGTTTCAAAAAAATCGACCCATACCTATCTCTTCCAAACCTAAAGTTATTAAATAACCCCTTCGTTAATTTCAGGGTAATTAATTCAATTCAGTCAAGTTTTTTTTTTTTAATTTCATTGAAATAAAATCCATTATTTTTTTTTTCTCCAGAAAGATAAAACCCTGAATTTGATTATATTAAAAGCAGAATACTATAATCTTGTTTCTAGAATTTTAAATTGAAAATTAAAAGTGTTTTGCGCAGTTTTTTGCCGAACGAAAAAGAAATTAATATATATATTTTTAAAAGGTTTTGTAATCAATTAATTTTTATGTCTAAATAATATTTACGATTAATTAAATAATTTCATTTTAAAAAGTATTTATAAATAGAATTTTACTAAGGACTTATAGTTTAGCAATATTGAACCGCATCACCCATGTGTGAATTGAACACAGTCAACCAAAAAAAAAAAAAATTCAAAAGAAAATGCGGGTTTGTATTACTGTACACATAGATTCGAAAAAGTTGTCAAAAAACAAATATATAACAAATAAATGTTATCAAAGGCAAGATAATGTATTTTTCTACCTAACTGGATATATTTTTCGGGTTTTTATTCAATGTAACATGTTTATTCAGTTTGAAAAGCATACAGTGTTTACCGATGTATTGGAAAATTCAAAATGGCGCCCGACACTCTCTTTAACACGGTAAGTTCAGGAAAAGATGTTATAAATAATAAACTATACAAAATACTGCTAGAAACTCGCTCAATATATGTTACCGTGACATATTTTGACATATATTCGGTGTTTTTTTAATAGTATTTTGTCTAGTTTATTATTTATAACACCTTTTCCCGAACTTACCATGTTAAAGAGAGTGTCGGGCGCCATTTGAATTTTCCAATACATCGGTAAACACTGCATGTTTTTCGAGCTGAATAAACATGTTACATTGAATAAAAACAAAATAAATTACCCAGTTTGGTAGAAAAGTAACTTATCTTGCCTTTGATAATATTTGTTTGTTATATATTTGTTTTTTGACAACTTTTTCGAATCTATGTGTACAGTAATACAAACCCGAAAATGCATATTTGCATTTCATTATGTAAACTTTTATACATTGGTTTCAAAAATTAAATTCTATAAGTTTTTTTTGTTAACTACCGGTTGGTACAATTTACCGCCCCATCCCTTTGTATTTTTTTCTTTTTGTCTTCTTTAGCGGATTATTTTCAATTAATTATCCAAATAAGTGACTAGCTTTAAAACAAAATTTAATAGTAAATTATTTGTTTACAGATAAACTGAATTTTCTAATATGGCCCAAAGTCCAAAAAAAAGTCTTTTTGAAGATGATGAGTTGAAAGCCATTTGCAAAGTCTGTCAAATTAAAATATCGCGAGGAATAAAACCATCTAACATGACCACAACCAACACGTTAAAACATTTAACTATGAAGCATCCAAATAAATTGGAGGAGCAAAATAAAAAAATAAAAAGAACAAAAAATTACCAACTAGTCACTCAGAGCAGTTTTATTAGTGAGGGTCGAAATCGCAGTGTCTTTTTTTTTTTTGCCTACGTCACCATCTAGGTGTCACCATTTTTTTTTAACCCTCCTTAACTTCAAAGAGTAAATACAATATATACAACTAAAAAAATAATTTTAAAAAATGCTGATTCTATTCATGAAAAATTCTTTTAACTAGAAATTAAAACTTAGGTAAAGATAGCTGACTAACAGCAACAGGAGCACTGGTTAACTACTGAACCACGTGGAAAGGTGTAGGGGGGAAAAAAAGGAAATTAAATGATGATAATAAATTATGATAACCGTCTTTGAAAGGCACTAAACTCCTAAAATTTACTTCTTTAAAATTTTAGGCGGCACTCCCCGGCGATTTTAAAGCACTCTCTCTCTCTCTCTCTCTCTCTCTCTCTCTCTCTCTCTCTCTCTCTCTCTCTCTCTCTCTCTCTCTAAAAAAAAAAAAAAATTTAATTTTTAAGTTTGGGAAAGATATATTTATTATAACCAAATTCCTGTATGAAGACTGGATCTACTTTATTGGACGTTAATTTGTGAGATAAGTAATTTTTCAATGTTTAATGTGTTTTTAAAGTTTCAATTATCAAGTAAATTTTTTTAATTGCATTTATTTTTCAATTTATTTAAAAAAAAACAGGGTTTTAAATGTATTTTTCAAGGTAACAAGCTTCGTAAGAAGTCTAATAATAAAAAAAATCACTTAATTTTTAATTTCGACAACCCTGAGAATTTAATTATTAAAAAAATATTGAAATGTGACATTTTTTATTTAACATTTCTATTAGTTCAATTAATTTTCTTTCAATAATTCATTTCACTCAACAAACTTCACCATTTTTTGTTTGTTTTTTTTTTATTTTTTTCTGTAATTTTGGTAATTATGGTTGCTCAATTTTATCTAGTATTTCATTTGTTTTTTATAGTGGTATCATTTTTATGTGTTCCTTTGATATACCCTATTTCAAAATTAGTTTGGCTAAACTTATTCTTCACGTTAGAAACAACGTGTAAAAGCAATGAAAAAGTAAGAAAAAATAATAGGTGTTAACTACTCCTTGTGAATTATGGAGGTCTGAAGAACTGCCGTCACAAATACAACTATCAATAGCTAAACAAAAAATCGTTTTTGAAATTCCTTTAATTGTAACTTTTCGCTATACCTACCTTTTGGTATAAAACACAAAAACTTTCGATTAATGGTATTTCTCATATATGGTCGTTAACGTTGGAAAGGTTATTTTGTATCTACGGCGCCATGTCACGTGGTATATTGTTTTTTTTTTCATTACGCACGTTCATTTATAAATTATTAAATCAAATATTTATCTTTTTTATATTTAATTAGTATATATTTTCTTTCTCTTCCGCTATATTTTTTTTATTTAATTCATTAAATCTGTTAATTATGAGGACCAAAATAATGAATCGTGTTAATTTATTCTCTAATTTTCTTGTTTTTGTTCTGTTATATAAATTCTATTTTCTTTGAGTTTTTTTTCTGTATTCCAATTAAGTAAAATAAATTTTCTCTAAAATAAATTTTGCTAATTTTTCCGTTTAGTTTACTATATAATAATTTTATTTAAAACAAAACATGACGGTGTAGACATAAAATATATCTTTCAAAGTTAGGGAACATATTTGGGAACTACCGACCATAAGTATAAAACTACCTGGTATATTTCAAAACAATAAATTCCCTAGGAATCGGAATCGGAATCGGACTTGGTATCGGAATCGTTAATCAATATTTTCCTGGAATCGGAATCGGAATCGTATAAAAATTAGGAATCGTCCCAACACTAGTTCAAATGAATAGCAATTGCCCTATATGACGGGTTTGGGCCACATTGATCAAACCTCATTGGTTTCTGGACGTCTCGAGCACGAGTGCCAGGAAGGTTCAGTTTCGCTTATATACGGAAAAGCCAAATAAACATGTGGAAACTAAGAAATACTGCGAAAATAGCGTGTAAAAGTCGCCCAACTAAAAGATACACCCCACCCTCTTTCGTAAATTGTAGATATTATAATCTAGGTAGCATATAAAAGGTTCTAAGAAACATTAACCGCCAGAGCCCCCCCCCCTCCAAAAGGCTTTGCCGGACACACACAAAAAATGCACACACACATGCACTAACACACATTTTGCCTTTTATATATATACTAGCGAGGGTTACCCGGCGTTGCCCGAGTGTTTGGAGGTGTGTGTGGAAACTCCGGGGAGGGGGGGGGGGGTAAAAAAAAAAAGTCAGTATGAGGATCGAACCCGAACCGTTGAGACAAAGTTGTAAATTAAAGTGTGAAAAAAAAAAGTGCGGCGTTAACCATTGCCCCACTGCGAGATGATAACGGAAACATGTTTGAATTTATTTAATTACTTGGATTTTAATGAGTTAATGAGGTCAAGTTTGACTGCGGGGCGGGAACGCTTCCCAAGATGTTATAGGAAAAAGATTAACCCACATGCGGTAAGCGACAAATGTTGAATATTTATCATCCCGAAATCAAGAAAATTAAATAGACAGGCGAGCTTCGTTGTTAACTGTGAGATATTATGATTTATATGTGATATAAAAAGTTTTAAAAAGTTGTGAAGCGAGCTACCGCTTCTCTGAAAGAAGCCTTTTGTAGACATACAGAAAAAGCGAACACACATACATACATACATACATACATACATTTGCAACTGCCATTGCTCAAAAGCAGCATGCATACCGAAGGTTTAACCGACATGTCCAGTTCAAACAGACTGAAGTATATAGAAGCTAGAAATAAGGTTAAGAAAGAAATAGCGACAGCTAAGAGAGAATTTACGGAAATCAATAAAAAGCGCATCGTAGCGCAAAAACTAGGAACTCGAGACTTCTGGAAAATCTACAACAGTGTAGTAAACAATGGGCAATCAACAATTCCCCCACTAACCAACAATCACGAGGTTGTCTCTTCAGCAACCGACAAGGCTAACATGCTTGCCAGTCGGTTTGCCTCAAACTCCACACTGGACCCTTCCAACCACCCCCTACCTGACTTTCCTATGCGGACAGACGCCACGCTAGACAATCTGAAAACCACCCCTGCTCAGGTGCATGCTATCCTAAAAAACCTTGACACTTCAAAAGCATGTGGACCCGATCTTATCCCAGCTGTGCTATTAAAAAAGTGCTCAGCCGAAGTAGCTCCAGTTCTCTCCAAACTCTACAACAAATGCCTTAATGAAGCTTGCTTTCCGGGCAGTTGGAAAACTGCTTCTGTTGTACCAGTATTCAAGAATTCTGGCGAAAGAACTGACCCATCAAATTATCACCCCATTAGCCTCCTCCCACTTTTTGCCAAAATATTTGAGACCATAATTAACCATGCTCTAGTCCATCATTTTACAGATGCTAAACTTCTGACTGACAAACAATATGGATTTAGACAAGCCCGTTCCACAGCAGACATCCTAACTGTGATCTCTGAACGTATATACCATTCACTGGACAAAGCGGGGGAGGGCAGAGCGGTGGCTCTAGATATATCTAAGGCTTTTGACAGGGTATGGCATGAGGGTCTCCTCAGGAAAATCAGATCATACGGTATCACTGGTAGAATACATAACATAATTAAATCCTTCTTAGATAAGAGAAAAATCCAGGTTGTTGTCGACGGTCGTACATCTAAACAATATGATATAAATGCGGGGGTGCCCCAGGGTTCTATCCTTGGACCTCTATTGTTCCTGATATTCATAAATGACCTCCCCGACAAAATTGCCTCTGAGATGGGTATATATGCTGATGACACTACACTCTATGGCAGGCACGACAGGAAGACGAATGAACACATTTCTAAAGAAATGGCAGAAACACTAGAAGACCTCCAATCCGTGGTGGAATGGGGACAAAAGTGGTTGGTAGTGTTCAATGCTGCCAAGACTAAACTAGTTTCATTCAATAATTACAAGAAACCCTCTCTACCACCTATAGCAATGGCCAACGACTCTTTATCTGAGAGTACATCTTTCAAACTGCTTGGCCTAACCTTCACAGGAAACATGAGTTGGAACAATTACATTGAAGGCATTGCCAGGGCCGCTGCAAGAAAGGTGGGCTCTCTCTACCGTGCTAGAAAACTACTAACACCCGAAAGTATCTTGTACCTCGATAAGGCCACCATTCGCCCATGTATGGAGTATTGCTGCCACATCTGGGCTGGTGCATCTGCTACTAGTCTCTCGCTCCTTGACAAGGTTCAAAAGAGAGTCGCAAACCTGATAGGCCCTGAACTAGCATCTAAGCTTCAGCCTCTGTCCCATCGACGAAATGTTGCATCCCTCTGCCTTTTCTACAAGTATTTTAATGGTGAATGCTCTGACGAACTGCAATCACTTGTGCCCCCACGACGTGAGCACCCTCGACAAACCCGACAGGCTGCTAAATCCCACCCCCACACTGTAGAGATCCCTAGATGTAAAAGATCTTTTTACTCCAATAGCCACTCCAGGTCTCTGCTTCCCCAACAGTACTGACGTTCAGAAGTTCAAGTGTAACGTGAACCGACATCTTGCTGCCCAAATCCCTACATAGTACCCCAGCAGTTTTTGCCCCTGATATAGTAGCCCCCTACACCAAAGTGGCAATTTGCCTTGTTTGGGGTGAAAATGTAATAAAAAAAAAAAAAAAAAAATTTTCGCTTTTATGTATGTGAATTTTTACAATGATTGATTTGGATTCTTCAGACTACTGTACTCATCTTAAATGCTATTTTCACAATGTTTTAGCCAATGTAACTTTGACCTTCTTCCGGTGTATCTTATCGAACTCAAAGAATCTTTCTGTCGAACTTGGGAACTTGCACAGAATTTCAAATGGAACCCTTTATTTAATGGACGGGGGTAGCATGCTCTCATTCTCTAAGTCATGACTGGGTAAAAGGCCTAAATAATTTGCAATTGTATTTTGAGTGTCGCCCATAATAATTCAATCTCCAAAAGAGTGTAACTTACAACTGAATTTTAACAAGTATTTTATTCACGAATTCTTGGGGAAAGATTCTCCAAGTTTGACAGAAAGACTCGAGTTCGACAAGATTCTTTCGATAAGTATCTGAGATTACAGCAATCGAAACACTGTGAAGATAACACTCAAAATGAGAATGGTTGTCTAAAGAACCCAAATAATGCTGATTCATGAACTACTCTCGCGCACACACGTTCACACATACACTGACTTAAAGACAAGCATACATACGCACACCCCCAGCTTAGTCTACAGACACTACCAGATTCAACCATGAATGCTCAACTTCTTATACGCTAAATTATAAAACTCATTATGTCTGCCTGTCTGTCTCCATATTTTCAAACTATCTCTTCCAAAACTAAAAGTCGCAGATCGGTGCTAGGGGCCCTCAAATGATTAGATTTTTTATGGATCGTTCTTTTATGGGTCTTCAGTCGGTTAAAATAGTTTTAAAAGCGCCAAAAACGGGTCAAATTAAAAAAAAAAAATCGTCATACATTTTGTACATTCATCTTAGTTTATTTTTAATTACTTCATATGCGTGTCACCTTGGTACAGTGGTAACGTCACCAGCTTTGAATGCTTTGTTTTCAGTTTCGATTCTAGCTGATAGTACCCAAATATTTTTTTAATTTTTACTTTTGAAATCACGACTAATAATATATACAAAATCTGGACAAATTAAAATATCATATTTAAGTGTATTTTACGACCGGGCAAAACCGGGCTCTCCGCTTCGCTAGTACACTAAATAATTCTATTCACTTGGAACATTCGTGGACACTGAATTTTCATTCTCTTAAAACAATGTTAACAACAAATAATTATGGTTTAACCAAACAATACTGTATGATTAAATATAACTTCCAAAATTGTATTTTGAAAACAAAAAAAATATTGTAAAAATATAAATATAAAATAAGATAAGACCTACATAGTTTAAAAAAGCCAAGAAAAGTTAAAAAAAAAAAAAAAAAAAAACACTCCCAGGCAACACTAGATCGGTACAGCAAATGTTAAATTTAAAAAAAAAAAAAAAAAAAAAAAAAAAAAAAAAAAAAATTTAATAAAAAGACAATTTTACTTTTGTGTATACTCTAAAAGAGAATTATCTCCCTTATTTTATGACAGCCTGTTTATTAAGCACAATCTAGATTTGTTTGATTCAAATATTAATTAGGAAAATTAAGTCTTTTGATCTCTTTAGTAAGTGTAATGTTGGTTGATGGGTCAAAGGAATAAAGTAGAAGTCATAGCGTTAAGCCGATGGGAAGCAGTGAAGAAAATGTATGTTTTATGTTAAGGGAACTTGACTAATTGGACCTTTTATTTATTTATTTTTTTTTAAATTCTCTCATCTTTTTTTTTTATCTATTAGACTATTTTGTTTTCTGGTGGGATTATTTGAGGAATGATGTGACCTATTTTTTGTAGACATAATTTAAAGCTAGTCGTGTGACTTTTCTGTCCAATCAGTGTCGCATAATTTAAAAAAAAAAAAAAAATTTTTTAAATATTTTTCTGAATTCACTATTGGTATTTATCCAAGTATAGAATTTTATTAATACATGGAGAATATTGCCAAGACTGCTGCAAAGAAAATGGGTTCCTCTTACCGTGTTAGAAAATTACCCACATCTGAGAGTATACCATTCACCATGCATGGAATACTGTTGCCACATCTGGAGTAATGAATCTACCATTAGCCCCTCCCTTTTAGAGACGATCCAAAAAAAGACTCCCCAATCTAATAGGTCCCACACTATCAACCAAGCTCCAACCATGTCCTCATTGCACTTGTAACCCCCTTGATGCATATGCCTGAGAAATCCATCTAGCAGCAAAATCCCACCCCATTATTGTAGTGGTCCCTAGATACCAGAAAGCTTTTACTCTAAATAGTTTCTTCCTTTGGGTCACTAAGCTTTAGAATTCCTTCCGTTTCCTGTTTCCATGACTGTACTAACATGCAGAAATTTAAATGTAATGCGAACAGACATCTCACTCATCTCCTTACATAGTTCCCTATAAAAATGGTCTCAAATAACTTTGAGAAAAGATTTAACCCTTTAAATTTCTCTTTATTTTCCATTTAGCTTAAATTCGCTATTACCCCACACACACACACACACAAAAAAAAAAAAAAAAATTCATACACATGTAAAGAATGAGAGAGGTAAACTCTAAGAAATGGTTCCACAAAAACATTGAAAACTAGAGCAGTGAGTTTTGTTTATATTTCAAGTTAAAATACAGAATTCCTGAAAGTTTTTTGTTTTTTCACTAAATTTGTTTATTGCAATCTTAACACGTTGAGGTCAGTTCTAAAATTCCTTGAAATGTGGAATCTTTCAACTCTATTTTTCTCATTATTTCATGTAAACGAGTAAAATTAGTACAAACTGGGGAATGCTTGGACGTAGACAGAAACGTAAAGCAATCCTTGTCACTGGCTATGCAAATGAGTTATTACGATAGACAATCATTGTCGATTGCCTTGTGATAAGACTGATAAATATTGTGTGCTAAGCAATTTTTTTTGTACTTAGGGAGTTAATTGATGCTAAGCAATTTTTTTTGTACTTAGGGAGTTAATTGATGCGAAGCAATTTTTTTTGTACTTAGGGAGTTAATTGATGCTAAGCAATTTTTTGTACTTAGGGAGTTAATTGATGCTAAGCAATTTTTTGTACTTAGGGAGTTAATTGATGCTAAGCAATTTTTTTTTTTGTACTTAGGGAGTTAATTGATGCTAAGCAATTTTTTGTACTTAGGGAGTTAATTGATGCTAAGCATTTTTTTGTACTTAGGGAGTTAATTGATGCTAAGCAATTTTTTTTGTACTTAGGGAGTTAATTGATGCTAAGCAATTTTTTGTACTTAGGGAGTTAATTGATGCTAAGCAATTTTTTTGTACTTAGGGTGTTAATTGATGCTAAGCAATTTTTTTTGTACTTAGGGTGTTAATTGATGCTAAGCAATTTTTTTTGTACTTAGGGTGTTAATTGATGCAAAGCAATTTTTTTTGTACTTAGGGTGTTAATTGATGCTAAGCAATTTTTTGTACTTAGGGAGTTAATTGATGCTAAGCAATTTTTTTTTTGTACTTAGGGAGTTAATTGATGCTAAGCAATTTTTTGTACTTAGGGAGTTAATTGATGCTAAGCATTTTTTTGTACTTAGGGAGTTAATTGATGCTAAGCAATTTTTTTTGTACTTAGGGAGTTAATTGATGCTAAGCAATTTTTTTTGTACTTAGGGAGTTAATTGATGCTAAGCAATTTTTTTTGTACTTAGGGAGTTAATTGATGCTAAGCAATTTTTTGTACTTAGGGAGTTAATTGATGCTAAGCAATTTTTTTGTACTTAGGGTGTTAATTGATGCTAAGCAATTTTTTGTACTTAGGGTGTTAATTGATGCTAAGCAATTTTTTTGTACTTAGGGTGTTAATTGATGCTAAGCAATTTTTTGTACTTAGGGTGTTAATTGATGCTAAGCAATTTTTTTGTACTTAGGGTGTTAATTGATGCTAAGCAATTTTTTGTACTTAGGGTGTTAATTGATGCTAAGCAATTTTTTGTACTTAGGGAGTTAATTGATGCTAAGCAATTTTTTTGTACTTAGGGAGTTAATTGATGCTAAGCAATTTTTTTTGTACTTCGGGAGTTAATTGATGCTAAGCAATTTGTTTTGTACTTAGGGAGTTAATTGATGCTAAGCAATTTTTTTGTACTTAGGGAGTTAATTGATGCTAAGCAATTTGTTTTGTACTTAGGGAGTTAATTGATGCTAAGCAATTTTTTGTACTTAGGGAGTTAATTGATGCTAAGCAATTTTTTTGTACTTAGGGAGTTAATTGATGCTAAGCAATTTTTTTGTACTTAGGGAGTTAATTGATGCTAAGCAATTTTTTTGTACTTAGGGAGTTAATTGATGCTAAGCAATTTTTTTTGTACTTCGGGAGTTAATTGATGCTAAGCAATTTTTTGTACTTAGGGAGTTAATTGATGCTAAGCAATTTGTTTTGTACTTAGGGAGTTAATTGATGCTAAGCAATTTTTTTTGTACTTAGGGAGTTAATTGATGCTAAGCAATTTTTTTTGTACTTAGGGAGTTAATTGATGCTAAGCAATTTTTTTTGTACTTCGGGAGTTAATTGATGCTAAGCAATTTGTTTTGTACTTAGGGAGTTAATTGATGCTAAGCAATTTTTTTGTACTTAGGGAGTTAATTGATGCTAAGCAATTTTTTTTGTACTTAGGGAGTTAATTGATGCTAAGCAATTTTTTTGTACTTAGGGAGTTAATTGATGCTAGGCAATTTTTTTTTTTTTACCTGAGGGGTAAATGTCAGTAAGCAATATTTATTTTACTTAGGGAGTAATTGACGCTAAGCAAGTTTTTTTTTTTTTTTTTTTTTTTTACTGGTAGGAGTAATTGACGGTAAGCATTTTTGTTTTTATCAAAAAAGGGGGGTAATTGATGGTAAACAATGTTTTTTACCTGCAGATAATTGCTGTAAGGAACTAAAAAGCATGAAAGAGGATTATTGCAAAGACAGGAGATGACTAGTGGCCGTAGTCTGTAAAAGACCAAGGTTATAGGTAGGAGGAAAACAGTCAGAATGATGAGAATTGCACAAGTGTGTAGTTCTTGGAGAAAAAAAAAACTTGTGAAATCGAAAGCTGTATTACAATGAGGTATCAAAATAGCGAATTGAAAGCGGCCACTAAACAAATGAGTCAAACGAGCTGCGACAAAGGAAGCAGGGACTAGATCAGATAATTCTGAAGAACGCATGCCATAATAGTATTTATAGAAAAGATTGAAACTAGCAACCTCACGTCTGTGGGAGAGAGATGGGAGAGAGAAGGAGGGAAGGGTGGGGCCAATCAAAGTACAAATACGTTTCTATACCTTATCAAGAACCCTGAAATGGTTGATACTCAACTTTAGGTGCTGATACGTCTTTCCTGCTCCATATCTTTATTTTTTTACTTTGACATTAGTTGATGCTTTTACAAGGATTACAAACGTTTTCATGAAGACTACATTGTAATGTCATAATAGAATATTTACATCATTCCATTCCTCTCAATATTTCTTATTCATTTTTTTTATTTTCGTCATTCACTCTTCTTCCCACCATCCAAAACATTCACGCACAAGCGACATTTATATGATGACAAGATAATAAACAGTTTTATCAGAGGGATTCCTTTACCTTTAGCTTCCTGATATGCGTGAGAGAACTAACAACCGCGTGAATCCTGTTTAGAATAATTTTATTTATGTATACTAGCAGGACCTGTGGAAATTCCACAGTGGCATCTCTCATATGTAATATATCGCTGCTGGGCATTCTGTGGACGCTCAGCATGCATGGAGACCCCATGATATGATTGTAGCCCTTTTGTTAAAATTGTAAAAGTATTTATCTAAGTAATCTGGTTAATGTAGTGTCAGAATATATCTGATTATTACGGTTTATCTCCAATATCCTTATAGGAGTCTGACATATTTCCATTGTATGGATGCCCAGCATGAACGTGAACCCCACGATATCCTTATACCATCTTTAGATGGAACAGATACTACCCTAGGATCTTAACTAGAAAACCAAGAAGGTATATGTTAGTTTCACATATGACCCAAAAGTGACATAATTTTTTTAATTATTTTAGTTTTTTTTAGTTTAATTTTTTTTTTCAAATTGCATCTTCGGTGATCGGGAGATCCGATTTATTAAAAAGGAGGATATAATATAAAGGGTATCACTGGTAGAATACTTAGCATTCTTAGATAAGAGAAAAATCCAGGTTGTCCTCGACGGTTAAACATCAAAACAGTGTGATATAAATGCAGGAGTCTATTCTTGGACCTCTATTGTTCCTGATATTTATTAATGACCTCCCCGACAAAACTGCCTCCGAGATGGGTATATATGCTGATGACGCTAATGAACACATATCTAAAGAAATGGCAAAAACACTAGAGGATGACCTCCAATCTGTAGTGGAATGGGGACATAAATGGATGGTCACATTCAATGCTGCCAAGACTAAACTGGTTTTCTTCAATAACTACAAGAATCCTTCTCTGCCACCAATAGCAATGGCCAGTGACTCCCTGTCTGAGAGTACATCTTTCAAACTGCTTGGCCTAACGTTCACAGGACACATGAGTTGGAACAATTATATTGAAAACATTGCCAGGGCCGCTGCAAAAAAGGTGGGCTCTCTCTACCATGCTAGAAAACTACTGATACCTGAAAGTATCCTGTATCTCTATAAGGCCACCATTCGCCCATGTATGGAGTATTGTTGTCACATCTAGGCTGGTGCACCTACTACTAGTCTCTCGCTCCTAGACAAGGTTAAAAAATGAGTCGCCATCTGATAGGCCCTGAACTGGCATCTAAGCTTCAGCCTCTGTCCCATTGACGAAACGTTGTATCTCTCTGCTTGTTCTACAAGTATTTTAATGGTGAATGCTCTGACGAACTGCAGACACTTGTGCCCCCACGACGCAGACACCCTCGACAAACCGGACAGGCAGCTAAATCCCACCCCCACACAGTAGAGACCCCTAGATGTAAAAGATCTTTCTACTTCAGTAGTTTCTTCCCCAGAACCGCTAGACTCTGGAATTCCATTCCAGGATCCTGCTTCCCTAACTGTACTGACATGCAGAAGTTCAAGTGCAACGTGAACCGACATCTTGCTGCCCAAATCCCTACATAGTGCCCCAGTAGTTGTTGCCCCTGATAGTAGCCCCCTACACCAAAGTGGCAATGAGCTTGTTTGGGGTGAAAATGTAAAAAAAAAAAAAAAAAAAAAAAAAAGACATACTATAAACATTAAATTAGCATATCTATATACTAATTTAATATTCGTAGTATATTATCATTTTCTCTACTCGTTTTTAATAAGTAGGATCTCCCAATTGAATAATTTATAATTGAGAAATCGTAACACACTTAAGTACATATGTTAAAGGTACTACGGTATTAATATATAGCTGTGAAAATTTGTTGGCACTCTTAGGGCCTAAGGAAAAAAATTGCTTTTACATTGAGCTGAATGAATGGTGAACATATGATAGACAAAGTGATCTGTTCTCTCTGGGATCAAATCTCAAAAAAGACTTGGCATCCCTTCTGTAGTATCACTTCGCAAGTGTATTGACCAAATCGTGGCTCATGTAAGGGCATCTACCTTGTTTTAGTTTCTAAGCTACATAGTACACAAACAAGTAATATCTGATTTATATATAGTTATACCATCATTACAATATTACTCTAATATTTTTCTTAACCTTTTTGACCTTATATTTGGAACCTATTTTCTGGTGACAGATTTTAGCGAGGGTCTATTAGGCTTTGATATTTCGATATTGTGATTTGCAAAGGTCCCAAATACCAAAAATCTATCTATTAAAAAGATGAATTTGATGGCAACCACGATTAGTATATACAAAATGGGGGCCATATTATATCCGGTGTTGCTCAGGTAAAAGTGACATGAGAAACCTGCTCCCAACTCATAATGAGCAAAGTCAATTTCCCTGAAGTAAATAACAAAATAATTGTCTACGCTGTATATAAAAGCCCCCCCCCCCCGAACAAAAAAGCAAGATGTAGTGAAGCTGATTCGAACTGTTGACCCAAGGGTTACAAATGATTGGTCATTTATAACTCCACTCGGCTGTTTGTGAAGAGAAAATTTGGAACGTTTTCCTCACAGACATAACATTGCTAGTCTTAAGATTTTCTATAAATGCTATTATGGCATGTGTTTTTTTTTTTTGTTTCGTTTTTTTTTTTTTTTGTTATTTTTTTTTTTATTGCTATTTTATTCCAAACAAGGCACAGTGCCACTTGGATGTACGGGGTTACCATTTTGGACATAATTTGTAGTGAGTTAAGCAGTAAGAGGTCTGTTTGAACTTCTGCATGTGAGTACAGTCAGGGAAGCAGGAAACTAGGAGGGAATTCCAACGTCTAGCAGTTAGAATAGAAGACTTCCCGGCATCTAGGGATCTCTGTGTAAGGGTGGAATTTTGCTGCTTGTCAGAGGTATTTACATTAAGAGGGGGAGGGCTATTCGTACAATAGTTTGATGTTCATCAGAGCACCGTCCATTAAAATACTTGTAAAATAGGCATAGGGATGCAACATTTCGTCGATGAGACAGAGCTTGAGAATTAATCTAGTGGTCTTCATCAATTCTTTATTCAATACAGCTTCCTATTCCAGTAGCTTCTTTCTAAAAATTGCAGACTTGTGGAAGCTTCTTCCTGCTGTTTTCCTCCAACTTATAGCCCTGGTCCTTTTCCAAATTATGGTCAGTATTTTTTCATGTCTTTATGATAATCATCTTTCAGTCTTTTTACCTCCTTACATTAAGTAGCTTCATGCTTCGTCTGGAGCAACTACCATCTATAAATATAAAAGCGAAAATGTATGTATGTATGTGTGTTCGCTTTTTCTGTGTGTCTACAAAAGGCTTCTTTCAGAGAAGCGGTCGCTCGGTTCACAATTTTTAAAAACTTTTTATATCACATACAAATCGTAATATCTCACAGTTAACAACGAAGCTCGCCTGTCTATTTAATTTGCTCGATTTCGGGAAGATAAATATTCAATATTTGTCGCTCACTGCATGTGGGTTAGTCTTTTTCCTATAACATCTTGGGGGCGAGGAAAAAAGCGTTCAGCAATAAATGAAATCCCGCAGTCAAACTGACCTCATTAACTCATTAAATCGAGCACCTGCTAAATCCAACTAATTAAATAAATTCAAACGTGTTTCCATAAGCATGTCGCGGTGGGGCAATGGTTAACGTCGCACGTTTTTTTTTTTCACAACTTTGCCTCAACGGTTCGGGTCTGATCCTCATACTTACTTTTTTTTTAACCGCCCCCCCCCCAACACCTGGGCAACGCCGGGTACCCCTCGCTAGTCTATATACATAAAAGGCAAAATGTGTGTGACCATTTTGTGTATGTCTGGCAAAGGCTTTTCTCGCACACGGTCCCGGGTTCGTTACTATCGCTTACAACTGTTTATATAGGTCCTAGACAATAATATCTAGGATTTCGGAAAGCGTGTCGCGTATAGATTTATTTACGTCGACTTTTACAAAATTATTGCTATTTTGGCTTCTCATGTGTTGATTGGGCTTTTTCGTATAAAAAGCAAAACTAATTCAAAGATAAGGCACCGTTCCCGGCAATCGCACCGGGAAACGTCCAGAAGCAATCAGCTTTGATCAATCTTGTATATCAGACAATTGCTATTCAATCTGGACAATTGGGAGCTGGTTTCCCCCTTCCCAACATCTGTTGGGGGAAAAAACAGTCAAATTTGGGTAAACAAACCCAAACGCTCCCTCACAGCAAAAGTTAACTGCGTGATTTCTATTTGACCTTCTTAATTAGGTTAAATCGAAACTTTTATTGTAGACACCTGTTTTTTAATAGTTAAATAAATAAATTCAACCATGTGTCTTCGTTGTATGTCTTGTATGTCACGGTAGCCCAATCGTTAACGTTGCACGGTTTTTTTTTTCACACTTTAATTTCCAACTTTGCCTCAAGGGTTCGGGTTCGATCTTCATACTCACCTACCAAAAATTTTTTTTTATTATTTTAACCCTTCCCGCCGAAGTTTTGATTTACCTCAAACCACCCGGGCATCGCCAGGTACCCCCCGCTAGTACTTTCATAAATCAGAGTCCATTTTCTGTGGGCTGTTTTTGAACCCAGTCAACGACGGGTACTTTTGCTAGTCTATAATATAAATCTCACCTGTCTGTTTAAATGTATGCATGTATGTCTGCCTAAAACTTTCAACAGAGGCGATGAATTTTCACGAGATCGGTATCATTTTGAAGCTCAACCCTTCAGACGACAAACATTGAAAAATTGGCCAAAAACATTATTCCTTCACCCTCAACTAAGCAGTTTTCCACAGGAAGGAGTCACTTTTTTCGCTAACATTTTTTGTAAATCATTCGACCCTCGCGTTCACGACGTCACTTAAAAGGCGTTATTTCTACCGCCCATGACGTCACAACCACAGTAGGCACATCGGTAAGACAGTCCCCCCCCCCTCTTTCTCCTCTGGCATGTTACGGGTGTAAGCCTGCTTACTACTCCTATTTTTATTTTTTTTCTCAACCAACACCCTTACCCGCACCTCCACTTTCTTTTCCGCCTTTGTTCGAGCCTGTCTGCCTGCTACAACTTTTTTTTTTTTTTTTGCTCAACACACACCTCCAAACACCCGGGCAACGCTGGGCACTCGGGCTAGTACAAAATAAAGAAACAAAAAAAAAATGTCAGTTGAACAATGATTTCCACCATGTAAGGATTTAAAACAATCGGTGGAATAGGAAGAGGATTACTTAAGGAGTTGATTATCCAAGAGGATGGCGCAATAAGTATTTGTTTATATTAGACTTGAAAACGACCATATGTTAGTTAGTTGGAAAGCAGCCTTGTGGTATTTTGTTCCACAGATGAGATGTTCTATGAAAGAAACTTTGTTCATGGAAGTTTTGTTGGTTTTTCATACAGAGAGAGAGGGAGAGAAAAGAAATTTGTTTGCTATGGTTAGACGAGTTCTTCCTGTATACATATTTATTATGATATTGTAACAATGTTCATGAGCTTCTTATACAACCTTTTTTTGGTGGGGGAGGGGGTAATAAGAAATAAATATAAAGAGAATGTATAAAAATTTCTGCTTGGATTAAAAGATTAAAAGAATATTAACATACTTTTTTTTTTTTCTCTCCAGGGTTAAAAAAAAAAAAAAATTTAAAGAAAAAAGAGCAATATCCTTTTCAACTGTGATCTTGTCGAGATTTTTGCAAATCATGTATATTTTATTTTGAAGATTTTTTTTTTTTTTCTTCTTCTTTCTTTTCCATTACTGGGAACTGCTTTTATTTTCAGTGCATTTTATTACACTAAATACGCCCCCTCTCTCTTTCTGGGTTCAAAAGACAGCAATCCCTGAAGGCATTTACACATCAGTGGATTTCTTCCTTAGTTTGCAAGGCCAGCAATCCAGACGTTTTTTGTTTTTTTTCTCGTGACCTACTTTATTGAATGTCTTGCCCACATAAAAAC
This sequence comes from Euprymna scolopes, assembly GCF_053919585.1. Lineage (NCBI taxonomy): Eukaryota > Metazoa > Mollusca > Cephalopoda > Sepiida > Sepiolidae > Euprymna > Euprymna scolopes. The sequence goes on along the minus strand of NC_136510.1, from coordinate 24,485,311 downwards.
ACATTCTTCAGCAGACATGGCTGCATGGGTTGTATGATATGGATATCTAAAAATCGACTGGAGAGTCCAATATATCTATACTCCTATAAATTTTATTTTATTTATTTATTTATTTTATTTTTTTATTTTTCTTCCTTTGAAGATTGTAATGCCGGGTATGGGGCAGCCAAACCAGCTGCCAACATTGCCCCGCTTTTTTATTGAAACCAACCGAGAGCTCTTTTTAGTATCCTCGCTGTTCCCTTAAGTGCAATTGTCTGAATCTCTTTTGCACTTGGTTCACCAGGAATATTAGTTAGGTAGGACTTCAGGTTCTTCTTCATAAGTCCTGTGGCACCTATGATAACTGGTATGATCGATATCCCCTTTAGGTTCCAGTTTCTTTTCATATACATGAGACCTTGGTATTTGGTCTGTTTCTCTCTTTATTTGTGTGTGTGTGTGTGTGTGTGTGTGTGTGTGTGTGTGTGTGTGTGTTAAAAGCCCCTTTTTTCTATTTAAGAAAATACAATTTTGTTACATATGGGTTGTGGAATTGCATTTATCTGCAAAAGATCTAGTTAATTTGCATATTCTTTTAAACATTCATATTAATTAATTCCCTATTAGTTTTTTCGGTTTTCTTATGGGATGATTATCTTTAGTTAACTATTACGTGTAATTATATTCATGCAGATATTCTACATGATTTATACTTGCGTAATATTTGCGTAAAAAGCTTATAGTAAACACAAACCTCTTTCTATATATATATATTTATGGATTCATATATATATTTGTTTAAAAAATTTTGCCTACCAAACTCCTGTCAGTTTTTGGTCTACAGACATGAAACTTAATATATAGGGTATTTGTACCCTTGCAAAACTTTATATTTGGGTTTTAGCCAAGGAAAATCAATGCAAAAGTGTGAAAATTAAAAAAGGTGAAAGTCAAACAAGGCATTACAAATATGTATGCGTAACGTAATAGGTATTGGTTCAAGTTTTACTTTTTAACCTTGCAGCAAAATGTCTTCACAGCTTAGGCATTAACATCAAAAGAAAAAGTAAATCATAAGCTAAACGTTTTGGTTTCGTTTCTCCGTGGTGGCAGACAAGTTTATTTTTGTTTTTTGTTTTTTTTAACTTTTTAAATCTGGGGGCAATTTTATCCCGGAAAATCCGTTCTGGCAAAAATTTACTTTCACCATGACTAATGTTTGTGTAAAAAAATTTTTTAAATGAAAGGCATGGTTATGGAGAAAAGTACGAACGGACGAACAAGAGTAAATTACTAGGTCCAATTCCTCCTTTGTTGGAAGACCAATAATTTGTTATTAATGGTAGAAATGTATGATGATAAATGAAAATATACGGCATCCCCTCCCCCCAAGGAGGAATTAAAGCTTTTTTATTATTATTAACGAATCACAACTCATCAAGGAAAAGAGTTAATGGTTTATGCCAGACAGATGGTAAGACAAACACCTTGAGAATTAAATAAGTATAAGACGTTTTAATGTTGATATAGTTAGGATAAATGGAAAAAAAACTTATTTACCTAAATTAGCTGTATCTATCTAAAAGTCATTTAGTTTTTATTTGTTTGCACATAAGGTTTCCAACTTCTCTATTCTTCAAGGTAAAATATGAGTTATCTACTTGGCTGATTTTTATTTTTAGGTGATTATTTAAAAAATGTTTCGGGTTTGTATTACTGTACACATAGATTCGAAAAAGTTGTCAAAAAACAAATATATAACAAATAAATGTTATCAAAGGCAAGATAAGTTACTTTTCTACCTAACTGGATATATTTTTTTGTGTTTTTATTCAATGTAACATATTTATTCAGCTCGAAAAACATAGTGTTTACCGATTTATTGGAAAATTCAAGATGGCGTCTCACATCCTCTTTAACACGGTAAGTTTGGGAAAAGGTGTTATAAATAAACAACTATACAAAATACTATTAAAAACCCGCCGAATATATGTCAACCTATGTCACGGTAACATATATTGAGCGAGTTTTTAACAGTATTTTAACCGGTTTTTTATTTATAACACCTTTTCCCAAACTTACCGTCTTAAAGATAGAATCAGACGCCATCTTGAATGTTCCAATAAATCGGTAAACACTGTATGGTTTTCGAGCTGAATAAACATGTTACATTGAATAAAAACACGAAAAATATATCCAGTTTGGTAGAAAAGTAACTTATCTTGCCTTTGATAACATTTATTTGTTATATATTTGTTTTTTGACAACTTTTTCGAATCTATGTGTACAGTAATACAAACCCAATGTTTCATATTAACACCTGTTTGGGACAGATTAAGTACTTAAGAAAAAGAAATTGTACCAAAGTATATGGTATTGCCAATAACATGGTACGACAATAACAAATGAAAATTGTATTAGTCAAAAGAAAAGTTCCATTTGTCAGCTTAAATGCTATTTTGGTATGACTTTGAAAATTAACAAAAATAAAGAATCTTTATGACGTATTTGCTATTTTGAATGGCCAGAATTTACTTGTAGGGGTGAAATACCCTCACGTCTGTTTGTTCTGAAAAATCCATGCACAGAGAGATGGAAGACATTCCAAGATGTTGTCTCAAACTCTCCATATGTGTTATCAAATTACACTGGCATGGGTCAATTCCAGCCTCCCACCCCCCTCCCTCATTCAGACAGCAAACCACTGCTACCTAAAAATGTATTAAAAACAAAATTCCCCTTTTTTTCTCTTCTCCAGTCTTCCCCACCCAAACATAACACTTTATGACTATCCACTTAAGTTTTGGAAAATGTCCACAACACTATGTTGTTGATTCTTTTAGGTATGAATATTCAAGGCAATCAGAGATACCTAGATATATGTAAACATTAGGTATGTGCAAAATGAATAGCCAATATTTATCAAATAATGATCACAGAATATAATGAACCTACTTTTTTTTTTCTTTTTCCATAGGCACCACTTATCAAGGCCCGGAGGACACTCAAGGATAAGTATTATTTTTATTTTATTCTTAGTGGAAATGTATTATTTTGTTTAAACAAAAAACATCTTTACTAAAGTTATGGGTCCTGGATATGACCTTAAACTATATCCGATGGTGAGGCCCCAGCTTGCGGGCTTTGGGGAGTGTGGAGCCACCCTTTAATTGCCAGGTCCACTCTGACCGGGACTGGTAGTACCTGTTAGGGTCCCAACTATGGGTTAAATAGAAACAGACTTAAAAAAAACAAATATACTCTTAAAAAATTGTTCTTCAAAATCACTGGATTCAGCATTAATTAACCTGAAAAGGGTTGATATGCCGTAAAACAAAAACAACCAACCAAAGTAATGGTTTTCAGTAGTAAAATAGATTTTAAAAATGAATTCATTCATTGTTTTTTTTTTATATGAATTTTAACGATAAAAAAAAGAAAAATTAATTTTTTCAGGGACATTACGAAAAAAAAATTCCCTAAATTCCATATTAATGAATTCGATATAACTCTAAGAAAAATTAATTTCTTGAACTAACGATATTATCATTGAATCAAGTATTGTTTATTTAATATTTTCACACAAAAAAATTATAATTGCAAAAAATATTTCTTCTTTTTTAGATTATATGTTTCACGTAATTTTTATATGTAAGATTCTCATATTTTCCTTGCTTGAATGAATGTGTAACTTCCAGCGCAACATAACTTTCATATAATCTTGAAAAATAAAAAATTTATTTTAAAAGCAGAACCACAAACCTAATTCAATTAAAAAATGGTAACAATTATACAAACGTTCACGATAGGAATGTACGGATGCATGGCTGGGGAAGAAAAAAAAAAAAAAAAAAAAAAAAAGAAAAGAAAACCGGCACTCCCTACCTCCCTATAACTACCTGACGTCATTTTCAGACAGCCTTTTGACTTTGACATTTTGGGTTTCCGTAGAACGCATTCTTAGATAACTTTGTTTTTACTTGTGTGAAGCCAGAATTTCTTGCTTTTGGGAATTAAGCTATTTTTTGTACAAACAAGGTATTATTATTATTATTATTATTATTATTAAATTCAATATCTTAGGACTTTACTAATTATCTTTGAAATAGACACAGAAAACTAATATTTATCTTTTAAAGGATTTTTACAATGAATTTATTGAACTTCAAAATTTAGCTGAAATTGTCAGTTTCTGAATGTCACCGTGTAAGCATTTTTCATTATAACATTTTTTTTTTCACGTGTACAAATATATTTTTCCTTTTGGAAATTAACTTTAGGTTTTAATCTTTCAAATACAATTAAAAAGTAGTTGGAAACTTAAACAAAATTATGATAAACTGGCTTTCAAAACTATGTCTCCTATCTTTTTTCTGACATTATTGCCCGTACCTAGTAAACATTTCTTTATCTATATACTCTACTAGCACACTGCCCGGCGTTGCCCAGTCTGAAAATATTCTTAAATATGATATTTTAATTTATGCATATTTCGTATTAATCATTATAGAGCTAATTCTTTATTGGTTATTATATTGCCCCCAATATATAGGAGTGATTTCAAAAGTTTTAAAAAGAAATATGACAAGGCCACAGGGGAGACAATCGAAGCTGGCTTGCACGACACTATATATACTAATGTAATTAAATTTGGGCATATTTTATTGGTTTGAAAATATAGGTTCTTTTTTACCAATTGTCATAAAATTTTAACCATAGAATAGTCTGCAAATTTTCATGTAGTTTTATACCATATAGCAAAGATATGAGCATTTCAATATTCAATTTGACTACCAGTATATATATATATATATATATATATATATATATATATATATATATATATATATATATATATATACAGCCACTCTGATGAGTCGTAGACGACGAAACACATGTCAGTGGATAATTACATTTTAAAAATAATATATATATACCGCTCCCCATGCAGGGGTACCAAATTGGTTAAAAGGGAAAATTATTCCCAACTCGCATTTAGGTAAAAATACACTTTCGTAAATAATTGAATTCATTCAAAACATATTGCTAAAACCAAAACAAAACAACATCTATATATATATATATATATATATACTAGCATGGGTGCCCGGCGTTGCCTGAGTGTTTGGAGGTGTATGCTGAACAAAAGAAAAAAAAAACGGTAAATTTTTTTAACTTTGACCCCTATTATGTCCCCTTAACATTTGTTTTGGGCTCAAATCAAGTTATTAAGTAAGAACCATCTCCAAGGAATCTATATCTAAAATTTCAAGTGTTTAGACCCAAAATTGTCGGAGAAGTTTGGTAGAGTTCTCAAAGGTCAAATCATTGAACTTTGACCCCTTAACAGACAAATTTCTGGCCGAAAACTGATCATATAGATTTTCCCAAATCTCAGTACCCTGTATATCAAATTTCTGTAGACTAAAAATTGACAGAGTTATTGTGTAGGGAAATGTACACAGACAGACACAGACACGTTCACTTTTATAGATATATAGATACATACACACCACCTTTTTTGGCAATTTTATAAGTTTTAAATATCAGCGACTATTGATCAGAATTTAATAAATGAAGGTTCATTGGAAAGGTAATGGCCTGAATTGTGTAATGGGCTATGTGACATTTGCCCTTAAGGTTGCACATTAAGAGGATCATCCAGAGTCTATTTTTGGCACTTTTTTTACATCCACAAAATGATTCAATCACATTCATTTTCCTAGTTTTGCATAATAATTACAAAATACCGGATACTTCCCCAAAACCTCTAGCTTTGATGGAGGGGAGACTAAAACTTGCTGCTATGGTTTCAAATGATCTGAAACACCAATGGGAGACTTGATTCCAAATATTTCTCACATGTTATGTCTCCCCGCTTTGGTTTCCACACAAAGTAAATTTCAGTGTATAAAGATTTGATACTGCAGATATTCATAATTGTACCCTATTTCCAAAAGAGGGGAGATATAACATACGAGAAATATTTGGAATCAAGTCTCCCCTTGCTTTATTTCAGATCGTTTGAAACCATAGTAGCAAGTTTTAGTCTTCCCTCCATCAAGGCCAGAGGTTTGGGGGAAATATATATATATATATATATATATATATATATACACACACACACACACACACACACACACACACACACACACGTATATGGATATATATATATATATATATATATATACTTATGGCCAAATTGAATATTGAAATGCTCATATCTTTGGTTCTATGGGATGAAACTACAAGAAAATTTGCAAGCTTTTTGAAAATTATAATACTATTCTATGGTTGAGATTTTATGATTGGAAAAAAGAACTTATATTTTCAATCCAATAAAATATGCCCAAATTTGCTTGCATTTATATATATAGTGTCCTGGCAAGCCAGCTTTAGTTTTGTTGCTTTGGGATGAATCTTGCTTAGGGTTTTTTCACTTGGTTACCAGGCCATTAAAAATATATATATAACCCGCAAGGATTAAAGGCAAAATAAATAAAGAAAAAGTTACGACTTTCTAATCTCCTTAAAATTATTCCTCAAACCCATCCTTATTATTTTCTCTCATGTTTTCTCCTGTGAACAAAACCTGCTACTTCAATTCTTCTATATTAACTGACTACTGAACTCTCATTTTTTCAAAGTGACCATCGAAGTCAGTATTTAAACCTTCCCTTAGATCAGATTTAATTAAGCTTCCTGTCAGTAAGACTCACATTACATACACATCGTATTATTCCCATATCATTTCTCACTATGCAATGCATATCCTCAATCCTCATTAACCCGGTTTCACTTTCATACCTCATCATACTGCATATACATGCTTCAGAGACTCTTACTTTATGTGTATGTGTGTGTGTGTGTATATATATACACACACACACATATATATATACTAGCAATGGTATCTGGCATTGACCGGGTGTGGCAAGGTGGTGTAATAAGGCCCCCCCCCCATCGGGGGAATTATAAAAAAAGTGGTAGTAGGGGGGAGGGGGGGTAGCAAAACAACAGTAAGCAGCCTGAGTGGAGAGAGGTGTTAAAAAAAAAAAAAAATGGTAGTAGGCAAGCAGGCTCAAACCCGTAATGCAAAGGAGGAAAAGATGGTGAAAAAAAAAAAAAACTAACGTCTTAGCTGATGCATCCATCGCGAATCCGGATGTCGTGAGCATTGGAATTAAGGGTAGTCAATCGAAAGGAGACTATGACTTGCAAAAATGTCAACGAAAAAACCGACCCCTCCTTGTAGAAAACTGCCCAGTTGAAGGTGAAGGAATTAACGTTTTTGGCCAATTTTTCGATATTTGAAGAGACCAAGCTTTAAAACGATACTAATTTTGTCACGTTCCGACGCATCTGTTGAAAGTTTTTGTGAGACATACACACACACACATTTTGCAATTTATATAATAGATTTAAATATTGGTCAAATCCGATTTCTGTCACCTAAATTACATTACTCTAAAACAACTTATTTTTCTTAAACTATATTTTAGTAAAAAAGAATTAAAAACCATTCTATGAAAGCCAGATAGACCCCATTATTTTATTATAGCACACCTGTTCAAACTGAAACCCGCTATCACAATATTCTTATGTGGATCTATATTAAAAAAAACCTTTTAAAACTGTGACATATTTCCATTTTATTAAGGTCAAGCGCAAATGCAAACCCTATAATTTTATTATACCACATTTTTTCAATCTGTAACAATTATCAAAGTCTACTTACACGGACAGATATCAAAAGTCTTTGTAAAAGTTTGTGGCATATTTTCATTTTATGGAGGCTAGGCGTGAACACAGACACCCACAATTGTATTATACCATCCCTGTTCAAGCACAAACATACTTATCTTATTCTTATGCGCATCTATATCAAAAACCCTTGTAAAAGTTTTTGTTCGTTGAGGAGCGGGCACGTACACAGACCCCACAATTTTATTATACCACCCCTGTTCAAAATGTAACATAGCTATTTTTGCTTCTTGATAAATCTTCTATCATTGTACATGGTCAGTTTTGTATAATAATAAACCATATTGGAGCCTATTCATGTACAGACACGCAGACATTCAGCTTTATTATATATATATATATATATATATATATATATATACTAGATAGGTGCCCAGTGTTGCCCGGGTGTTTGGAGGTGTATGTTAAGAAAAAAAAAAAAAGTGGTAGTAGGAAGGCAGGCTCGAACCCGTACTACAAAGGAGAAAAAGAATGGGGAAAAAAAGGTGACGTCTTTGCTGTTACGGCAAATCGGAAGTGACGTAGGTTTAAATTAAGGCTAGACAATTTAAAGGAGGGTATGACTTTCGAAAATATTGGCGAAAAAAGTGACCTCTCCCTGTTGAAAAGTGCCTAGTTGAGGGTGAAGAAATTTATGTTTTAGCCAATCTTTCGGTATCTGTTGTCTGAAGGGTCGAGCTTCAAAACGTGAAAATCCGTCCCCTCTGTCAAAAGTTTTAGGCAAACATGCAAACATACACACATACATTTATGTATTGGTCGCTCAAATTTTTGACCCAAACCGATTAAAAAGCTTGCCCTATCTCTGAATACCCTTTATGTAAAATTTCAAATGTTTAGACCAGAAATTGTCTGAGTAATTTGGTAGAGACCGCAGAGGTCAAATTATTTTTAACTTTGACCCCTATTATGACCGCTTAATATTTATTGTTTTGGGCTCAAATCAAGTTATTAAGTTAGATTCATGTCCAAGGAACCTATATCTAAAATTTCAATTGTTTATACCCAAAATTGGCGCAGAAGAGACGTTGCGAGCCTATCCTTGTTTTATCGTTATTTCCATGGCAGTGCTCGTTTGAACTCCAATCTCTGGTCCCCTAGATGAGTGGACACACCTTCCTATGAGCAGACAGGCGAAGGGAACTAGTAGGCAAGTGAAGGTGCAGGCCTCTACTGAGCAGTAGGTCTAATAGTCTTGAAAGGAGGGACTCGACGATCTTCAGGTTACCAATTCCTTCCGGCTCCTAAGAATGCGCTGCTTTCTTTTCCACAATATGAGTAGCGACGACCAAATTTCTGATGTTAACTGATGACTAGATTCCACTTAAGCTTTAACAAAATGGTATGTCCCATTTCAATATATGTATTATTATGTAGAATATTTACAAGATGACCACAGCTTCATTTGGTCCAACAGATATCCCGCTCCCCCCAAGTTCATATGAAATTTGGGAAAATGACGTGGAAAAGAATGCGCTGCTGGTTACACTCTGAAACAATAGAAAGGGGTGTGAGTAATTAATATGAGGGGTACAAGTACAATACTATCTATCTCCCTCACCCACGGCGAGTTTTTTGTGGGCATGACAAAAAATTCTGAAGAAAATCTGTTTCAACTATTTACACTGTACAAGTATCAGTGAATTTTACTAGCGCCGGCTGCGCGACCTGTTGCCTGGTTGAGTCTCAGCGATACTGGGGGCATTGTGCGATGCCAGTCGGCGTAAAGCCATGGGAGGCTTCTTGGGGGTTGTGTGTATGGCAGGTATATGAAGCTGTGGAGAGGCCGTATGCGTGGCGTCTACATTCTGCATGGGAAGACCAATATGTGTTGACTCTGCTGTATGTGCAGGGTCTCCAGCTGTCGGTGTGGCCGTGTCTACGGCTCTCTCAGGTGATGGGCCAGGGTTTGCGGGCGCGCCAAGGCACTTATCTTCCTCACCTGATGCTGATTCCAGGTTCCTTGCTGGAATGTTAATGGTAGGTTTTCCTAATCCGTTTGAGTGGATGACAGCATCCCTGATGATGGGGCTGAGGGACTCAATGATATCTTCATGTGAGGCTGCTTTAAAGGGGGTGAACTTACGAAGATGCTGGCGGTTTCGCAGAGTTAGTCTCCCAGAGCCATCTATCTTCACGACATATTGGTGGAACTGCCTGACCTCTACGATGGTGCCTGTCCTTTCCCAGCGCTTTTGATGATTGCCTATCAGGTTCTGTAAGTAGACATGATCCCCGATACGAAGAGGAAGAAACGATCGAGTGTGTTCCCTCCATTTCTCATGCTCTCGGGAGTGTCGCTTTGCAAGAGCCTTTTCTCTGTTGATAAGGGTCTCTGTCCATGTCGGATGAGGGCAGTACCGACCCATGGGGATGGGGATAGGGTCACGGATAGGTCTTCCGAAGACTATGAGAGCCGGAGATACCTTAGTCTCCGGGTCGATTGAGTTCCGATAGATGAGCATGGCGTGCTGGAACTTGTCTACATCATTAGACCCACTTGCAGATGTCCATCAGCGCTTGACAGTCTTTACACCTATCTCAGCTCTGCAGTTGGCGTGAGGGTTGGCGACTGAGGTGAGACGGTGGTGTACACCCCATGAGCGAAGGAATTCCTGTGTCTTTCCAGCTGTGAACTGGGGCCCTCCATCTGAGGTTAACTCTTCAGGTACTCCAAAAGTCACAAAAACTTCCCTGAGTGTAGACCATCTGCACCATTTTCTGCTCTAAACGCCATTGGCCAATTGGAGTACCTGTCAACGACTACTATGTAATCGTGATTGTTGTGTGCAATCCTATGGCAGCTAGCGCACTGGTCCCTGATGCGCTGGATGTCAGTGCTGATGTTTGGCCAATAGACGGAGTCTGTTGCCCGGGCGCACATGATACGGACTCCTTGGTGGGCTGCATGCAAAGCCTCCAGAATCTGTGAGCGCAGTGCTGTAGAAACGATGACACGGTTGCCTGTCAATACCACACCGTCTATGTTGTACAAGCTACTGGAGATGGGATGGTAAGGGCGCAATGCGGCTTTCATCTGTCTGCAGTCAGATGGAAAGCCTTCACGGATGAACTGCTGTAGCTCCTGGAGGTCCAGGTCAGAGGATGTAGCTTCCTGCAGCATGGTCCATGTGACAACATTAGTTACGGCGTACAGTGTGCCGAACATTAATGCTAAAGTGGAGGCATCTTCTCCGATATCCACTGGCTCTTCTGGTTTGTAATTAGTGATTGGGGTGGTACGGGGTGGGTAGCGTGATGCCGCGTCAGCACCAAGGTTACGTTTTCCAGAAACGTAGATGATCTTGAACCTATAGGCAAGAGTCTTCTCTTTTAGGTTGAGCAGGCGGCGATTGTTAATCTCAGTGAGGGAACGGTCATTGAGGAGCCCAACCAGTGGCTTGTGGTCGGTAGCTACCGTCAGATCCTGACATCCCTGCGTGTAATAACGAGTTTGATGCAGGGCATGGACAACTGCAAGGGCCTCTCCTTCGATGGGTGCATAACGTGACTCTGCAGCATGTGTGAATCTGCTTCCTACCAAGCAGAGCTTCCACCCCTCCTTACAGCATAGTGGAGTTCTACCAGTGCAGCCGCAGTAATTTGCATCATCAAGTACCCGATCCCAGTGAGAGACCAATCAGTGATAAGACAGGTAGGGCGGGATGGTTGAAAGAGGCGGACTCCTTCCTTGATCTCATCAACAATCTTGGTTTTGGATTCTTCGAAGATATCGAGTTCTGTTGTTCACTGGAACTTATTTGATGGCTTCAGCAGATGACTGAAGGGTTGCATCCGCTTGGCCATGGAGAATGCATACGCTGCTTGGTTGACCAATCCAAATCAGGCCAGCAAAAGTAACCGTATCTTGCGCAAACTGGAACTTTTTTGGGTTTAGTGTGATTCCATTTCTGGCGCACAGGTCTAGCCACTCACAGGCCTGGAGGAATGCTTCCTCAAATGAGTCGGACCACATGCAGGTGTCATCCACACACTTAACCTTGTTCTTCACGTTTGCGATGATGGAGTCAAAGCGGTGATTGTAGGCATCCCCGCTGGCCAGGAATCCCTGCGGTGCCACTCTGTAGCGATATCGACCCCATGGTGTTATGAAGGTGGTGATGTGGCGATCTTCCTCTCTGATCGGGACAGAGTGGTACCCGTTCCAGGCATCCGTGACAGTTTTCTTCTTGTACTGTGGGACCCGGTCAGCGAGGTGAAAAGGGCTTTCCACATAATGGGTTTGTCTGACGGAGTGGCGGTTCTGTGGCTGCAAGTCCACTGTCCTCCTGGGGGAGCCATCAGCTTTGGCTGTTACCACCATGCGGGAGCACAAGATAACTGGCGTGTTAGGGCTGACTCTGTCCAAAACATCAATGCTGACGTCGCGCTCCAGATCCTGGAACACCTTCTCCTGCCAGTGTAGAGGCACCAAAGCTGGCTTGTGGATGGCGACTGGCTTGGCGTTAGGGTTAACGTGAAGCTCCAGCGGAACACATTTCATCATTGGCAGTGGCTGGTGCTCACATGTATTAAAGGCTGTAGAGGCGTAATAGTCTAACAGCCACTGCTTCAGGGCAGGCACATTCTCCTCTGTGCCTGATATCCCATCCGGAAGTGCCGTAGGGATTGGAGGCGGTGAATCTACACGCTCAGGGCATGAACACTGCTTTACTTCCTCGCCTTCCATGGCAGCAAGCATATCTCCTGCCCATCTGGCAGGCACAATGGGGAAGTCAGGGGGTAGGGCTCCCAGAGCTATAAGAGCTTCCCTGCATAAGAAGGCTTTACCGATCTTCCTCGATATAAACACTTGCTGTTTAGTGGTCCTTAGTGCACCAGTTGTATCGGTGGTTGAAACTTCAACAAAGATCCCACCTTCAACCCCAAGGTCTTCTTTGATAGCACCATGCATGTTCAACTGAACAGGTGTCATGTCATCCTTGCTGATGCCCATGGCCAAGGCAGACCAAAGCGGGATGATAGAGCTCTGGCAGCCTGAATCTGCCACCATGGGGATGTCAATTGAAGTAGGATTCGATGATTTAAGGGGATAGCCCAGTTCTTCATGATCTGTCGGTAGCGGTGTGAGTCTGACGGTTATCATAGGGTGTGGTTTAGAGGGTCTTGTGACCCATTTACCGTCACAGATATAGTGCTCGGCTGCTGTTTTATTTTGGGTGGCACATAGCTGGTCATACAGGAATCTGGCTTTGTCCTGGATCTGAAACGTGCCTCTGCTGGCTCTTGGCTTCACTTTGGTGTTGGGATTTTGGGGGCACCACCGTGAGTTCTTATCTCTGTGACCCCACGTACCACAACTGGTGCATTTGTTGCAATTAGCGGGAAAGTGGCCTTTTATTAAGCACCTGTTGCATGTGTTAGACCAGGCAATGCAGAGTTTAGCTCTGGAGTTCCGGTCGTTATTCTTCCCATGCCATGACCCCCCACAAGCCCAGCACCTGCCTGCTTCACTGCCGGGAGAAGACTGAGCATGGCGGTGTTTGCTAGTGGCATGGCTTATAGCGCTTATGGTGCTGGTAGAATCCCCAACGGCTGCCCTGGTCGCTTTGCCTTGCTCTTTCTGGGCGATATAGGTGACAGTTTCGTCCAGTGTTCAGTCTGTTTTTGGGTCACCTAAGAGGTCAGACATTATTTCAGGGTCGGCAATACCTCGGATTAGGTTGTCCCTAACTATTTCATCGCTGTAATCATATATGTGGCCACAGTTAGACTCTTTACACTTTGCTGTGTACTGACACAACACGGCTTGACCTCGGAGGGTTGCAAGAAAGGTCCTGATTGGTGTGCCAGAGGCCTGTGTCAATTTGCTCAACCTGATACGATGGACAAGAGTGCTCTCCTCCCTGACTGCCAGGCGCTTAATGGCAGCAAATTATTTTTAACTTTGACCCCTATTATGACCCCTTAATATTTATTGTTTTGGGCTCAAATCAAGTTATTAAGTTAGATTCATGTCCAAGGAACCTATATCTAAAATTTCAATTGTTTATACCCAAAATTGGCGCAGAAGAGACGTTGCGAGCCTATCCTTGTTTTATCGTTATTTCCATGGCAGTGCTCGTCTGAACTCCAATCTCTGGTCCCCCCTCGCCAATCTTTCACGAAAAACACCCGTCTAGCTGAATCCACTGTGAAAAATTTCCCCCACTCTATATCTGTGCCTAAATCAAAACACGGATTCCATGAACAAAGCTTCTTTCTTAGACATGCACGCCTGTGGAACTCTGTTCCGTCTGCCTGCTTCCCACCAGACTACAACTTGGATGTGTTCAAGTCCAACGTTAACAAATTCCTAATGAACTGCCCCCTTAAGTAAACACTTCATCAAATCTCCACACTAACGTAATGTACTTGCAATAACCCTTATCCCTGAGTGGCTTCCGGGCCTTGATAAGTGGTGATCACTGTGTAAGAAAAAAAAAAAAAAAGAAAGGAATTTGGTAGAGTTCTCAAAGGTCAAATCATTGAACTTTGACCCCTTAACAGCCAAATTACTGGCCGAAAATAGATTACAAAGATTTCCCCAAATCTTAGTACCCTGTATATCAAATTTCGAGTCTGTAGACTGAAAATTGACAGAGTTATTACGTAGGAAAATGTAGACAGACAGACAGACAGACACTTTCATAGATATATAGATATATTATTACAAAGTCGTATTCCCATCTGTTTGTTTATTAACAATTTGGTTAATATATACACAAGGTACACTGATTCACAAATAGATTTTCATACTGAAAACGGACTTTTATTCCGGTACTAGCAGGGGTACCCGGCGTTGGGGGGATTAAAACAACCCTGTTAAAAAAAAAGAAAAAACGTTGGCCGGTTGTTTGGAGGTGTAAAAGAAAAAAATAGTTTTAGTATAAAGGTAGGCTTGAACCCCGAACGTTTGACGCGAAGGTGGAAAGGAAATGGAAAAAAAAAACCCTGCAACCTAACCATCTCGACCACGAGAACAGATGAATTGATAAGTGTATTAAGTTGGTGTTTATAAACCGAAATTAACAGGTGCGACAACGTCAAGTTGCCGAAGCCAGTTTCTGTTTTCCCCGCTACGCGGCGATCAAACAATAAAAAAAAAAACACAAAAAAAAACTAACGTAAGGCAAACGAACAATGAAAGCAGAAAAACTAACGATGAAAACAGAAAAACGAACACGTGAAAAATGGCTTAAATAAACCTGTTTCGATATTAAAATTTAAAAAAATCGGTGGATACCCGGGTGTTTTTGGGTGTCGCTAAGAATAAGCGAAATAAAAAAAAAAAAAAAGCAGAAAAATGAACGTTACATGAAAAATGGCTTAAATAACACTGGTTCAATATTTAAATTTAAAAAATCGATAAAACATCTCACACCACGATTCGAACCTAAAAACTTTAGATAATGAACCAAGGCCTTAACCAACTGAGCTAACGCAACATACATGAAATTTGTTTGATTTTTCAACTATTTAAAGTAAATCAGGTCACAATGCTATTTTATTAAAATTAGGCTGCATTTTTTTTTATTAGAATTGCTTCTAGTAATTTTAATTTGTATGGAATTATTTCAGTACTTAATTTTAGTGTTATTTCTTATTTCAGTTGACTTAAGTTTTAAAAAATTAACGCAGTTAAACATAAATGTATATTTGCGCATACATAGAAAATACACATTAAGTCAATTTAGGTCTACCAAGTTCCAATTTTTCAATTTTGACCTTTTAGCAGCTATTTTTTCTGGCTAAAAACCAAATCGAATTTGTTCCACAAGTCTGAATTACCCCTGTATCAAGTTTCAAGTCTGAAGACATAGACTAGGTCACTTTTATATGTATACTAGCAGGCCATCCAGCATTGCCCGGTTGGAAAATATGTTTAAATATGATATTTTAATAAATGCAGATTTCATATTTATTAATTCTCTAACGATTATTATATTATACTCAGTAGTGATTTCAAAAGCTTAAAAAATATGACTTGGGTGACATTAGCTAGAATTGAAACCCAACCATAGCTCTCCAGCATTATTCATTACCCTCTGAGCCACGTATATATGAACATAAAAAGTTTAAAATTAACATTTAACCTATAAGTGTATGTTTGCGTATGTGTAGAAGAGCACCTTAAGTCAACTTAAGCTTGCCAAGTTCCAATTTTTTTTTTACAATTTTTACCCCTTTTAGCAGCTATATTTACTGACTAAAAACCAAATCAAATTTGTTCTACAGGTCTAAATCCCCCATATATCAAGTTTCAAGTCTTGAGACCAAAAATTGAGAGAGGAGTTTGGTAGAGATCATTCCTCACACAGACAGACAAGATCATCTATCATATTATTTGGATTCTTCGGACTACTGTCCTTATCTAGAGTGTCATTTCCACGTTTTGGTCAATGTAACAGACTTTCTTCAGGTGTATCTTGTTTAACTCTAGAATGTTTCTGTCAAACTCAGGAATTTGGACAGAATTTCAAACAGAACCCTTTTTTTATTTCACCAGAGTAGCATGTTCTTGTTCTGTCAGTCATGACTAGATAGAGGTGGTAAGTAATTTGCAATTGTATGTTTTGGTCGCCCACACTACAACCTTAAGATAAAGGTAACTTTTACAATCGATTTTTCCAAGTTCTCTAATTTTACTTATTTAGGACCTTTATCCAGTCATGGCTAACAGAATGAGAGTATACTACCTCCATGAAGTAAATAAAGGGTTCCGTTCAAAATTCCAACAGAATTAGACAGAAACATTCCAGAGTTCAACAAGATACATCTGAAGAAGGTCGGAGGTTATATTGACCGAACGTTGTGAAAATGACACTCAAGATGAGAACAGTAGTTGGAAGAATCCAAATATGAATAACCTATCCTCATCTCAAAAATTCAGAAACAAAGTCATTTATATAAGACTAGCCTTGGTGCCCGGATGTTTGGAGGTGTGTATTGAGCAAAAAAAAAAAAGTGGTAGTGAGCAGGCCGGCTTGAACCCATGCCGAAGGAGGAAAAGAACGTGAAAAAAAAAAAATGACGTCTTTGCCGTTGCGTCCATCGCAAAACCGGAAGTGACAAAGGTTTAGATTAAGGCTAGTCAATCGAATAGAGGGGATGACTTTTGAAAATATAGGTGAAAAAAGCGACCCCTCCTTTTAGAAAAATGACCCGTTGAGGGTGAAGGAATTAATGTTTTGGGCCAATTTCTCGATATTTATCGTCCGAAGGGTCGAGCTTCCAAACGATACTGATCTCATGAAAATCTGCCGCCTCTGTCAAAAGTTTTAAGCAGACATACATACATACATTTAAACAGACAGGTGTGATTTATATTATAGACTAGTGGGGGTACCTGGCGTTGCCCGGGTGTTTAGAAGTGTATGGGTGGGGGGGGGGGGTAAATCAAAATAAAAGAATAAGCAAATAATAACCCTGTTTAAATATTATAAAAAAGACAATTTAAAAACTTCTTAAAAAAACGGAAAAAAAAAAAAAAACGCAATGCAAACGAACGATGTTAAGATTTCTTAAAATTAGAGGGCGGCAGTACTAGGGGTCTATCTTCAAAAACCATTTGCACCTAGCTTAATCTCTTCATTAGGATGATAATAGATAGAGAAAAAAAGAATTTTTGAAAAAAAAGTCATTTTTGGCATGTGGGGGGCTTTTTTTACGATATTGCCCCCCCCCAGGGGCCCAAAATCACCATTTGCAGCAAAAAATTTACATTATGCAAAATTGCATGCACCTAAACGTCCTAAATGGATACAAATTGGTATAGATAGTTGAGACTGATGATTTCTAGCCATTTTTTAGGCATTTTTGGGTTTATAGGATGAAAAGAAGGGCCAAAATGAGCCGAAATTTGCTCAAAATTACCCGAAATCTTAAAAAATCAGCTATTTGGCTACTATGTTACTCCTAAAACGTCCGAAATGACTATGAATGGACTTAGTTGGCTAAAACTTACATTACCCCATAATTTCTAGCCATTTTTGAGGCATTTTTGGGTTCCTAGGATAAAAAGAAGGGCCAAAATGAGCCGAAATTTGCCCAAAATTACCCGAAACTTAAAAAATCGGCTATTTGGCTACTATGTTACTCCTAAAACATTCCAAATGACTATGAGTGGACTTAGTTGGCTAGAACACACTGCAATGGCAATGGCTTCTTGATAACAACACTGCAATGGCTTCATAATAACACTGCAATAGATTCTTATTCTATTCAACAGAAATTCATTTCTGCTGGGTCCTTCATTTCTCTTAGTGTCCTCCCCCACCCCAAAACTGTGAAAGGAATTAGTTCCATTTCACATAAAAGGGAAATCCCCCAAAGAACAGTTAATAAACCATGCAATGCAATGTTCACTTAATCCCCTAAGGGAAATTCCCAGAGAGACAAATAATAATTATGCACACAAAAACATTGAGGTGAAAAATTTGTTTCGAATAAGTGGCTTATTAAAGGCAGGGGATTGTATGTTGTTATGTCACATATACCTACATTGCTTAGTCAGTTTCTGTGAATGGTTTTTAAGCCTGTTGATAGAATTTATGTCCCTGGTGGGGGGATGAAATTTTTGGAAGGCTGGGTGGGAGCCTTTTTGGGCAGGATCTGAAAAATTGGGAAAAACCTGTGGGGGACCTAACCCCCTAGGACACTGTGTTTCTACTGGGGTCTTCATTTATGCTGGGTCCTTTTTTATACTGGGTCCTTTATATCTGTCAGGTTCTTCATTTCAGTATACTGTAGTCCTTCATTTCTCTTTGGTCCTTCATTGTTGTAATGGATATTTCTACCAACTGGGTCCTTCAGATATCATGTTCGGTTTTCTTTTCTTTTACAGCTATCATCCAAAATGGTGAAGTATGCATTTGGCGCCAACTAAGTCCACTCATAGTCATTTGGAATGTTTTAAGAGTAACATAGTAGCCAAATAGCCGATTTTTTAAGTTTCGGGTAATTTTGGGCAAATTTCGGCTCATTTTGGCCCTTCTTTTTATCCTAGAAACCCAAAAATGCCTCAAAAATGGCTAGAAATTATGGGGTAATGTAAGTTTTAGCCAACTAAGTCCATTCATAGTCATTTCGGACGTTTTAGGAGTAACATAGTAGCCAAATAGCTGATTTTTTAAGATTTCGGGTAATTTTGAGCAAATTTCGGCTCATTTTGGCCCTTCTTTTCATTCTATAAACCCAAAAATGCCTCAAAAATGGCTAGAAATCATCAGTCTCAACTATCTATACCAATTTGTATCCATTTAGGACGTTTAGGTGCATGCAATTTTGCATAATGTAAATTTTTTGCTGCAAATGGTGATTTTGGGCCCCTGGGGGGGGGGGGGGAATATCGTAAAAAAAGCCCCCCACATGCCAAAAATGACTTTTTTTCTCTATCTATTATCATCCTAATGAAGAGATTAAGCTAGGTGCAAATGGTTTTTGAAGATAGACCCCTAGTACTGCCGCCCTCTATTAAAATCGGAAAAACAAAAATGAAAATGCAAACGTGATGGAAAAAATAAAAATAAAAAAAACGAACGTGATTCAAAACAATGTTAAAACTTCTTTTAAAAATCTGAAAAATAAAAAAAAACAGCGAACGCGAAAAATGGCACAAATAACCCCGTTTCATTAAAACTTTAAAAATCGAAGAAAAAAAGACATCTCACATTACGATTCAAACTTATAACCTTTAGATAATAACTCCACAATTTAATCAACTGAGCTAAGAGGACATTGACAAAATTGGGCTGTTTTTAATATTTAAGCTAATTCAAGTTCAGAAGTCATTTGCACATGCGTAGAAGCTATCTTGTCATGAAGGAACGATTTTTTGCTACCCTCCCTGTACAAAACTGATCAGTTTATGGTGAAGGAATTATTGTTTTTGGCCAATTTTTGGATATTTGTTGTCCAAGATGTCGAGCTTCAAAATGATACTGATCTCGTGAAAATCCGTCGCCTCTATCGAAAGTTTTTGCAGGACATATGAACACACACACACACACACATTGTGCTTTTTATATATATAGATAAATATAAATTTATATGTATACTAGTGGGGGGTACCCGGCATTGCCCGGATGCTTGTAGGTGTCTGCGTTTTTAAAGAACAAAAAGGAAACTTAACCCTGTTTAAATATTAAAAAAAAACGATAAAAAACAGCGATTTTAAAAATGAAAAAAAAGAAATAAGAGGGAGTGGGCTTGGTGACAGGTCGGCTCGAACCCGGAGCCCATAGGCTGAGCCTGAACACCTGCGCTACAGCGACAGTCAATGTAAGAGTGATTAAAAAGTGAATGTCAAACATCACGCTATTCCGCAGTTTTTAATGAGGTCAAATCATTTTACTGCGGGATAGTTGACGGTGACGTTTACATCCGGTTCGAATCCAGTTTCGCTGTTTTTAGACTGAAAAGTGAAAGCAACATGCGGCGATCTGAATATGTGGAATATTTATCTTTTGAAAGTCAGGCAAATTAAATAGGCGACCCCCCGTTATTAACTCGTACATATTATGATTTAGATGTGATATAATAAGTTTTAAGAAGTAGCAATACCCACGAGAAGGCGTCGGAAAAAAGTCTTTCTCGGACATACATGAAAATGCACACACACACAAACATTTTCGCTTTTATATATATATAGATTAGGAAAAATAAATGAAAATATGGATAATCACTAACTATTCAAAGAATTTTCTAAAAATGTACAAACAAAATTTTGATCTTACTGGTAGAAAAGAGATATTTTAGGAGTGGAGGTCATAGAGACAAACGGAGAAGGAAACTTAATTCAGAGACACAGCTGCTTATAAATGCAGAGATAGAAAGATTCTAGAATCAGGGATAGGATAAAGACATGACCAGCAGTAAAAAATGTTACTTAAGTGCCAATACTTTGACCCTTTTGATGTTTTTGCACTTTAGGTGTAAGAAAGAGATATGTGAAAAAACTTATTCTATTTTTATTTATATTGTAGAAGAAGAAAACCCAAATAATTTAATGTGTATGGTAGAATGTTTATGAATTAAATTAACAGATGTTTAATGTGATCTTGCTTTCCTATATAACATCTTTAGCTAGAATTGAAAGAAACATGTACACTGTACCACTGTTTTGTTACTTACAAAGTTTTTTCTTGTAAATACATTTGATTAAGCCTTTGAAAAGTCAAACACGTGGTTAAAAGCTGACATATGGGAAAAGAAGATGTTTTTAACATTAAGTCTGATATATTTGATGTTTGTGTTCATATACCGTTTTTTTTTGACATTGAAACTTGGTCAAAATATCAATCATGTTTTAATTTAAAACTGACTTCATTTTGGATCATCTAGGTCACAGAAAAGATGAAAGTCACTTTTGACGATAACTTTGGTTCTTTTCATGGCAGAAACTCACTATTTAGCCAATGTTATGTTTCTGAATATTTTAGATGAAGATTGATAATTTGTATTATTTATACTATTCGGACAAGTGTTCTCATCCTGAGTGTTAGTCTCACAACGTTTCGACTGATGCCACCTCTGAACTTCTTCAGGTGTATCTTGTCAAACTTGAGAAGCTTTCTGTATAACTCACGAATTTCCTATTTAATTCACGAGGGTAGCAAACTCTTGTTCCGTCAACCATGATCAGATAAAAAAATGTAAAAATTTGTAATTCTATTCTTAATAATGCTTGCACTGAAGATTGAAGTTTCCACTGCTAGAAGAGTGACACGTAAAATTAAATTTACCAAGTACTTTATCCACTATGCCATGGATCCTTTAATTTTGTATTTAGAATCAAAAAAAGGAAGATAGAGTTTTAAATGAAGCATAATATTGTTGTTTTGCATTTAAAATTCAGGAGTCTTTGTCAGTGTATGAATGAACGCAGGGACTTTAACTCTTTGCTGTCCTCAGGGTTTGTGGAACTCTTCTATGAACAGGGGCTTTCCTAGAGGGAGCCAATCAGGAGGAGCGGAAATGGGCAGGAGGGACCTGGATCCTGTACAGCGTGTGTGAGAAGAATAAAGTGTCCTGCCAAAAACATAGCGTTTGTGTTTTCTTCTATTACTAATATACTTTAAGTCTTGACATGAGATCATTCTTGTGCCTCTTCACACAGCGTAGAACACTGATGCCTCTTGACATTGAACAGTGTAACACACGCCTTCATGTCAGTTAGGATACCTGACATCCATTAAAAAAAAACGTTACCAAATATCATTTTAAACCTTTTTTTATGAGTTGTTTCTACGTTAAGCTAAACGACCCATTCTATGATTGTTAAAATTAATTTACCAAACAAAATAGTTTTGTACCAGTTTTGTGATTTCTCACAAAGATTAAAATCAAGATACTAAACCTTATATCTAGAATCCTTATGCTAATTTTGATCAAGATCCTTTAGATAATTTTCTTTCTAGAAAATGTCAAAAATTTAATTTAAGATTAAGGGGTCTTGAGAAATTCAAATTCAAGAAACTTGCTTAATTGGGGTCTAATGACTATAGATCAGATTTAATGTAAATCTGAAATATTTAAAATGGAAATTTGTGCCCACATTAAACTCAAAAAAAAAATCTTAAAAAAAACACCTGAAATTTTTGGAATATTTAATAATTGATGTCAAATACCTATTGCTCAAATTTTACAATAAAAAAAAGTCAGCAGTTACTGTATTTCCACAAATAAATTTCACAATAAAAAAATCAGCAGTTACTGTATTTCCACAAAGGGCTTTCACCCAATTTTTACCCCATTATATAAAACTAAAACAAATATTGCCATATTATGATTAATTCTAGCAACTGTGTTCCAAAATTAATACTGATCAGTTAATTAGTTTAAGAGTGGAGACTGTCCATATAAATATATAAGCATATAAACATACCTTTTAACTTTATATATAAAGAGTAAGTGCTATTTTTTTTTTTTTTTTTTTAAATTTTACCACATCTGGGTGGTGCTGGTGCATCTATCACTAGTCTCTCCCACTTGGACAGGATCCAAAAAAGTGTTTCCAATCTAATAGGTTGTGTATTGTTAATCAAGTTGTCCCATCGCTGCAATATGCATCCCTGTGCCTGGTTTACAAGTACTTTGATGGGATGTGCTCTGACGAACTAGTAGCATTTGTGCCCTCTCAATGTAAATATTCCAATAAACTCAACAAGCAGTAAAATCCCACCCCCTTCACTACAGGTTCCAATATGATGGAAAGCCTTCTACTCTAATAGTTACTTCACCCGAACTGCTAATTTTGCGATTTCTCTCACTGTACTACCATGTTGAAAGTTAAATATAATGTAAACAAACATCTTGCTACTCAACTCCTCACATAGTGCCCCTGTAGACATAGTTCCGAATAGTAGCCCATCATCACCAAGTTGCACTGTGCCTTGTTTGGAGAGAATAAGAGTTTTACAAAAAAAAAAAAAATAGAAATATTGTCCAAGGGAACACTGATCAATAATAATCTTGCTCTATCATTTGGGGTGGGTGGGGTGGGGGTATAGTATCCCCTCATCTTAAATCAGATTTCTAAACCCATTAGAAATACATGCAAAGGAAAATAATAAATTTAAATAAATAATACAAGTAAACATTAGACAACATTCTCACAAAAGTATGTCAAGGTTTACATCAAAAGAACTATTTTAAGCTTAGAAAACTTCCTCCCTCCCGATTCATTATTATATATACATATTAGCCGGTTTTGACAACTCGCTATCACTTTGCTACTTGAAATTTAAAATAATAATCATTTCATTCATAACTTTGTTGTAAACCCAAGACAAAATCTTTCTCAGTTATTCAAATAGATAAAGATTAATATTTTGATAACTTTTGATGCAAATTTATATCTTAAATGTGACCGTAAAGAAACTTGTTTTATTACTGGAATCCTTTAAGATGAGTAATTTATTTATTTACAGGCTGTTATTCTCGTCTCCATGGTTGTTGTTTCACAATGTTTTGGCTAACTATTCCTCTGACCTTCATCAGGTGGTTAACCGCGACAGGATAGCAATGCTGAGTTTTTTTTAATTCTATCCGCAGTAATTACTGCCTTCCATAGTTGTCGTCACAACCACGTTTTGGCCAACTAATCCTCTGGCCAGAGGAATAGTTCGCCAAAACGTCATGAAACAATAACTATGAAGATAATAACAATCCACAAATAACTTGTTGAAAATAAAGGTCATCCTGCCTAAAGAACATCTGAACACAAATGTTAAATATTTGTCCAGGAAATAATATATTAGCGGGACCTGTGGAAATTCCACAGCGGCAGTAGAAATAATTGTCGATTTCATTTCAATAATAATTATTTCTGATTAACCCTTTATGACCTGGTTTAACTGACTCGTTCAGTCGTAAATAGATAAATGAATATAACGGCATAAATAAAATGGGAATTAATTCAAACACTCTTTGTATGTATTAGTTCAGTATCTTATTTTTTATTGAAATATTTTTTTTTTCTAGTTTGAAGACAATCATTACCTTTTAAACTAATTAAAATTAACAAATATTTTTTTAGCATCTACATCATAATTCGGATCACAAAGGATTAAAGATATTTTTATAGAATTAAAAGACATTTTACTTTTTGTTAAATAAACCATGACACACGTACGTACAGAGCTGTGGAAATTCCACAGGGGGGCTCATTCACGTGTAATATATTAATGTTGGCATTCTGTAGATGTTCAGCATAAATGGAGATGCTCTGCTATTATTGTAGCTTTTAGCAAAAGTATTTATCTAAGCTAACAGGCACGCTCGGCATAGCCCGGTCGTAAAGTACGCTTAAATATGATATTTTAATTCTTACAGATTTCGTATATATTATTATAGAGTTAATGTTCTATCGATTTTTATATATTATAAAGTTGCGATTTCAAAAATAAAAAAATATAAATCCATATGACTTGAGTGCATTAGCTTGAATCGAAACCAAAAAGATTTATGAAAAAAATATATATATATATTAGAAATATATAACTTGAGTTCCTTCAGCCATTATCGAAACTGAAACCAAAACTTATGAAGAATTTTTAGTAAAATTATTTATGAAAAAATTAAATGACTTGGGTGCCATCAGCTATAATCGAAATCAAAACTTATGAAGAATCTTTGGTAAAATTATTTATGACAAGAAATAGAAGTACATAACAATTAAACGATCCGGATGTAAGTGTGTCATAGAAAATAACAGACACACTATCATATTAATATATAGATTAACTAATTCACAACTATTTTTACATTACAATTTAAAAAAAAAAATTTCTACCAGAAATTATGTCAAGGAGACCATTAATACAAGATTAGGTTTCACTAAGAAAATGAACATAAAATTAAAACAGAAAAAAACGTTTTCTTCAAAATGTATGGCCCAAAAGCGACATCGTTATTCATTTTGCATTGTGTCTTCAGTGATCGGGAGATCCTATTTATTAAAAAGGAGGATAGAAGGTGCTAACATATTACAAACATTAAATTAGCGTATCTATATACTAATAATTTAATGTTCGTAGTATGTTATCACCTACTATCCTCCTTATCTCCCAATCAAATAATTTATGATCTGGAAACCGTGGCGTATGTAGGTACTTTAAAAGGTACTACGATATTAATATATAGATTATGAAACAGAACTATTTTTTTTTGTATTGTTTTATAATTCAGTGATTGTTTTAGTTTTAACTAAAACAATCACTGAATTATAAAACAATAGCAAGCAGTTTTTTATTATTTTTTCCGTTGTAGAAAAAAAAAATCTCAAGAATGGAAGTTCATTGAAGCGTTGATCGCAGATGGTCTATCTTTCTTTGTGCCACATGTGACTTACGTGACATGCTTGATAAAATAATATTGACACTTTGGAGATATCGTTTAAAATTTGAGATATTAGAAAATTTTAGAAAGCTTAAAAAGGACCTTAAAAAAATATTGCTTTTGGCGTTCTTAAATTTCTAATCATATCTTAAATTTCAAACGATATCTCAAAAGTGTCAATATTATTTTCTCAACAAAGTCACATAAGCCACATGTGGCACAAAACAGACGGTACTTCTGCAGTTTAAGTTTTTCCGTGAGTGAGTTTCGCTCGGCAACGCCCGGCAGATGACGGAAACCTCCAGATTATACCGGACGAATGGAAGTCAATAAAAAAATAAATAAATAAAAAGAAAGGAAATAAAACAAACAACCTACCGTAATAAATTAATTTTAAATTTTTTTATATATTTTTTTATGGCAACTGTGCTTTTTCCTGGTTTATTGTTGGTGACGGTTGGGGGGAGGGGTAATAAAAGTTTTGTTTCTTTGAATTATTGAATCAATATTTTTTGTTTTGCTTGTATATGGAAAGTTATTTTGGTATTTTTTCATGAATTGCTCCAGTGTAGTATAAACAACCCAAACCTCCCCATGTTAAGAATGGCTTTCAGAATAAACATCCCCAACCGCCTCATGTGAAGAACAGCTTTCTGGAATAAACACCCCCAACCTCTCATATTAAGAACGGCTTTTGGGGTTGAGGGGGGGGGGTTATTCCGAAAACCGTTCTTAACATGGGAAGGTTGGGGGTGTTTATACTATGCTGGGGCAAGTCGTAAAAAAAAAATAAAATAAAAAATAAACAATTTTTCTTTTAATTAATTTTCCTTCCTTGTGACAAGACTTGTTGCTTGAAGAAACGCAATGATATGCCATGCTTTCTTTTCTTTTCCTTTTAAATTCTTTCCTTTCTTTTTTCTTTCTTTCAATTTTTATCGTCTGCTCGCTTGCGTCTCTTTTTGCTCACTCGGTATAAACCGGCAGTTTCTGTTGTTTGCCGGGCATTCATGAAAAAAGACAGTCAGACCATCACCCCTATCTGTGAATAAATGAACGGACAAACGAGTGAATTACTAGGTCCAATCCCTCCTTTGTCTGGGGCTTAAAAAATTTTTTTAAAAACGCTTAAAAAGTACTTTGGCTTTTTTCAAACAAAGCTGATGGCTACTGAAGCCTCTATTCCGAATTTGTGTTTGTAGGACATCGTCGGTGGACGGTTTCCCAGCAATATAAATGACTGCACACTAAAAATAATTTAAAAAAAAAGAAAAAACCTACCTTTCTTTAAGCAAATTCTCTTGAGGTTGCTTGTGGCCTGTCAGGTCAAATAGCGATTTATTGAAATCGGAGAAAATAAGTTTTATTTAAACTTTTATAAAAATATATTTATAAAACAAGGTTTTTATTGCATAGTCTGACAGGCCCACAGCAATTGTCAGGAGGGGGGGGCTGGTTTTATTTACGACAGGCATTCCAAACGTAATCTAATTTATAAAACTCACTATATGTCTGTCTCCATATTTTCAAACTATCTCCTCCGAAACTAAAAGTTGCATTGGATTTTTTATAGACTGTTCTTTTATGGGTCTTTAGCCAATTAAAATCGTTTTAAGGGATTAAAAAGGGGTCAAAATTGAAAATATTGTTATACATTTTGTACAATCATCTTAGTTTATTTTTAATCAGTTCATATGCGCATCACGTTGGTACAGTGGTAACGTCACAAGCTTTGAATGCTACAGTTTTGCTTTTGGTGTCAATCCTAGCTGATGGCACCCAAATACATTTTACGACCAGGCAAAGCCCCCACCCCCACCCCCACCCACTAGTACCTCCTATTTTTTAATTCTCTGCTTAGAACGAGAACGAACAGTGGAAGATAATATCGAATACACAAGGATTTATTGCAAGTTGAGAAAAGAAAGGAAAAGACTTTTGTGCGTTGTATCGACAAGAGGGCGGTTTAACACTATTTTTTTTGTTTGTTTGGTTTCCTTTCCATTTTATACTCCAGATGTCAATCATTCTGTTTTTCTTAAGAAATGATTTGCTGAGATTTTATTTCCCTTGGCCAGTGTATCGTAAAATATTCCCTTGTAAAAATTACTTTTTATCTATAAAAGAAAAAGACTATTTTTAAGATCGGATTTTTTTCGATTTTTGATCCTTATCAAATGAATTTCTGTACAAAACATTTCTAAGAACACTGCCATAAATATGAATTACCTTTGTGTGAAATTTGCAAAAGATAGGCTCAGCCGTTTTGGAATCTATAAGGAAGGAACTCCCATACATACACATACAAATGGACTTTTATATAATAGTAGAAATATACACAAGTTGAAGGTCCCCAAAGTGTGGATTATGTCTTAATCTGTTTTACAGCGTGCCAACTCTTTTTCAGGTTATTTAATGCTGAAACAGAAAATACCTTTTGCAAACAATTGAATACAAGTTGCTATTTTACAATACTGCAATATATCTGAATGCCTCTGTGAACCCATTACTGCCATACCAAAACGGCGCTAACCATAGGCAGGTTGAACCGGCTTCCTCTGAAGGACAAAGTTTCATGAGAGTATGGAATTTACAAGCAATCCCTGTCAAGACAGATGACATTAGGTTTTTGCATTTCTTGCATGGAGGTGTCGACATCCTCCTACATATAGTGCCTGGTATTCTCAAATGGTCACCCATCTGATACTGGATAGGCTCAATGTTGCTTAACTTTGATGATCTAACAAGAACGGGTGTGTCAACGTGATTATGCCGTCTACATTACAACCCATTATTAGCTACGTATGATCAAAATAGATAGCACAGGATTAATCACTTTAAGAAATAGGAGATACGCTTCTGAAATTCCATCCCATTTTACAACAAAGAAAAAAAAATATGCCATAAGTAGTGATCAGTAGGGCTGTGACAACAGCATATTCTTTTCATTGTTTTGACTCTTGAGTATATATCCATTAATATCTTATATGCTTTTATATAGAGTGATGTGGATCTCGGTTGATAGACTATGTCTTACTATGTTGGATATATACTTGAGAGTCAAAAGAATGAAAAGAATATTCTGTTGTCACAGCACTAGTGACCAGAGAGCAGATCAACACAAGATCATGTACAACATTGGCTAATCATTCTATGGATGTACACAAATAAGAAAAATCTACGAATGCAAGGAGAATTTGAACCCATCACAATCAGGAAACCTTTAATAGAAACAGCTTACCTCTGCGAATAACAACCAGAAATAAACAACCTAGAAAATAGCAACCCTGAATAAAACCAAATCACCTGAAGCAACCACTAGTAAAAGGTACCTTTGACATTGAGTAGACTGATGCCAACAAACAAGCCAGAAAGACTTTAGTCTTTAAGAGTGTAAACTAGTTGTTTGCTAAAAAATACTAACCATTTCAATATTAATTTTTAATTTTTTTCTCCACTTAAAAAAAAAAAAAATTCCTTGAAAAGAAAAGATAAATAGGTATCAATATGTACGTTTACGTATAATTAGTGATGAGCAATTATATTGTTTATTTATGAATGCTGTTTTTTAGGGATAGTAAATAAGAGATGAAGAGAAAGATTTGATCAGCTTATCAGCTACAAATCCTTAGTAACTTCTCATTTCTTTCTCTTTCTTAGTAACAGCGTTTGTAAAAGTTGCTACATTTGCTTCTTTTTGATGGGAAAGCTATAGCATTATGGGGGACTAATTTTTTGATTCCAACAGATTATTTAAACAGAAGCTCATATAGGCAGCAGGAATTTAATTGGATAGATAGCACGTTGTTACAATAGCATTTAGACTTTTTGGGTTGACTTAGCCTTTTCTCTGGCCTGCACTAAATCCCAAACTATAGTGACCCATGCATGGTTAGTTTTTGCATGGGTCACAAAAAAATGGCGTTTCTGAATTTTTGAGATCAGGATTGGTTATTTGTATTATTTGGATTCATCAGACTGCTGTTTTCCTCTTGAGCATGATTTTCACAACGTTTTGGTTGATGTAACCTCCAACCTTCTTCAGGTGTACCTTGTTGGACTCGGGAATGTTTCTGTCAACTCGGGGATTTGGATGCAGTGGTTAGAGTACTTGAAAAAAAAACAATTGTAAAAGTGATATTCTCCTAAAGGTTGAAGGTTCAATCCTCAGTGTGGACGACTAAAAAAATACAATTGTGAATCACTTAGGACCTCTATCCAGTCATGACTGATGGACCAAGAGCACGTTACCTCTGTGAAGTAAATAAAGGGTTCCGTTTGAAAATCCATCCAAATTCCCGTATGCAACAGAAAGATTCGAGTTTGACAAGATATACTTGAAGGTCAGAGGTGACATTGATCAAAACGTTGCGAAAATCACACTCAAGATCAAAACAGCAGTCTGATGAATCCAAATAATATGCAAAAAAAAATAATTAACCAATCTCGATTTCACCATCAGAGACTGACAATTTGCAGCCTCAGAGCTTAGCTAAGTCCTTGCCAGCAGTTGTCACCTACAAGTTCAGCTACTCACCTATCAATACATTTGTGGTAGAAAGGATTATGTACCAAAATTAATTCCTCTTCTGGACGAAGAACTGCATGCCCAAACCATTGATGGCATGTAGAAGCCGTTCATTTTCTGTCATCTTTCTTTTTATTGCTTTTCTGTAGTGATGGATATTAATAGAAGGGAAAATAATTTATAACAGTACAAAATCACTTATGGTTTAACAATCTTTTTAGGTTCTTTTTTTCTAGTATATAACACACCCAATCCATTCGCCATGAGGGGAATGTGAATAACTGCCCTCAAACATAACTGCTGTTTTTCATGCTTTTAAACAATTAGCCAATATAAAACTGTAGTAGTATGGGGATGGATTTTCAATCCTATGAGAATTCGAACACTGGATCATCATTTAGGGGCTTCAGTCTTGTTGGTTTGATGACACATAGCAGCAGTTCTTTCTCTTCGTTGTTCTTTCATGATGCATGTAAACAGTAGCAGTTGTAAATAATGACAGCATAAAATCATTTGGGGTACCACACTCTTTTTTTTTGGGGGGGCGAGGGTATTTTTATTTAGAGTATGCATAATATACTCAAACAATCCCCATAGAGAAATGGGAACAGTGCTCCAAAGCACGACTACTGTCTTGGAAAAAAAAAAAAAAGAGGAAGATTTCATCAGCTTATTCACTGCCAACATTTTGAGATGTAAGCCCAACTTTAATTTGACTTCTACTGGAATTTTTTTACTACTTTAACCACATATGGAAAATACCGGTTTTAACATTATTTTCACACATTCACATAATATTCATGAACAAATCTTTGTCATAGATAACAAAAATATAATTTTACTAGACTTTTTAGGCAGTTAAAATAGGTACAGTTAAACCTAAATGTCAAATTGATGGTTTAATATAATTTGTGCTCATTTTTGCACTAAATATGAATCCCTAACTATTCACAAATAGATACCATAATATTTAGCTTGTTGTATTTTATCATAAAGGTCCATACAAAATTTCAACCAGATTTGCCCATTAGTTTCAGAGAAAAGTTCTAGATATTGTGGCCACTAATTGCTATTCATTTCTAAATGTGCTTTGATTGGATACCATAATATTTAGTTTACTACACCTTATCGTAAAGATCCGTACAAAATTTGAGGCAAATCCGTCCAGTAGTTTCCAAGAAAACTTCTACAGTACATATAACATTGTAGTAACTAATCTCTATTAATCTTCATTATCTCTAACTGTGCATCAAATGGATACAATAATACTTAGTTTGCTGCACCTTATAACAAAGGTCTACACAAAATTTCAGCCAGATCAGCCAAGCAGTTTTCTAGAAAAAGTGCAATGGATGGACAGACTAAGAGAGATATAATATAGACTGTACATTACAGTTAAATCACTTTAACATACTGGTTCTCATGAGATCATTAAAGTTAAGCAACAGTGAGTTTGGCCAGTATTTAGATGGGTAACCATTTTGGAATACAAAATGTTCTAAGTAAATATTTTATCCAGATATATAAACTGCCGAGAGTATAATCAGCAACAGACTAGTCTTCTGTCACAGAGATGGTTTAGGTCATCCGATCTGTTATTACTGTCTCTACACTATGTCGAAAAAAGGGAGAAAATTGCTAGCAAGCACATCTTTGACTCTTTCTTCCTTGGCTCAGACTTGTAACAATTGCATTGCTATTCGCCAATGTTATCGTTCCCTCGCTGTTAGTTTCTTAAGTCTAGCTAAAGATCCAGCTACATAATTTAACAGTCAGGGCTATGGAATACATTAAAAATGTTCAAAACCATACTTTATATATATATACAGGATGAGTCACAGGAAACAGATGTTTT
This sequence comes from Euprymna scolopes, assembly GCF_053919585.1. NCBI lineage: Eukaryota > Metazoa > Mollusca > Cephalopoda > Sepiida > Sepiolidae > Euprymna > Euprymna scolopes. The sequence continues at coordinate 24,453,341 of NC_136510.1, read as the reverse complement.
TAGAATGCTCCTGGCTCTCCTTGAGTAAGGGATAGGGAATGAGGAAGATAGTCTTCTTTAAACCTGCTTAAGAAATATTTGCAGAGTTTTGTTTTCCTTAAAAAAACATCCATCTCCCGTGACTCACCTTGTATTGGGGGGGGGGGCAATTATTTAGATTGTCAGATTTTGCTTATTTACAAAGCAAAATTTAATTTAATTTGAATTCCATATTGTAAAAAGAAATGTTTTATTTTATTTTAATCACCCCCCCCCCTCAACAATTTTTCACAATTACAATTTTACATTTGATTCAATATAATTAAAAAAAAAAAAAAAAAAAGCAATATTTGATTAAATTTTCGATACTACAGAAGAAGCACTATAATAGTATTGCTGGTAAATGGCTCCATACATTGCATGCATTTCTGAACAGCTTTATCATACCTAATTTCACTTACAAGGTTTTGAATGACCTGCTGTTGCAATATTTTTGGTATAATAAATGAGGATATGATTACAAAAAAAATGGAAGGTTCTGTTTATAGACAGTGGCAACCAATCAAATGAAACAATGCTCTGCTATTGACCAATCAGAAACTGGAATCACTCCATAAAATATAGCAGATCTTTAGAATTCCCGCCCATAATTTTTCATGTCCACACAAGGAATTTTGCTCTTTTATAATTCAAGACTTCTACAGATTGATTATCCAACGGAAAAAAAACACGAAAACTATTCTCTTCACTTCTAAAACTAAAATGTCTTACAACTCAAAATCTGTCGCACAGTAGAACCCTGGGATACTTATTAAAAATTAGTAACAAAATACAGTACAGTATATAATACACATGTATATAATCAAATAACATTATAAATAAAAGCTGAAAAAAAAAAACATTGTATTTCGCATCATAACCAGAGGCTAGAAAAACCTTGTATTCAACATTGTAACGTAAAAAAAAAAAAAAAAGTGTCCCAGGGTTTCTACTGTATATGGTTTCCAAACTTGTTGCAAGTATTAAATCTTAACAAGGTCACTTTTTCTGAAGGCATCTGTTGATCCAAATGAAGCCAGTAAATCTCTCGTTTTTGATGATTTCTTCATGTGTTTGATCTATTTTCCTTTTGTCTTTTCCGTACATTATATACACACACACATACACACTTTTAAATAATACAAAGGAGGGAAATAGAAGAGAAAGAATAGAGAGTAGAGAGGAAGGAGCAATGAAAATGATTAGTACCATCAAATAAATCTGGTCAGAAGGTGAAGGTGGGGGGGGGGCAAAGAGATAAACTTAGTTGAAAACTAGTACGAATACACAAAAGAAAAATAAACTGAACAATAAATGCTGCCAGACCAATATCATTTTTTTGTTCTGTTGCATAATTTCAATATTGACCTTAGCTAATCCCATGTTAAGGTTTTGCTGAGACAGCATGATATTGGCTGAAGTTGGTATTTGAAAAAAGCAGCCATTCCACTGAAAGACATTTTTGTGGGTATGATACTTTTGAAAACATGTCAGACTCTTTTATTATTGCACAAATATAGTTCTTCAAAGATAAAAAGAAACTTCTTAAAAGGGAAGGAATTGGGCGTCGACCAAACAAAAATAAAAATCTTCCAGTGGAATGGCTGCTTTTTTCAAATACCAACTTGAGCCAATGGCATGTCATCTCAGATTGACACGGGGGTCAGCTAAAAAGAATGAACAACACCCAACAATAACAGTTCACTTATTCACTGTTCTGAAAGGACACACTTGATAAGAATTAGATTAATTAGACAAAGAGGGAAGTGACGGTGGTCTAGTGGTTAACAATACGAACTGACGATCTGGTTGTCTCAAGTTCATATCCAGTTCATTACACAAAAATCACTTTCTCTTAGGATGTTGGCAATCTTCACGTGATCCCTAATTTCTTTCTAGAATAAATTTTGACTAGAAAACTATAACGGAAAACAATGCCAATAATAGAATCTTCGGATCCATACGTAGTACAATGGGGAAAGGAGTGGCTGGTTACTTTTAATGCATCTAAAACCAAGCTTCTCTCTTTACATCATCAACATTCTAATCCACATTTGTCATCAATTGAAATGAATGGCTCTCGTCTTCAGGAGGCCTCAAGTTTTGACAAGCTTCTGGGCTTGACCATTACTCCTGATCTTAAATGGAACACGTATATCAAATCTGTTGCCAAGGCCGCTGGAAAAATGGTGGGATCTTTCTATCGATCCAGTAGATATCTCACTGCTGATGCTATTCTCTACCTATATAAGAGCCAGGTACGTCCAAGGATGGAATACTGTTGCCACATCTGGGCAGGAGCTGCTAGAAAGGACTTGTCCTGCCTTGATAGAGTTCAAAATAGACTTCGTAGCCTCGTAGGAGATGTCCTTTTCTCCTCCTTGCAACCTCTATCTCACAGAAGAGATGTTGCGAGTTTGTCTCTGATGTATCGTTATTTTCATGGAAAGTGTTCAACTGAGCTTCAATCTATGGTCCTCCCTCACCAAACTTTCACAAGAAACACTCGTCTAGTTGTAAACACTATCAATAATTTCCCCCACTCTTTATCTGTGCCTAAACCTAAACGTAGATTCCATGAACAAAGCTTCTTTCTTAGAACTGCACGCCTGTGGAATTGTCTTCCGTTTTCCTGCTTTCCGGCTGACTACAATATGGTTGTGTTCAAGTCTAAAGTAAATAAGTTCTTGATAAGCCGTTCCATATAAGTTATTAAATTTACCAAATTTTCATTACTAATGATTACTATATTGACCAATTTCTACTGTACACTCTTTAACCCTTATCCTTGAGTGGCCTCTGGGCCTTGATAATGTGGTGATGCCTTTGTAAAAAAAAAAAAAAAATATGACAATGATTAGACAAAGAATGCAGATTTGTAGCCGAATAGTGAACTCTCACAGAAAATAAGCAGACCAGAAAGGCATTAGAACATTTTTAAAGTCCTAATAATTAAAGGGTTTATTTGTAAATAACACTTATGATGAGGTATCATAATTATTGGTGATTGAATGATTTCAATATTTTTTCCAGATTCCAACACAATTACAGATCCCCATTATTTTAAAATCTCTGAATCTTTACTTTAATTATTATTTGGAAGTCGTCAGTTGTCTAAACCTGGATATAATGCTGTAGTTACAGGTTAACATAAACGCACACATTGCATGCAGAGACAGTCACAAAGTAACAAAAAAGGAAAGAAATTTGATTCACTTTTTTCTAGTTGAAATATGAAGTGCCTTCAATAAGTTTCCAGATTTTTTTTTGTACAGGCATTTAAAATTGTCGAAGACTCTTGAAAATTCAGTATGTTATTGCTATACAGCTTATGAGATGACTGACCAATTTTTATGATTTTCAGGTTCAAATCAACAGCTATAGCAGGGATTTGAATACATCCTACTAAAGCCTAATTGTCAGCTGGTGAATTTCAAAAATGCAATCTGGATGTGAGGATGTTTTAGAAGAATGATCTACAATAAAATTCTGTTTTAAACTTGAAAAAAAATGTCACAGAAACGTATAAAATGCTTCAGACTGCTTTTAGACCATTTTACATGAATCGAGTATCGGTTTTTCAGTGGCATTAGAGATTCAAAGAAGGCAGAAGTCTGTGAGAGGTGTGAGAGGAGTAAGGAAGTCAGAACAGCAGAGCTGATTGGTCAAATAAAGAATTTCATGGATAAGGACCGTCAGGTGTCTATAAAGACATTAAATGCACAGTTTGATGTTAGTGTAGGAATTTTACACACAATTATTCATGAGGTTGCGTGAAGTTTGTCCCAAGGGTGCTCCATCCTAGTTGCAGACTATTTGACCAAGGTGGACATAAAGGCAGTTCCTCACTTTCCCTATGGTTCAGACCTTATTCCCTGTGAGTTTTGGTTCTTTCCTAAGTTCAAGGCTATTGTTATCAGACAATTGAGGTGATGAAAGAGGCTGTGACGAGGGTTATTGGCACACTCACACAAGACGATTCCCATGGAGGCTTCCAGAAGTTGTTGGAATGATAAAACAAGTGCATTGCAGCTGGAGGAGATTACTTTGAAGGGAACTAGAGTTTCATGTGTGTACTATCAATAAAAATGCCCATACAAAAAGTCTGGAAACTTATTGAAGGCACCTCATAAAGACGTTTATTAACGGTACTTTCCAACAATGTATTGCATCTTGTTTTAAGTCTTTTAGTTTGCCATGCAGTTGACAAAACCCTGCTTTAAAAATCGCTTACATCACCATGTGGCCACACATCTATCTCATGTTAGCACACTTTGCCAGTACTCTCACCAAAAGAAAGTGGTAGTAGGCAGGCAGGCTTGAACCCATACCGTGAAGGAGGAAAAGAACGGGGGGGGGGGGCAGAAAAAAAAATGATATCTTTGCTCATCGCCAAACCAGAAGTGATGAATGTTTAAATTAAGCCTAGTCAATTGAAAAGAGGGGATGACTTTCAAAATTATCCGCCAAAAAGCGACCCCTCCCTGTAGAAAAGGGCCCAGTTGAGGGTGAATGAATTAATGTTTTTGTCCAATTTTTCAATATTTGTCATCCGAAGGGTCGAGCTTCAAACCAATACTGATCTTGTGAAAATCAGTTGTCAAGGTCGAAAGTTTTGAGCAGACATACAAACATACATACATTTAAACAGACAGGTGAGATTTATATCATAAGTGGATTTGCAATAATATAATTTAAGTGGTATTTTGTTTACAGGTGAATCATTGTTCTTCTTGGAAAGATTTCAATCCCTAATTATATTTTGTAGTTTCTGGATGAGAGAAAAATGTGAGATGACCTCAAAGAATATTTACGCAAAAGTTTTTGGCCATCTTACAATTTCGATCTTCTCCTCTTTTTTCCGCTCTGTTGCGAGAAAAATATTTGAAAATCCGCCACTATCACAAAATTATTTTTAGCAATAGATTTTTGTTTTTTGGTGTGAATATTGCGAAAAATCTTGCATAAAATTGTGTAATCTTTATAGCAGGAATTTCCAAAGATACAGTGATGGAAATAATAGTATGAATTTGAGGGGGGGGGGGGCATTAGTAAAGGAAGTTCGAATTGCAAAACAGATCATTTCCACAGCAGAACATTCCAAAATATTCAAAGCATCTTTACAATTAACCAATACATAGTAGTCCTAAAAATGAGTAATCAAATCAAAATATAATGCTACTAAACCTTGTGTCTAGAAGCTTTCTTCAAATTTTGATGAATATGTGAAAAGGTGGGGGGGGGGCATCAGTAGAGGAAATTTGTATTGCAAAGCAGGTCATTTTAACAACAGAATATTCCAAGTATTCAAAGCATATCTTTACAATTAACCAATTATGTGGTAGCCCTTAAAATGGGCAACATAAAGATGGGATCGGAATCGATCAGGAGAATCAAATTAAATTTCATATCAAAATATGATGCTACTAAATCTTGTGTCTAGAATCCTTCAAATTTTGATCAAAATCCATAACATTGATTTGGATTCTAGAAAATGTCTGAGAAGCTTCAGGAAAACTTGGCAATGAATTTTCTTATTTGGGCATAATCTGATGAAAACACAGAAATAAGCATAATTTTGGTTTGAAACAAGATTTTTCGGTTCTTGTCCAGAATTCCTCCAAATTTTAAAAAAAAAAAAAAAGAAAAAAAAATTTAAAAATATGTATGATGCACATACCCATGATGAAAATATCATATTCTAAAAATCACGTAAATTGATCAAGTAGTTTTATTTCTAGATAAGAAAAGCAAATTTTATGAGTAACAGAAGAGCATCCATCTTGTCCGCTATTTTAAAAACAATGTAAAAAAAAAAGGGGGGGGAGAAAACTCAATTCAAACTTGCGACATTTATGTTATAACTAATGGGGGTACCAGGCGTTGCCCAGGTGTTTGTAGGTGTAAAAGAATAAAAATGAAAGTGAAGGCATAAAAGAAAGTGAAAGAAAACACGAGATCTAACCGTGATGCTACGAGGCCATAGAAAGTGAAGTGTTTAAATTTAGCGATGTGAATGAAAAAGTTGACTTGCAGAAACGAACGTTGGCTGGAGGCCAGTTCAGCTTCCGCCGTTTCATTTATTTGTTTGTTTCCCCACAGTGTTGGGGAAAACCAGCTCGCCGCAAAAAGGGAATGTCCAAATGAATAGCAATTGTTTGATAGGAGTTTCCCCCAACACTGATCAAAGCTGATTGCTTTCTGGACGTAGAAACTGCCTTTGCTTTCGATTTAGTTTCACTTTTATACGAAAAACACAAACACGCGAGAGGAAGGAATAGCGTGAATTTTATAAAAGCCGATCAAAATAAATGTAGATACGACATTTCTTCGCAAATCGTAGATATTATGATTTAGGGAGTATATAAAAAGTTCTAAAGAATAGTACCCCCCTCCCTCGCCGAGAATCTGGCGAAAAAAACCTTTGCTGGACATACAAAAGCGCGTGTGGCTGTTTTGTATATATATATATATATATATATATATATATATATATATATATATATATATAGAGAGAGAGAGAGAGAGAGAGAGAGAAAGAGAGAGAGAGAGAGAGAGAGAGAGAGAGATGCCTACGAATTCCTATTAATCATTTCAAAATAATTTTCATTATAAAAATAAAACTAATTTATGAATTTACATAATTTTTGGAATATATATTTTTATTTTATCACAGGGATGTATTAATACATCATAGAGATTGTCTTTATTTTTGGTTTTTAATAAAGGAAATTCTGAACACTCATTCATCTGTAATTGTATGCAACGTTTCTTTTTCTTATAAAACATGCTTTCTTTTTCTGCCGTCATTCCACCAACAAAGATCAGCGGTAACACAAATACTTGACTTGAGACGACATTCACCCAGAATTGGTTGAGCTGCTCCTTCCATACAACTCACAGCAACATGGATGAACACAGACTACACACGATAATCCGCAGTGGCAAATATAATGATGGGCAGTCAGTCCCAGGACTAGAGCTTCAGCTGGCCTCCAGGATGTCTTCGCCAATCTTACTGTGGTACTGGAGTTATTGATTCATGGAACATAGTCAAACCAGCAAAGTTTCTTCTTTAAAAGAGATTGGTTGAGGGGGGAGGGGGGCTGCACTGCAATTTAAGTACTGGAGATTAAATGGTGTCAGCAACCCTGCAGAATTCAGCAAGGGTAATAACTTACAATTGAATTTTAAGAAGCATCTTATCCACTACACTACAGGTCCTTGCGGACAATTATAGTATGAATTTTGGGGACCTTAAATCTATTTTTGTTGTATTAAGTTGCAAGTTAAACTGTTCTGGAGCTTGAATGTTCAATCCTCAGAGCGGATGAGACTAATTGAGAATTACTTAGGATTTTCATGGCAAGTGCTCGTCTGAGCTCCAATCTATGGTGCCCCCCTTGACAAACTTTCATGAAAAACACTCACCTAGCTCAAACCACTATCAATAATTTCCCTACTCTTTATCATTGCCTTAACCTAAACATGGATTCCATAAACAAAGTTTCTTTCTTAGAACTGCACTCCTGTGGAACTCTGTTCCACTTGATTACAATTTGGTCGTTTTCAAGTCCAACGTAAACAAGTAACTCAATTTACCAAATTTCCATTACTAACAATTACTACGATATTAACCCATTGACTACCGTACATTTTTTAACTCTTATCCTTGAGTGCCTTCTGGGCCTTGATAAGTGGTGATTCCTTCGTAAAAGAAACTAAAAAAAAAAACTTCAATCCAGTAATGACTGATGCTACCCTTGTGGATTTAAACAAAAGAAAAGGGGTTTTATTTGCCAATTTCCCCGAGTTCGATAGAAAGATTCTCTAATCCAACAAGAAGAAGGTCAAAGGTTACATCAATCAAAACGTTATGCGAATAACACTCAAGATGAGAACAGTAGTCCGAATAAACCAAATAATGCAAATGATGAATTTTATTTCATTTGTAATGAAAGCTATTTCTGAACTGAAAAGGGTCATCACAATCGAAATCTGGATAGTGCGAAGAGAGGAGTGTTATAGAGTTATTGACAACTTTGCATGTTGTATAGAAATTTGCTTGCAATGTGGAAGTAAATATTGAACAGCGATAAAACTAAGATTGTTCATGACTGAAACTTGTTGGACAAGTTAGGTCTAGACTGAAGTTTATTTGTTTCTGAATTTTTTAGGTGAGGATTTATTATTGGGATTACTGTCCTCGGTAAATTACAAGTTACTAAAACTTCTACCCAGTTATGGCTGATAGTCTGAGAGCATGCTACTCTCGTGAATTAAATGAAGGGTTCCATTCGAAATTACATGCAGATTCTAGAGTTCAACAGAAAAATTCCAGTTCGACAGAAACATTCCAGACAAGATTCACCTGAAGAAGGTCGGAAGTTACTTCGACCGAAACGTTATGCGAATAACACTAAAGATGAGAACAGTAGTTTGAATAATTCAAATATGAATGACAGGTACTACCACTCCTGATTCAGAGTGAACCTGGAAATAACACCAACTATGGAGTGACTAAACTTCCTGAAATACAAAAACTGAGGCTTCCTCACTAATGTTTCACAAGCTGGCAGGTCTTGCAAAACAGCTGCTGGAATAGGAAGCTGTATTACAAGGAGGTATGAAAACAGCGAATTGATGAAGACCACTGAACTAATGAATCAAACAAAGGATTGGTTGGTTGTTTTTGTTTTACAGCATATCAACCCTTTTCGGGTTATTTAATGCCAAATCCAGTTATTTTGAAGAAAAGATTTTTAATAGTATATATTTTTTTTCAAGTCAGTTTCTATTTAACCCATAGTTGGGACCCTAACAGGTACTACCACTCTGGGTCAGAGTGGACCTGGGAGCAATGGCAATTAAAGGGTGGCTTCACACTCCCCAAAGCCCGCAAGCTGGGGCCTCACCATTGGATATAGTTTAGGCCATATCCAGAACCTGGAACAAAGGAAGCAGGGCATAAATCATACAATTCTGAAGAACACATGCCATAATAGTGTTTATAGAAAAGACTACAACTAGCAACATCACGTCTGAAAGAGAGGATTCAAAAAAGAAGAAAGGTGGGAGGGCCACTCAAATTACAGATACATTTCTGCACCTTATCAAGAACCTCCAAGATGGGACAGAGATTCACCAGCCCAAATATAACAATGGTACTCCATACATGGTCTGATAGATTTGTAGAGATAAAAAGTAGGGTTGTAGAAAACACTTTGACCGAGAGTGTTTGGAAAAGATTAGCGTTGTGGTATTGCTATGACAAATAACACCCTAGCTTAAAGCTCATCATTTAAACTCTTCGTCTTAACATTCACAGGCAACATGAATTAGAACAAATACATTGATACATTGAGGACATTGCCAAGACTGCTGCAAAGAAGGTGAACTCCCTATACCATGCTAGAAAATTACTCACACTAGAGAGTATCTTAAATATTTACAAAGCCACAATTCGCCCATGCATGGAGTATTGTTGCCACATCTGGGCTGGTGCATCTACTACTAGTTTCTCACTCTTAGATAAGAGTTCAAAGGAACCTTAAATCTAATAGGTCCCACACTATGAGCCAAGCTCCAACCTCTGTCCCATCACTGCAATGTTGCATCACTGTGCCTGCTTCACAAGTACTTTAATGGAATGTGCTCTGATAAACTTATAGCACTTGTGCCCTCTCAACATACATACTTCCAACTCGACAAGCAGCAAAATCTCACTCCTTCACTGTTGAGGTCCCTAGGTGCCTGAAAGCCTTCTACTCTAATAGTTTCTTCTCTCAAACTGCTAGAATTTGGAATTTCCCTTCCCGTTTCACTGTTTGTACTAACCTGCTAAAGTGAACAGATTTCGCTGCTCAACTCCCTACAGGGTCCTGTTAGACACAATCCCAAATAGTAGCCCCTTACATTCCAAGTGGCAATACACCTTGTTTGTGCAGAAAAAAATGTAAAAAACAGTCCCAGGTTTAAGATATAAATGGCGCTATTACTACTATTAAAATAATTTTAAAACATTTTAAAAAGCCATATTATTTTTATAAAGTAACTAATCTTCAAATGGGACATACTGCAATTCGAGCCTAATCAGATTATGAATTCACAAATTACAATTATTTTAAACTAGAAGATGTACCCGGCGTTGCCCGGTTTTAATTATGTTAAATTCCTTTTTAAAAAAAAAGGGGGGGGGAGAAAGTGAGACAGGTGCGTGTGAGTACTATGTTTTTTTTCTAAACAGTTCACTTCTTGTAAGTAAAAAAGAAAAATACTCAAGCTGAAACCGAAATCAAAACACAGCAAGTCAAGTATGTTAACCATGAAACCAGTTTGCCAAGATCTTTAAAAAGTGTTTTCAAACCTTGTGAAACAGTTGACAAACAGATAAAAATCCCAGTGTAAATTTTTCAATTTTGACCCGTTAGCAGTCCCCTTTTTTTTCTTTTTTTTTTTTTCGGATAAAAACCGATTAAAAAGTTTTCCACATGTCTGAATACTCTAGATACAAAATTTCAAGTTTGTAGATAAATGAATTATCATCACAAGTTGAAGTTGGAAAGAATTTCACTATATTTGTAACAGAGTGCGTATGCAAATACCGAGCCGTACAAAATGACATCATAAGGAAAAAGAAAAAGACTATAAAAAGGAGAGAGAGTATGTCAGAGACGTGGATGACGTCACAGCTGTAACAAAAAGGAGAATGAGGAAATAAATGTTACAAAAAAAAAAAAAATAAAAAAATAGGAATCGAGTTATTTGTCCTATGTTCCTTTGCGATTGAGTCTACAACGTGTGGGTTCTGGATGTCTAAATGTTATGCATGTGTAAAAAGGTGCAATAACGTGACATTTCAGAGCTCTACAGACAAATTTATCTTTAGTCGACTTTTTACAACTAAATATTTTCGTTTACTAGCCAAATAGAAACGTTAAGAGCCAAACCCATATGATTTTTGGAATATGACATCTTCGTTCTGTGACGTGCATCATATTTTTCTGCATTGTTTTAATAAGTGTAATTCTGAATATACAACAAATTTTATGTTGATACTTGAAGCTATAAACATTGTAATTTCTTCAGATATTTTTTTAAACAGCCTTCAATAAAAAAAAAAAAAAAAAGTATATTCTATTAAACTTTTATTGTTTAAATAATTTAACTTCGTTTTATTTAAAAACAAAAAAGTTGAAAAGATATTTTTCATTCAGTAGTGAGCTTTGGAAGATTGTCCGTGAAAGAATTGTAAATCGCCAAAAGATAAGCGTTTCATTATTTCAGTCGCCACTTTGAAAAATCACTCGCAAATGTGACGGTTTCACTCGCAATGTAGAGCCCTGTATTTATCCATTTTTCGCAGACTAAATTCTCTTGTTTATGATACTTAATAAGAACGCATTTAACATGCCCATTTCAGTATAATGGAATATCCCAGGCATCTTAAAAAATAACTTTCTAGGCTTCTGTGTATTTGTTTTGAACTTAAGTTAGTTCAACATTTGAGGATTATTTACTAAGTTGCTGAGGAAATTACCTCAGGTTCATTGATGATGGAAAGGATAGAGGACACGCTTATGTTCAGAACCTTGTTTGTTATTCACCAAGACTGGTGGGAACCAAGCCGATACTAACCTACTTTGTTTCACTCGCAATGTAAAGCCCTGCTAACGGTAATAATATTTAAAATAAGACTATAAGTGTAATGCCAGTTCATATGTAAGCATGACAGGCAATACTTCTTATAGTACTTTGCAAGTAAAAATAGACTTTAATTAAAAAGAAATAATATACCCTCTCTGTTAAGTCTCCCTATCACCACTTTTCTTATAATGTACACAATAATAAGCAAGATCACTTCAGAGCTATATAAATGCCGGTATTTTTTTTTTTTTTTTATGGAAGTCACCACTTATCAAGGCCTAGAAGTCACTCGGGGATAAGGGTTATTGGGTGTACAGTAGTCAATGGGATAGTATTGTAGTAATCGTTAGTATATGAGATTTGATAAAGTGTCTTACTTAAGGGGGCGGTTCATCAGGAATTTGTTTATGTTGGACTTGAAGACATCTAAGTTGTAGTCAGGTGCGAAACAGGCAGACGGAAGAGAGTTTCACTGGCGTGCACTTCTAAGAAAGAAGCTTTGTTCATGGAATCTACGTTTTGGTTTTGGCACAGTTAAAGATTTCCTAGATGACATGTTTGATTGGATCGGCTAAAAACTGGAATCCAGAAGTAGGTTTGATGAAAAGAAATCTTTTAGTGACTTGTATAAAATAATAAGGTAAAGTAAAATATAAGAATTATGTTATGACAAAACATATTTTGTTTGGTTTAAATAAATTATTTTTATAACTCACTAAAAACGCTACCTTCGTTACACCTCGTTTCCATTTCATTGTTTGAATCGATCATGTCACAAGCCGATAAAAAGTTATGGTCTAATGTATAATTAAAAATACGTTCAGCATGTCATAATCGTAAAAAAAAAAAGTTTTAGAGCTTTTACATATCGAACCATCATCTGATCTTCATGTTTATCAAGAAATTAGATTATTTGGTATTTATCCAACCCTATTCCTCCACAGCAGGAAGATATGACACTAGGGTCAGAAAATGGAATTGAAGAGCCAGCGTCCCAGAGAAGGAACATCCTGGTCTGTAAAAAAAAAAAAAAAATGCATGGACAGCCCCATCGGCACTCCCTGGTAGGGAAGCCTCAGGTGATTAGCAATAAACTAAACCCTTCTCGAAGAGAGAAGATAAAGCCTGGGAAGGTGAACCTGCTAGAACTGCACAAGATCAACAACATGGTGCAATCAAAAGGGAAAAGGACATTTCCGAATTGGCATAAACTTGATTTTTGGTGCTGAAGGCAAAACTGCCACAGCTGTGTATATCATTAAGACGGAAGAGAGTCATGCACTTGCTCAATTTCTTTTCTTTCTTTTTCTCGACCACATGGAGAGAAAGAAGAAAGAGATTTTCAGGATATCTTTCTGTGGTTAACTATGGTGGTTTAACTGGATTGCTGTCTGTTAAGCCTTCTTCCTTTAGGTCTCTTTGTTGCTGTTATTTTTAGTTAAATTATATGAAACATAAATAACTGGTGATGTTTTAATTTTATAGGTCAAACCAGACTCAGAGTTTGCAGCAAACGGTATCCGGTATGATTCAGTTCCTGATAATTTTTCCTGTTTTAGATCGCTTACCCTTTGTGGTTTATCGAATTTTGCACACATTTTTTATTTTATTTATTAATTAAATTGTTAGATGGGAGTATAAAATAGTTAACAGAGCCTCTCCCCCACCTCTCAATGTTAAGAATGGCTTTCTAAATCTGCAGTTTACTGATTGTGCTGAAATATAAGATGTCTTCAATAAGTTTCCAGACTTTTTTCGTGCGGGCACTTTTATTGATAGTACACACATGAAACTCCAGTCCCCTTCGAAGTAATCTCCTCCAGCTGTAATGCACTTGCTGTATTGTTCCAACAACTTCTGGATGGTCCCATGGGAATCCTCTTGTGTGAGCGTGTCAATGACCCTCATCTCAGCCTCTTTCATCTCCTCAATTGTCTCATAAAAGCAACCTCTAAGGTTTTCCTTGAGCTTAGGGAATAACCAAAAGTCACAAGGAGCTAGGTATGGACTATAGGGAGGGTGAGGAACTGTCTCACCTTGGTCAAATAGTCTGTGACAAGGATGGAGTTGTAAACTGGTGCACTGTCCTGGTGAAAATACCACTGACCCGATTTGAAGAGTGTTGGCCTTTTCCAACGGAATATCTTCCTGAATTCCCTTAAAACCTCAGCATAGTATATTCCTTGTTGACTGTCTATTCAGTGAGGACTCGGTGCATGTATATCATACCCGTGCTGTCAAAAAAAAGGGGGGGGGTCATCATAAGTTTCTGGGTGGATTTGCTCTGTCTGGCCTTCTTGGGTCTGGGAGAGCCAGCATGCTTCCACTGGGAAATCTGTCTCTTGGTTTCTAGGTCATAGCAATAGATCCAGCTTTCATTGCAGGTCATCAGAACATCAAGAACCGCACGATCTGAATTGATCAGCTCAACCGATCATGACAATGTCTTTCTGATCTTCTCTGAGCACCCTTGAGACAAAAATTTTCAAGAATTTACGACAATTTTAAATGCCTGTACAAAAAAGTCTGGAAACTTATTTAAGGCACCACATAAAATTATTATTTAGAAAGCCATTCTTAATTGGAAAAGGAAAGGTGGGTCTGTTAACTATTCTGTACTTTCATCTATCAATTTAATAAATTTAGGAACTTGACGAAACTCTAACCCGAAATTATATTACGGGTAACTTAAGATCAGAAACTCAATCTGACCAAACTTTTTTGTTGTAAAATCGAAAATTGGTTAAAAAAAAAAAAAAAAAAAAAAAAAAAAGTAGCCCCTCCAAAAACACATAATTTATCTCATATAGCAAAAAAAAAATTTTTAACGCTAGTATGAACGAAAATGGCAGATCATTTTACGTTAAATCTATATGCGAAACCGATCCCCCACTTTAAATTCTGATTTTTTTTTTTTTTTTTTTTTGCCAAATTTTTCAGGGTGTTTATTGTTCACACGTGATCGGCTAAAAAAAAAAATAAAATCGTATTGGAAGGGATAATCTAAACGTGTTAATCTACAATAATACCATATTATTATAGAAATTTATAGTTTGATTTTCAAAATATAAACACGAAATGTACAAATTACACTGCACAACAAAGAATAAAGACTTTTTAAAAAAAATTCTTTTTAATCATTTTCTTAAGATGGTTGACGCTTTTGCTCGTTCAGAGTTCATTTAAAACTTAATTAGTGACATTATTTAACGAGAAATAAATTCATTCGGTATTTGTAGAATGGGTAGCCAGCGAATCTTAGTACTTACTGAGTCAGTTCCGAGTATCGATAGAGATGCCAGTCAGTCCTGGAAACGGTAAAGCAGTTTATGATTTGACCCCCCCCCCCCCAAAAAAAAAAAAAAACTGTAAAAAGGCAGACGACACTAGCATGTTAAGGCTTAGATTAGGACAAAAATAATTTTTAGCCTCATAAAAAAAAGAACGTTTTTAAAAACCTTTATAAAAAATAAACATAATAAAAAAAAGAGGGTGGTAGTGGTGGTGGTGGTGGTGGTGGTTTCATTTCGGTCAATTTGGAACCGACTCGGGATTTTCCGTTAACGATCGGAGAAACCGACTTCGTAAATACTGCAATCCTCTGAATTCCTTACAAGTACCAAAATGTTGTTTTTAGGTGAGGGGGGGGGGGGTAAAAGATGTAAAAAACAAAAAAAAAACAAAAACATTATAAACACAAAAATGATATCAAAAATATTTTTTTTTAATTAGGGATCGTTGACGTTGGTCACGTGACGATCACAATTACCGTGACAATAATATATATATATATATATATATATATATATATATATATACACACACACACACACACAGCGACGCGTAAACAAGCCACCCCCTCTCCTCTTCTACCGACCCTCCGCAGTGTGACTAATAATAATCGATATATTAACCTCAACATAATCTTTATTTTATTCTTTTATTCAAAGTTATATTTTATTGTTTATCAAACTAGGAATCATTTCTTATGTTTGTTTTACAAAGTAATATATATATATATATATATATATATATATATATATATATATATATATATATATATATATATATATATATATATATATATATATAAAAATATGAAGGAATTTCTCCAAAGAATGTTTATTTCTTTTTCCAGAGGGAAAGAGAAGGCAGAGAGATAGATAGGTATCTAGAAACAGATATATTTTCATGTATTCACATAAAATATTAAGGAGATATAATATTTTATGTTATCAATTTTTAATATTTAGATGGAGATAAATAAAATATATGTGCGATGACAATTAAGCGACAGAATCTTCCGACTGAAAATATCTCCTGATAACATTTTAGATAGATTATCTACTAAAGGAAATGCAACTAGCTATACCTAGCCAGCATTGCTCGGGAGTGTTTAAATTTATTTATTATTATTATTATTATTGTTTAAGATCTAAGTGCCACTTACGTTATCATGCTGAAATAATAACGTTATTTTGAAAGCCATTCTTAACATGAGGGTTGTAACTATTTTCTACTTCCAGCTAACAATTAAAAAAAAATGTCGTGAAACTTGAACTTGAAAATAGTATTTTAACAAAATAGCACGGTAAAATAAGTGCATAAACACTAAAATTTAATTATTGTTAAAAAAAGGGGGGGGCGTACTTATGCAGAAAAGGTACCGTGCTGAAATAATAACGTTATTATTAAGAAACTCGTTCTTAACATGGGAGGGTTTTTTGTAACTATTCTATACTTTCACATTACAAGTTAATAAACAAAAAAATACCGTAAAAAATTGAACTCTACTTGAAAATACTATATAAAAAAAATTCACGGTATCTTCTCTGCATAAGTACGAAAAAAAAATAAGGTTTTAAAACTTAAATGTAATTATTACGATATCGTTTGGTCATTAACTTATTTTGGTGCTTGTTGTGACAAATCAATTTTTTAAAATATTTTTGTAACAAAATATTCCGTACTATTGCCGTGTTGAAAATAGTAACACATCCAAAAATTACGAAAATTCATCTAGTAGAACAACTATTGTGTTTTTACTTAAAAAACAAAAAAAGAAAAAAATAGTCTTTTTCGCCATAGACAACCAATATTGCAGCCGTGAACAAGTAATCTAAAATATTCGTTGTGGGTTATGTCCCCCTGTGTGTGAACTTTTACTGTCTACTTTATAACGCCTAAGAAAAATGCAATTTTACCCAATTTTCCGTAAAAATTACTTTTAAGTATAAATAACTTTCTATTTGAATTTTCGTAATTTTGGGATATGTTACTATTTTCGACATGACAATTAAGTACGTGGTATTTTTTTTTGCTTAAAACGACATATTAAAAAAAAATCGATCCATCGACTATTTTAAGAACCGCTTATTTTCAATTCGACAGTTTAAATCGGGGATTTTTAGTTTTAAATCAAGAGAACGAGAAAAGTTTATTTTTAGTTTTGAATGAAAATGTGTTTTCACAAGCAGTTTACTGAAAATTTTTCAAGATTTGATTTTAGTTCAAGTCATTGTTTTTACGATGCTTATTCAAATTGACACTTAATGGCGACAATTAAAAGTAAACAAAATACAGAAAAGTCTGTATGAACGACGACTCGATCAAATAGTATTTTTCAAAACTAAGAAAATCAAAATTTACGATTTTATTACTAAACTATTTTGAACAGTAGGTCTCATGGGGTCCCAAAATAAATAAGGTTGAGAAACCAGATTTAAATGCTTCCAAATTGTTATCTTTACGATTAGTGTTTCCACTTCACTTCCGGTTGCTTCTTCGTTTCTACTTGAATTTTTACGGTATATTTTATTAAATTGTTGGGTGAAAGTACAGAATAGACAAATGAAGCCCCCCCCCCTCTTCCTCATGTTACCAAGGGCTTTTCTAAATAATAACGTTATTAAGAAAAGCCATTCTTAATATGGAGAGAATGAGCCATTGCAATCGAAAGTGAAGGGGAAACTTTAAATCGTAAAGAAAATCCCAAACTATCTTCAACTTTCGAAGGGCAATATGTCCAGATGATCTCAAAGGATCCACAAAAATAACTTTCGCAGGGCCTAATTCTTTTATTTCTGTTTGTCAATTTTTAACAAGATTAAAATGGCTGACTTGTTTACGAATAATCCGAAATGCATTATGGAGGACTTAATTTTGTAATCAGATTATTTTCTAAAATGTGTTTTTATTTGATTTCTGGGTTAAATTCAAACAACCCCCCACCCCCGATGCTTGATGCATGCGGGCCTGTCAGACTAAAATAAATTTTAAAAAAATCATTAAAAAAATGTATCCAAAAGTCCCCAAAAGTTTTATTTACGATTTACTGAAAAAAAAAAAAAATTCTGAATTCAATAAATGATCGATTAATAACAAAAAAAATCCAAGTCATATAGTTGCGATAAACACATACTTCTAAAGATAATAAAACCAGAATCCTACATCAAAATGGGGAAATATCGGTACATATGAAGAGAAGGTACCGTGCTATTTTTTTAAAATTTTTATATAGTTAAGTTAAATTCAGGTTTTACAGCAGCTTTTGTTTATTAAATTGTTAGGTGAAAGTACAAAATAGTTACAAAACATCATCCTCTCCCCATGTTAAGAATGGGTTTCTAAATAATATTTCAGCACGGTATATTTTCTGCATAAGTATCAAAATCTTTTTGGGTGGAAGAAACTAAATAATTTTACAAAAAAAAAAAAACGAAAAAACATCAGTTATTTGATGGGGTACACTAGTTAGAGTATGAGACTCTTGGGGGTCAACAAAATCCACTACTATTGACCTAATAAAGAAGACTAAAGAGAGGGTGGGGATAAATCTCGGTTGCACGTTTCCCCTTCTTTTTTTTACCCCCCCCCCCTTTTTACATGCAATTTGGTTTATTGCGTGAATAACAGCCGAATAATTAAAGAGGTTTGAATATTTAAAAAAAAATGGAAAATAGTGTCATTGTAGATGTTATTCACTCATCATAAGCATTTTTAGTTTGTTTATTATTTTTTTCTTTAAGTTTATTTTCATTTGCTTAGGAATTTCTTATGTGTTTTTAGTCTCCCAACCCGCGCCTCGGGGTGGGGGTCGATCTTTAGTCAGTCTGTGGTTCCCTCGTGGCCAATTCATTTTACTGGTAAACAACAAAGAAAGGAATTTGTTAACAATTTTCTTTAAGTTTTAGTTTAAAAAAGTTAATCAATTTCATTTTTTTTTTTTTTTTTATTCTCTGGACGAAGAATTCAGAAATCATTTTCGTAAACTTAAATCCTAGTTTGTTTTTATTCTCGCAAGAAAAAACAAAATGTGTTTATTTATTCGTGAACGATTTTAGATATAAAATTGTGGAACCATTTGTGTATGTGTGTGTATGCGTGAATCATATTTTTTTTTATTTAATAATAATCGAATATTTAATTTTTGTAAAAAAAAAAATGCAATAGTAAGTACATCTACAGTTTACGAACCATGCTATTTTTAGATCGGCTTTTCACGTGAAATTTAAGTTTTTACTGTATCTTTTGTTGTTAAATGTTACTATCGGAATATCCTCGCCTAAAAAAAAAAACCCGTCCGTGTCCAAACTTAAACACCGAACCGGAACTCGAAAACGAAATCTATTATTATTACGAGAAAAGATGTATTTCCCCTGTTAATATTTTAGTAAGAACGAATTACTATTTTGGAAAAAAAAAATTATTTCCGATAAAATAAATAACAGTAGACACGCACAAATGCACACTTGCACACCCCCTCATTTTTTTTTTTTTCACTTTTTTATACCAAATAACCCCCCCATTTTTTTTTCAATATTTAGAGATTTGAAAAAGGGTGCTCACTTCCTAAATTTTAGTCCATAGGGCTCACAAGAGAATGAATATTTTATTTTGCATATTATTCGCCATATTTCTATAACCAGGCCGAGTTCATACTGAATTTCATACATTTTTTTTGTAATTATATCATATGTAGTTTCTGATTTTTAGCCAAGATATGCACTCACACACATTTGTTAAGATTTTATTTTATATAAATAGATTACTTACATTTTTTTGTTGCTTTTTTTTATGTATTTTGCCTTTTCATGAAATTAACAAAGGTAGTGGCAAGTCTAAGAACAAGAAAATCGGTCGAAAATGTAATGTTTTACTAGTATTGTCAAATTCCACCTCAACAAGCAATACTTAACATTTTAAAGTGCTTGACAACTTCTACAGAATTTGAACCGAAGTGATTTTTGATGGGTGGCCTGACCGGCTTATTATGAAAAGGATATTTACTTTCATTTTATTTTAGTAAGAAAGATAACGAAATAGTAATTCGTTAACAGGGGAAATACATCTTTTCTAGTAAGAATAAAAATAAATTTTGTTTCGTTTCGTTTTCGAGTTCCGGTTGTGTTTAAGTTTGATGGACGTGGACGATTTTTTTAGCTGTGATTTTGGTCAGGGTATTCCAATAGTCACATTTACCTTTTTTCTTTTTTTTTTTTTTACCTAGGCATCACCACTTAAGGCCAAGAGGTCACTCGAGGATAAGGGTTATTTTTATACTCCAAAACCAAATTAGTAAATTCAAAATAGAACAAAAAAGTATTTTTACAACCTAACCCAGCGTAGTATAAACACTCCAACCCCCCCTATGTTAAAAATGGCTTTCGGAATAAACACTCCCAACCTCACCAATCTCCATACTAAGAACTACTTTCGAAGTTGGGGGGGGGGTATTGAATACCCCGGGTATTCCGAAAGCCGTTCTTAATATGAGGAGGTAGAGGGTGTTTATTTTATGCTGGGTTAGATCGTAAAAATACCCCCCCCTTTTCCCCTGTTTTGATTCATTCAATGAAGTTTTTGTTTCGTTGTTTTTAGTTAAAACAGGACATATTGAATTATTTCTTGTTTTTATAAACAAAGTAAGGGGGGGGGGGGGAAGACAGTGACAGAGAGATATGACATACATTTAGTTTTAAAATATAAATATTTTAATTATTTATGCAATATGTCGTGATTTCTAATACAGTAATCGGCTTTATTTATTTTTAGAATCTAAAAAAAACCCTTGAAAACTATTTATTTTAGGGAGAGGAGAAAAAAAAACATTTTTAGGGACAATCCCCCCCCCCTCCCTCCTTTTTACTGTAAAAATAATGGAATCGTCCGGGGAAAAATATCGGAAACTTAGTTGGAAATTTCAGCTGTGTAAGCATTATGTTATTTATATTAGAGTAATTTAGTAAGTTTTTTTTTTTTATATATAATTTTAAGAAAAAAGGAATATACAAAATATATTAAAAAAAAAAAAATGTAGAAATTGATTTTTAAGTAACTTAACCCAATGAAATAAAGAAGCGATATTTATTTCAGATCCTCTCCCCGTTTCTATACAGATTTCTATAAAGAAATAACGCCCTATAATAAATTCATGCAGATATCGTAATAATAATAAAAAGGGTCGAAAAGTCTACAAAACTGACGATAATGATAATTTTAAAAAAATGAAACGTTAAAACAAAAAACTTCATTTAATGTTTCCTTAACGAAAGAGCAGCTCCAACCTCTCTTACGTGTCTTAACTCCTTCTAAATAAATAAATAAAAAAGACCCCTTACGGAACCAATTCGGTCAAAGATTTATAAAATAAGTTTACCTTGACCAGAGTGACTCCACTAGAAAACATCCCCGTACGACTCCCAACAAGAGTATTTGTCTGAAAATCCATTGTAACCATTTTTTTGTACAAATGACAACAGGCACCTGTTCACACTTCCTGCGCCATAACGCGATGACGTCACGATTCTCCGTGTCGAAAACCGGAAGTTAGATCACGATCCATTTTTAACTACTACGGAAGATCATATATGCCATAATAAACTATATTTTACCTCTTTTGTTGATCTATGGAATTAACTGTTATTTATTTATATTAGGGCGCTTCTACAGAATTGGGACGAGATTTTGTAGTCGATAAATGGAGTTTTCAGATAAAAACAATTGTTTCAACTGATTTTTTTTTGCCAATTCTAATAAGTTACAATGGTATCTTCCAACTTATGCCGTCGAAATTACTTGAATATAACTGAATTATTAAACAAAATAACTTTAATCGTGTTATCAGGCGAAAAATTGTCGCCATTTTGTTTAAATCAAAACGGAAAATTACCTCCCTTTCGAATTCTCCGATCGTTTTCATCAAATTCTATTTTTTATTTTCTTTAATAAATAATTTTCTACCTTATCGATTTTCGTAATTTTTGGATATAATCATCTTAAAAATAGGAGGAATACGTAGATACCATTATTTTTATGTGAAATTCAGTATTATGATTTCCGAATTTTCGTCCCAATAGTGTAGAAGCGCCTATATTAGAAATGCTTTTGAAAAAAATCAACTCATTCATCATATCATATAGGGTTATAATCACGTTGAGACAACGGTTTCTGTAAGATCATAGAAATTAAACGGCATTGAACCTGATAATTACTTAAAAGGATGACTAATACCAATACTATCAGTGATATGAATTTGTGGTCGAAAATATAAAAGCGAATAAAATGTAGAAGAAACTATTCGCATAAGCGAATGCGCATCTATTTGGTGTGTTAGGCGAGAGAATTGGGGAAGAACAGAAATTAAAAACAAAAAAATTGTAGATTGATTTAATTTGCATATGAGAGGAAGAGCGGCTATAAGAAGGACGCATTAGGAAGGGCAGAAAGTTGAGTGTGTGATAGCTGAGAGAAAACACAAGAGAGAGAGCAGGTGTTAGGAGGAGTTCTGTCAGTTTTCCATTTGGGATTACAGACTACAGAGTTGGTGTGAATTACGCCATTAGTGAAGAAAAGTTCTGCTTTTTTTTTTCGGGAGGGGGGGGGGGGTTATAGATACCTACACCCTAATTATATTTTTCCAATGAGCTAATTGTTTGCATTTTAAAGCTCTGAAACTCCACCTGTTCTTTACTTTTAATCTAAAACTTGAAGATCCCACTCCTATTTAGAGATGGTCTTACTTGATTTTGGTCCTAAGCAAACCGGAAAACAGTGAGTGTACTCAACGTTTTGCTTTTTTTCTTTAGTTAAATTTATTGTTTCTTTTTCTTTCCTTTGCATCATCACACTATTTGCAGATAAAAGTTTGTTCATTATTTGTGATAGACTAGGTTATTGTTGTTCGTTTGTTAGAAGAATGAGGACCTTTTAATTATCCTGGAGAATAGGTGAGTGTAGAGATGGCTGATAAGGCCAATATTTGCTTGAAAAGTTCTGCTACAGTGAGAATAGAGAGTGGTAGCAGATGTCGAGGGCTTCAAAGCATTGTTCTTCCTATCTTGTCTGCACTTCTTTACAGCAGCTTTTCTGTCACTTTCATATTGGTGGGCACCATTGTAAATAGTGGCCCATCACTTGGTTCTATCTGAAGCTGTCTGCTTCCATGATGACGGATCAATGTTGAAGGCCTGCAGTGATGCCTTCAAAGTTCTTTAAATAATTTTCTCTGGCCACCATGGGAGCGCTTGCTGTGTTGTAGCTCCCCAAACAGAAACCTTTTGGGCAGTCTGTAGTCTGGCATGCAGGCTACATAACGAACCTAATGAAGTTGGGTTTTCATCAGGATAGTAGGGATGCTCGGGAGGCTGACATAAGTGAGAACTTCTGATATCCTATCCTGCCAGCCTATGTCAAGCAGTTTCCTCAGTCTGGTGGTGTGGAAGTGATTTAGTGTTGGAACATTCCTAGAAGTGGGACAATTAATCAGAATCAGAATTGGAAAAATCAGAATTTTGGAGGATATCGGAGTCAGAAAAATTTGTGCTTATTTTCTGATACCAAAAACGATTCTTTTAATTGTCTTTTTTTATTTGATTTTGTTCAAAGCAAAATCATGCCACTGTTGGTAGTAATGATAAAATAATAAATATTTATTGATTTTAAAGAACACTAGAACTAAAATCTATAGATCACCCCCCCCCCCCTCCACAAGTGTATTTTTTTGTTTGAGAAAATCTCTGCACATTTAACATGCGTTTCTACGGTAATCAGGAATGAATATTTAAAGATTTATAAAGAATCAGAATCGGTAATTATATCGGAATCAGGAAAAATATTGGAATCATCCCATCACTATTTCCTAGCGTGCCATTTGTAGACGGTCCACGATTCACATCCATAGAGTAAGGTGTGGAGTATAACAACTTTGTACCTTAATCTTTGTCATGGAGGTGATGCATTGTCTGTTCCATATATTCTTATAGAATCTACCAAAGGTAGCATTTGCTTTGGCGATTCTGGAATTGATTTCATTCTAGGGTTGTAAGCCATGATTAGTTTCAGCACAGTTTCCGATGGTTAGGTGTTCTACACAAGTCTTGGAGGTGACTGGTTCTCAGTATACAGAACAAAAGATTCTTCACGTGTTGACACGAAGAAAACATATGCGAAGTTGCTACAGAAAAGGTTTCATTTTTATGGAGTAATTCTGGTTTCTGATTGGTTGGTAGCAGAATGTGAATTAATTTGATTCGTCAGTTCCTAGCAGCATCGTTTATAAATAGAATCGCCCAACTGTGCAGGATCATACCTCATTATCGATCAAAAATATTGCAACATCTGATTACATCGTTAGAGAGCGTAGATGACCTTGTCAACCGCATTGAGTCTTTGTTCCTTGATGAAAATATTAGGTTTTGAAAACGGTTTTCCTGGAACAGGTTGGTGCATCACCTTAGTCTTCTTTGTACTGATTGTGAGACCAAAGTTGTTGCAGGTTTCTGAGAATATGTCCGCACTGCGTTGCATGTCTGCTTCAGAAGAAGCGTTAATCCATAGAGTAATTATGATATAATGGTGGTTGACTTTTTTCTCTTTTTCATCCCAAATAAGATACTTGAATTTCAATTTTTTCTTAAGACTCCGTAAACTTAAGCCTTAAATTTTAGAGATTTTCTAAAAGTGAAATGGATTTAGATCAAAATTGGTATAAGCAGCCTAGACATAAGGTTTAGTAGTATTTTATGTTGATTTTAATCTTTGTAAGGGGGACATAAAAGTAGTGCCAGAACATTCTATTCGAGAATTTTTTTTTTTAAATCTGTTTATTCACCCCAAACAAGGCACAGTGCCGCTAAGTCATTAGGGGCTACTATTTGGGATCAGATTTGCAGAGATACTATGTAGGGAGTTGGACAGCGAGATTTCTGTTCAAATTACATTTGAACTTCTGTATATCAGTACAGTCAGGAAAACAGGGTCCTGGGAGGGAATTCCAAAGTCTAGCAGTTTGAAGGAAGAAGCTATTTGAGTAGAAGGCTTTACGACATTTAGGGATCTCTACAGTGTAGGGGTGAGATTTTGTAGCTTGTCTGGTTTATCTGAGGTATTTATGTTGAGGGGGTACTAGTGCTTTGAGTTCGTCCGAGCACTTACCATTAAAGCACTTGTAAAACAGGTACAGAGATGCCACATTTTGATGATGGGACAGAGGTTGGAGTTTATCCGACAGTGCGAGACCTATTAGGTTGGTGACTCTTTTTTAACTCTATCTAGGAGCTACAGACTAGTGGCAGATGCACCAACTCAAATGTAACAACAATACTCCATGCATGGGCGAATAGTGGCTTTGTAAAGATACCGGATACTCTCCAGCATGAGTAATCTTCTAGCATGGTAAAGGGAGTCCACCTTCCTCGCAACAACCTTGGCGATTGACTCAATGTATTTGTTCCAATTCATGTTTGTGAATGTTAAAACTAGGAGCTTGAGGGAAGTACTTTAAGGCAGTGTATCATTAGCCATGGCAATCAGTGGTTGAGAAGGTTTCTTGTAATTTTTAAAGTAAATAAGCTAGAAGTGTAAGCCATGTTTAGTTTCAGAACAGTTTCCGATGGTTCGTTGTTCTAAACAAGTTTGAAGAGGTAACTGGTTTGCAGTAGACAGAACAGTTTTCGATGGTTCGCTGTTACACGCAAGTCCTGAGAGGTGACTTGTTTGCAGTAGACAGTTCCACAGATCAAAATATTTTTACCGTGTCAAGACGGAAAAAAAAAACATGTGAAATTGCTACGGAAAAGGTTTAATATTTATGGAGCAATTCTGGTTTCTGATTGGTTGCTAGCAGAACGTGAATTAATTCGATTCGTCAGTTCCTAGCAGCATCGTTTATAAATAAAATCGTCTGACTGTGTGGGATCATACCCCATTATGACTCCAAAATATTGTAACAGTCTTGGCGGCATTGAACGTTACCATCTAGTTTTGGCCCCATTCCACTACAGACTGGATGTCTTCCTCTAGAGTTTTAGTCATTTCCTTAGAAATGTATTCATTTGTTTTTACCTCGAGTCTGTTATAGAGCATATTGTCATTAGCAAATATACTCATCTCAGAAACAATTTTATCAGAGAGATTGTTTATGAATATTAGGAATAATAAAGGCCCAAGGATTGACCCCTGTGGCACACTGACATAAAACTGGAGCAACCTCAGCCGAGCATTTTTTAATAATATAGCAAGGATAAGATCGGGCCTGCATTCCTTTGAGGTGTCAAGGTTTTTTTTTATAGCATCACGAACAATGGAAAGGGGTGATTTTCAGATCATTGAGTGTGGGTTCTGTATGCAAAGAGAAATTTGGGAGGAAGTGGTTTGTTGAATCTAAAGTATTAAATTTCCCCTTTCTTGAGACGAGTATATAAATTGAGTTCTTTGATAAAATTGTGTAAATAAAACTGGGCCTTTCGATCAGGTCACTTAAAGGGTTGTGATTAGTTGACAAAACGACAACTCACCTGCACAGCCAATGATGTTCCCATGTTCAAGCCAACTTTGCTCGCTTTGGAGAAGCCCCCAACCCCTCTCCCTAAGCCTCAGAAGACCCCCACCCTTTCTTTTTCACTGCCTACACAGCAAGCAAGTCTCTCCTAAATAGCTTATTACATTCTCGTTTGGTCCTGGATATGACCTTAAACTATATCCAGTGGTGAGGGCCCCAGCTTGCGGGCTTTGGGGAGTGTGGAACCACTCTTTAATTACCATTGCTCCCAGGTCCCCTCTGACCCGGAGTGGTAGTACCTGTTAGGGTCCCAACTATGGGTTAAATAGAAACTGATTTGAAAACAACAAATATATTCTATTAAAAAAATTTTTTTCTTCAAAATCTTGGGATTCGGCATTAAATAACCCGAAAAGGGTTGATATGCCGTAAAACAAAAACAACCAACCAACCAACATTCTCGTTTAGATCTACCACATCTTCCCTATCCATGAAAGGTTCAGAGGTAGGTAATGTGGTCTCTGACTTCACACACAGCCATAAAGGGTATTTATTTTTCTCCCACAGTGAAAAATGTGACACAAGGGTTGGAAAGTGGGATTGAAAAGTTAGCGCCCCTGAGGAGGGGCACTCTGACCTCCAAAAACATGCCTAGGCAACCCTGCCGGAATACCCCGGTAGGAGCACCCCAGGTGATCAGCAATAAACTAACCCTCATCTCAAAGAAAGGAGGTAAAGCCTGGAAGGGTGGACCTCCTAGACACAGGACTAACAACATACCACAAGCAATAGGGAAAAGGTCATTATAAGAATGGCCTAGACACTGTTGACTTTGGGGCCGATAGCTGATAAAACAACGACTCATTTGCATGGCTGACAACATTCTTGGGTTTGAGCCAACCTTAGTGTAGTATCTGTTCTTCAGATGCTGCACTTCAATTTCTTGTTCTCTGTCAGTGGAGGAGAAATTTTTATTTTTGTTCCTTTTCTCCACATTAAAAAACGACCCTGGTGTCTAACTCTGTCCCGTGGGGAGGCATTGCAAATAGACACCTTGCTTGTTTTGGGAAAGACGCCCACCCCCTCTCCTGGAAGCCTTCTCTCCCTTTCACTGCAAACACAAGAAACAAGTCTCTCCTAAATAGCTCATTACACTTCTGTTTTTGCCTACTATGTCTTATGTGACGTCTGCAAATTCGGCACTGAGTCTCACATGGGACTGTAGGGAGTTGAGCACTGAAATTTCTATTTGCACTACATTAAAACTTTAGCAGGCTTGTACAGTCATAGAAGCAGGAAACAATGTGGGGGGAATTCCAAAGTCTAGCAGTCCAAGAGAAGAAACTATTAGATTTAGAGTAGAAGGCTTTTCAGAATCTAGGAACCCCTACAGGAGGGGGGTATGTCGAGGGGGTACAAGTGCTATGAGTTCATCAGAGCACATTCCATTAAAATACTTGTAAAACAAATACAGGGACACAGCATAGCTGAAATGGACAGAGGTTGGAGTTTGGTTGACAGTGTAGGACCTATTAGATTTGAGACTCGGTTTTGGACCGTGTCTAAAGTGAGAAACTAGCGGTAGATACACCAGCTACTATTTATATCTATCATGTCTTATGACAGTTTTAGCGGTAGATAGCGTTGCCTTGCACTTCATACCCAACCATAACGTCACTATTTTTTGTTTATTACAGAAAAAACAATTTTGCACAGTCTATTGTATTATAGAAAAACAATTTTGCGCAGTGTATTGTAATATAGAAAAACAATTTTGTGCGCTGTTGTTAATCAAGAGCTTTAATGTAGATTGTTTGTAACTTGAGCCCTCATCGCATTAAATTGTTTAACTGACCTTTTGTTTATCTGATAAGTATCATGTGATTGATTTTGTTGAGCCAACCAATCATTGTTCCACAGTAGCAACTAACATGACACCTCACAGACAAGCAAAAATGTTGTCTCAATAAATAGAGCATGCTTTCAGGTCGAGGTTATTGTATGTCCACCGTTACCGTGTATCCTCAGTTCTGTGAGAAGATTTTGTTCTAGATGATTGGCTTTATCTGCCAGCACCAACCACTGTGACGTCAGCAAATGAACCAAAACCTGGTGTGACTTGTTTCACAATGGCTACGGTTTGAATGATAGACAGACACATACCATAATCCCCTGTTCTAAAGTGGTACTCACCCTAGGCGGACTGAATCGGCTTTCTTTTTTTCTTTTTTTTTTTACATGGAGGTCACCACTTATCAAGGCCCAGAAGCCACTCGGGGATAAGGGTTATTGCATGTACAGTAATCAATGGGATAGTGTTGTAGTATTCGTTAGTATTGGAGATTTGATAAAGTGTCATTACTTAAGGCGGCGGTTCATCAGGGATTTGTTTATGTTGGACTTGAAGACATCCAAGTTGAAGTCAGATGGGAAACAGGCAAGCGGTAGAGAGTTCCACAGGTGTGCAGTTCTAAGAAAGAAGCTTTGTTCATGGAATCTACGTTTTGATTTAAGCACAGATAAAGAGTGGGAAAAATTATTGACAGTGGTTTCAGCTAGATGGGTGTTTATTGTGAAAGATTGGTGTGGGAGGACCAGAGATTGGAGCTCAGACGAACACCTGTCATGGAAATAACGATAAAACAAAGATAGGCTCGCAACGTCTCTTCTGTGGGAGAGAGGTTGCAGGGAAGAGAAAAGGGTATCCTCCACTAAGCCACAAAGTCTATTTTGTACTCTGTCAAGGCAGGATAGGCTGTTTTTAGCAGCTCCTGCCCAGATATGGCAGCAGTATTCCATCCTTGGCTTTCATATAGATAGAGAATTGCATCAGTAGTGAGATATCTTCTGGAGCGGTAGAAGGATCCCACCATTTTCCCAGCGACCTTGGCAACAGACTTGATGTATGTGTTCCATTTCAGATCAGGAGTAAAGGTCAAGCCCAGAAGCTTATTAAAACATGGGCCCTCCCCTAGACGAGAGCCATCCATTTCAATTGATGCCAGATGAGGATCAGAGCGTTGATGAGGTAAAGATAGGAGCTTGGTTTTAGATACATTAAAGGTAACCAGCCACCTCTTCCCCCACTGTACTACGTGCTCAAGATCAGAGGAGAGAGAATCAGAGAGAACTTTGTCATTTACAGCCTTTGATATGTTGCCATAGATGGTCGTGTCATCAGCATAGATGTCAACGAATGATTTAAATATGTGTTTTGGGAGATCATTGATGTAGATCAGGAAGAGAGTTGGGCCCAGGATGGACCTCTGAGAGACTCCAGCATTAATACTGCGGGCCTCTGACTTCTGCCCATCAACCACTACTCTTATGAGCCTATCAGAGAGAAATGATTTAATGATTGAGAAAACATTTCCAGTCATACCATAGCTGGAAATCTTGTGA
Organism: Euprymna scolopes; assembly: GCF_053919585.1. NCBI lineage: Eukaryota > Metazoa > Mollusca > Cephalopoda > Sepiida > Sepiolidae > Euprymna > Euprymna scolopes. The sequence goes on along the minus strand of NC_136510.1, from coordinate 24,423,496 downwards.
AGTAGGCCTTTATGCCATACCTTATCGAAGGCCTTTCATATGTCAAGAGCAATTGCTCTAGAAAGATAGCCTTTGTCGAGATATTTGCTAATCCTATGGGATATAACCGTTAGCACATCTGCTGTAGATCTAGCAGAGCGGAAACCATATTGCGTGTCACTAAGAAGGTTATTTCTGCTGAGGTGGTTGACTCCTTCCCTATTCATGGGAGTATCAAATTCATAAGCTGTCCCCAGTCGCTTGTATATCCCAGTTAGGGAAGATGACAAAGTTAGTTTTTTGCAGTTCTCGCAGGGAGATCTAACATCTTCCTACATACAGCACTTGGTATTCCCAAATGGTCACTCATCTGGTACCGACCAGGCTCAACATTGCTTAACTTCGGTGATCTAACAAGAACCAGTGTATCAATGTGATTAGACAGACACATAGTGAGAGATGGGTCACTTAGTGAGTTAATTGTAAATTACAGATAAGTAGAATAATTAAAATGGAACTCAATCCTAAAACCGAAGAATATTTTAGTATGTAATTTTTGTGATTAAAATACATAGGAAAAAAGCCTTAGGGAAAAAAAATCTTGGTTATAGTTGTAGAATATTGCTAGGGTGAGCCAGCTAATCCAGTGAATATGTTGAGCTGAATGGATACGATAATTGACTGGGTGTAGTTCCTGGCAGAAGTCTAGAACAGTAAAAACCCTTGAATGCCAGAGCAGCTGGCATTTGTAGAGTGGCACCTGCCCCTCCTGGCATGTTTAGCCAATCAGGCGCCTCAAAATAGAACAATCCACCATCCCTGACTAATAGTAGGCTGGTCCAATGGCAATTAGCATACCACTAATTGCTACTAAATAAATATGTTGAAATTAGTTAAATGGTCCATAATGGTGGCGAGGGAAAGTAAGCGCATTCTTGATTCCTGATTCTACATCTCCCCTCCCCCATCACGTGGAGGTAACGGCCTCCGAGGAGGAATGAGCTCCTCACGGTCAGGTTGATTATGTGGGAATAGCCTCGCAAGTGCCCGCGCCGACTTGGCTGGCATTGGTCTAGGAGGTTCAGGTACTTCTTCTTGAGTGATGTTCCCGCTGGGTTGCTGTGTCCGAAGGTCAAATTGAGGGTCTGCTTTGACACGCCTGTCTGTCTCTGTCACTTGGGGTATGTGAGGTGGGGCCCCTGGTAGCGCGCTTGGGATGGGCTTTGGAGATGTGGGAGTCTCAAGTTTTCTGAGGAACCGCCGATTCCGCAAGGTGATTCTACCAGAGCCATCAACTCTGATACGGTACTGCCGATTGGGGAGGGCTTCAATCACCCAACCAGTGATGTTTGTAGTACGACCAAGCCCCCACTTTGTAGTGGGCAGAGAGAATGGGCCGTACGGTTATACATGTCTATGAGCCGCGTGTTGCGCCGAGACAGGGTTATCTCGTGCTTTCGAGCCGCGGCGATCTATTCCGGACGTGACTTGTAAAGGGTCGGGTGAGAGGGGAGGTAGTCTCAAAGTCGCCTGTGGAGCAGAAGCTGTGCTGGGGATAGGCCGATACCCTGTATAGGGGTATTTCTGTATTGTAGGATGGCCCTGGCAGCCTTGTCGTTATCTAAGGACCCCTGTGGTCCTGTGTTGCCATCTACCTCTTGGCTGTTTTGACAGCTAGCTCCGCTCGACCATTGGATTGTGGATAGGCCACAGATGATAACCTGTGCTTTACAGGCTATTTCTCTAGAAACTGCTTGAATGGGAGGGATGTGAACAGCGGGCCACCATCACTGCTGAGTTCTTCTGGGGAACCATATGCTTGAAATATCTCCTGACAGATTGAGATGAGCCAAGAGGCGGTTGCCTGCCCTTGGCTTAGGTGGTACAAGATTAGCCAGCCAGTTAATCTGTCAGTGCAAGCAAGGTATCTGTGGTCACCAACGTGGAACAGATCTATGACAATCTGCTGGAACAGCCACTCTGGGGACTGTGTCAATGTAATTGGTTCCCGGGGCTGGCTCGGTGCGATCCTTGTACAAGTCATGCAGTTCTCACTGGTATTGCAGATGGAGGCATTCATTCCAGGCCAATATATGGATTCATTTGCTCGGGCTTTCATTCCAGTTATGCCCTGATGTGCCGAATGCAGGCAGCGCAGTATATTTCCTCATTGACCTTTAGGAACAACTATTCTTCTGTGTAAGAGCACCAGGTCATCATGGGTGCTGAGGCGGTGCCGTACTTCCCAGTACTCACGGACTTCAGGTGAAGTGAGAGTTCGTGTTTCAGGAAAACCTTGCTGTACTGTACTTATCAACTTTTGGTACTGTGGGTCATGACGTCCTGCTGCCTTGATGGTGCCTGGTGATGTGATCGCTATGTTGTCATTGTACCCAAATGTTGATATGAGAGCAGTAGATTCAACTATGCTATTGAAGTTCTCGGATTCTGAAGTGTCTGATTTGGAAGGCTGGAAGGGAAATACATCAAGGAGGGCGTTCATCACGGCCGTTGGGTTACGGGAGAAAGCGTCGGGCCCCCTATGCCATTTCCCAGGACAATGTTGCATGTTGAAGTGGTATCTCAGGGTTTTTTTCCTTCAATCTAAACAGTCGGGGGTTCTGGAACTTGCTTAGATCTCTATCACCAAACAGGCCCTTCAGTGGCTCGTGATCCGTCACCACTATGAGATTAGGGCAACCCATAACAAACACACAGCATTTTTCTAACGCCCATGCGATTGCTGCTGCTTCGCCTTCTATCGGCGCATACCTGCGCTCTGCGTCAGTGCAAAATCTGCTACCAGCAAATACCAGGTGCCAACCTTCTGGGCAGCACACGGAGGCCTTTTCCATGGTACACGAACAGTGTTTCTGAAGGAGCAGGAAGCCCATTCCTTCTTTGCTCCAATCAGGAGCTAGGCAAGTGGTTCGATTCTTGTCAAATGTTGCGACACCCTTACGAACAAGGTCGGCAATGGCTTGTTTCGACTGCTTGAATGCATTCTCAAGGTCCTGGTTCCATGTGAAATGTGAGTCCTTTTTCACAAGATCGCAGAATGGGAGCATTACTGGTCCTAGCGAGTATGCCCAGGCTACCTGATTGACAAGCCCAAACCAGGATTTTGCGTCAGTGATGTTTTTTGGTACTGGGAAGTTGGATATTGCATCTAATATTGGTTCCGAGGGGGTTATCCCGGAGGGTGTAATTTGGAGGCCGCCAAATTGCACAACGTCTTGGCAAAATTGAAACTTGTCTTTGTTCAAGACGATTCCATTCTTTGCACAATGTAGCAAGAAATCGAATGTGTGTAGGAATGATTCCTTGATATCTGAGTTGTAAAGTAGAGTGCTGTCGACGATCTTTATTTTGCGGGGGATATCCTCAATTATTTCGTCAAATCTATGTGTGTAGGCATCTCCAGATGCTAGATAACCCTGGGGGGTTCAGAGGTACATGAACTTCCCCCATTCCGTGATGAAAGTTGTCAGTGGCTGAGGTTCTTTGTCCAACAGGATTGAGTGATATCCATCAACGGCGTCCGATACCATTTTTTATTTACTTGGGCGGTATCTGCGATGCCAATCGAAAGGGTGATTTGGTATGATGTGTTTCCCGTTTGCACTGTGTGTTCAGGTACTGATAGTCGATGGTTCGTCTTGGCTTGCCATTCTTTTTCATAGTGATCACCATGGTACTGCACCAGTCAGTCGGTGTGCCGACGGGCACTGTAGCAATGATGCCCCTCCCCACGTCATTCCAGAGGTCTTGCATGACCTGTTCTTTCAAATGGTAAGGCACCGGGATTGGGTTATGTCTGGCTTTTGGAATAGCCCCTTCCTTCAGGTGAATGTGTGCTGGAGGTCCAGTCATGGAGGGAAATACCCCGTCGTTCTTGAATGCAGTGTCCACAAAACATTCTAACAGCCAGTCTTTTAATTTGCCGATGTTGGCTTTGGTGGCAGGGAAAGGGAGGTTGTCTGGACGCGTCGGTAGAGGTTTGACCCTGTTTTCTGTATCCTGCACTTTATTTTCGACTTCTAACGACTGCATAGCCGTCGATGGGTTTGGGAATTCCTTATATAATATCCCAACATCAATGCAGTCCGCCTTGCTGAAATAAAGCCGTTTTATCCTTTCACAAATGTAGAGGGCTTGTTTGGTTGTGTGTCCCCCCACACTGAACGTCACCGGCAACCAACCCTAACATTCAAGAGTGGAATCCCCGACTGCTCAAACAACTTTCCTCGATGGGATCAGGTTGTCTATGGTAAGGACCATGTGTCTCAAGTGTATTGTGCGACCCAGACATATAGTGGCACTGCTGTCAGGGAATATCATCATGTTGGTGCTATTATTTTCAGAGATGTTGTTTCTCTTCCTTGGGTCCGGATTGGGTGAAAATGGTGTTACCGTTGCCTTTATTTCGGTAACTTGCTCTATTGGTGTGGACGAGTACTTGTTTGTTGCCTGATCAAATGTAATGTGGGCGATCAGGCTGTCCATTGCTGCCTCGTCAAGTTCGGCGCTTTTGACAGCAGCTCTGCGGCGTTCCTTCTTGATTGACCGGTACACTCGGGCAAAATGGTTTGATCTTCCACAATTGCTGCATGTTTGGCCCCATGCTGGGCAAGATAGGTCGCGAGGTTTCATCCCCGGGGTGCCATGTTGACTGTTTCCACAACCACTGCAATGGGGTGTTGACCCCATGTCGTTGTTGTAATTGCAATTCGGGGGGGGGGGGCTAACGCGAGTCTGGGCTCCTTTTAGTGGGGACACTATGCTTCTCTGTTTTCGATATGTAGACATCATCCGGAAGGCAGATATGTCCAACGTGTTGCTCATTGTAGTCTGGTCCCGTAGTGCGGACTCAAATGCCTCGGCATGGCAAATATTCTGCTCAAGTGATTTCAGTGAGCCGGCTTTAGCCAGTAGGTCCATCTGGAGTGCGTCATTTGCTATTCCCCTTATTAGCTGGTCTTTTATGTAAACGTCGGATAGGTCATAGCTACAGCAGGGGCAGGAGAAGTCACAATCCAGTGCTATCTGAGACGAACCAGGTACTGCTGGATTGATTCACTCTCAGTCTGGGACATTGATGCAAATGTGATACGGTGTACCATTGGGTTCGCTTTCTGGGTTACCAGGGCCTCGATCGTGTTCAATAATCTGTCTGGATCAGTGGTAAAAAATTTCGGGTAAGTGTTTATGATTGCATTTTGGACCGATTCATCTGCACAATTGTACAATGGAATATGGCCTGGTGTTTTGGCATGTCAGTAATTTTAGTAAATACCTCCCAATCGATTCGGAATTTCCTAAACTGTTGGGGGTGTCATGTTGGAATGGAGCTGAGGGAGTTTGGCGGTTCCTGCCCCTCCTGGCATGTTTAGCCAATCAGGCGCCTCAAAATAGAACAATCCACCATCCCTGACTAATTGTAGGCTGGTCCAATGGCAATTAGCATACCACTAATTGCTACTGAATAAATATGTTGAAATTAGTTAAATGGTCCATAATGGTGGAGAGGGAAGGTAAGTGCATTCTTGATTCTACAATTGTCAAGATTGTCTGCTCATTTTGATTTCCAGTTTCTGCTCCACCGACGAGACAATGGTGACAAGCAAGATATGGTCCCTTCTGATTAATAATATTTTTTTTTTTACAAAGGAGTCACCACTTATCAAGGCCCAGATGCCACTCGAGGATAAGGGTTAATGAGTGTACAATAATCAATGGGAAAATGTAGTAATCGTTAGTAGTGGAAATTTGGTAAATTGATGGCTCATCAAGAACTTGTTCACATTGGACTTGAAGACGACCATATTGTAGTCAGTTGGAAAGCAGGAAAGCAGAACAGAGTTCCACAGGTATGCAGTTCTAAGAAAGAAGCTTTGTTCATGGAATCTATGTTTAGGTTTAGGCATAAATAAAGAGCTGTGGAAATTATTGATAGTGGTTTCAGCTAGACGGGTGTTTTTCATGAAAGTCAGGCCAGGTGGGGATCATAGATTGGAGCTCAGACGATTATCTTTCTCACAGGTTAACATGAAAAACACACACCCCTTTTCTATATTAAGAATGGCTTTCTTGTTTGCTTGCCCATGTCTACTTATCCAATCCAACAAAATGGACAGCAGAAACCGGAAGTCAAAAAGAGCAGATAATCTTGACTATAATCAAAAGGTTGATTGACTTCATTTTAATGCTGGGGGACCTCATGGACGATCTTCAATGAAAATAACACTACTAATAATTACTACATCATTGTCCCATTGACCACTGTACAGTTATTACCCCTTATCCTCGAATGACCTCCGGGCCTTGATAAGTGGTGATTCCTTTGTAAAAAAAAAAAAAAAAACTGCTGGCTGACCTGTGACATCCAAAGAACTTTCTACTCCTCCTTTTTCTCACTTTTTCCAACTTTCTGCCGTCGAAATAAACCAATTTGTTGTTGGTTTTAAAAAGAGGTTTTGTCGTTCATTCTGTGCTGTGTGTTTGCCTATTAATTAATCTGTGTTGGGTAAATATAAGAAATACTACTACCGCCACTACTGCTACTACTACTACTACTACTACTACTACTACTATGAGAATAACAGTAAAAAGATAATGAAATATTTCTCCTGATGTCACTCGATTGTAACCTCCCCCTTCCATTTTTTTTAATTTTCCTCTCTGTCCTTATGTCTTCCTTTCTCTTGATTTCATAAAAATCAGTTTGAACAATTCTTCGGTCGATGTAACATCCGGCCTTCTTCAGGTATATCTTGTCTAGCTCTGGAATATTTCTGTTGAACTCAGGAATCTGCACAGAATTTTAAACAGAACCTTTTATTTAATTCACAAGGGTAGGATGCTTATGAATTGAAAGCCATGTTCAATTTCAGAAGAGTTTTCAATGGGTAGCTAATCTGTATAAATCCTGGATATGAAAAAGAGTTTTTGTTGGGTAGCTAATCTGTATAAGTCCTGGAGATGAAAAAGTTTTTGGTGGGTAGCTAATCTATATAAGTCTTGAACTTTAAAATTTTGCAGATGAAGAGCAAAGATCTATCTCGTGTGGATATGAAAAATTATGTGGAGGAAATCTAAAAGATCCAATATTTTTATAGAGCGATTCCGGTTTCTGATTGTTTGCTAGCAGAACATGGCTCCATTCGATTGGTCAGTTCCTATCGCCAGTGTCTATAAGTAGAGCCTTCCAATTTTCTTTAATCATACCCTAATATTATATCAAAAATATTGCAACACATATTCTTGTACCGTCAGTCATGACTGGGTAGAAGTCCTAAGTAATTTGTTGTAATTCGATGAGAACAAATGATTCAAATAATACAAATTATCAATTCTTATCTAAAAAATTCAGAAACGAAATTAACTTCAGTCTAGACTACCCAGATTTCGATTGTAATGACTCTTTTCAGTTCAGAAATAGCTTTGATACTCATTACAAATGAAATAAAATCCATCATTTGCATTATTTGGTTTATTCGGACTACTGTTCTCATCTTGAGTGTTATTCGCACAACGTTTTGATTGATGTAACCTTTGACCTTCTTCAGGTGTATCTTGTTGAATTAGAGAATCTTTCTATCGAATGCAGGAATCTGCTTGTTGAACTCGGAAATTTGCACAGAATTCGAATAGAACTCTTCATTTAATCCACAGGGGTTGTATGCTCTCATTCTCTCAATCATGACTCGATAGAAGTCCTAAGTGATTATCAATTTTATTTTTGAATGTCGCCTGCACTGAAGATTGAACCTTCAACCTGCAGAAGAGTGTAGCTTACAACTGAATACAACAAAACTGGGTTTAAGGCTTCCAAAATTCATACTAGAATTGTCCACAACATGCAAAATTGTCAATAACCTGATTTTAATCTCTTCTAAGTAGTTCACTTCATGTCAGTAAAAAAAAAAAAAAAATACTTAAGCTGAGATTGAAACCAACACCTAAAGACAGTGAGTCAAGTACGATAACCAGTAGACCAGCCTGCTACAGTCTTTAAAAAAGTGTTTTCAAACCTACTTATTCTTAACATAATGGAAGCTGTCATGCTTCAGGACCGTGCATGCGTAATCATAAAACAGTTGACAAACAGATAAAAATCTGATGATCCCCAAGTATCAATTTTTCAGTTTTGACCCCTTAGCAGCCCTTTGTCCTGAATTAAAACGTTTTCCACATGTCTGAATACACTATATACCAAATTTCACGTCTGTAGATCAAAAATTTGTTGAGTACATAGGTTGAGAAACACACACACACACACACACGTTCTCACTTTTATACATATATAGATAACTAGATTATCTTTGCTATAATCTCACAGATTAAAATCGGGTGGTTCAAGTCAGGTGAATATATAGCCCATTCAGGATCACATCTTCTACTGATGAGAAGATCACCAAAGTATTCACACATATCATTGAACAGCAATAAAAGAGAGACTGTTGGAGATTCATGATTGAAACTTGATGGACAAGACGGACGTTTATTTTTTTTACCAATATGGCTGGATTACAAAAAGGATTGTGAATTGTATTAATGATTTCATGATTGGCATTTGGGCAGGGGCGGAGGGGGGTGTCAGTCTCTCTGTACTAAAGCAGAGTTGATCAACGTTTGTTTCCTTAAGGCTTTTTCCTATATATTTTATTTGCACAAAATACCTGCTAAAATATTCCTCAGTTTGAGATTGAGTTATGTTTGAAAATTCTTCCATTTCAATTGCTAAAATACAACTAACTATAAAACTTGATGTGAATAGTTCATTATAAACAAAGAAATATCACTACAAATAGTAATACTGTTTAAACCGTAGCTAGAGATGGAGAGAAAGAGGAGGAGAGAATTTTCAAAATCAGTTAAATCAAATAAAATAAAAGGACAAAATCTCTCTCTCTCTCTCTCTCTCTCTCTCTCTCTCTCTCTCTCTCTCTCTCTCTCTCTTCAGCTACAATGTAAATACTGGTGATAATTTCCTTTGTTTATTATGGACGATTCCAGTCTGGTTTTCTAGTTAGTTTTTTTTTTATCTTTAACTGTTATTAAACAGAGAGAGAGAGAGAGAGAGAGAAAGAGAGAGAGAGAGAGAGAGAGAGAGAGAGAGAGAGAGAGAGAGAGAGATTAATTAATTATTTAATTAATTTTGGATTTGGGATGTTTTTATGTATTTAACTAGCTTTGCAGACTCATTATTTTTGCTATTCAAACAATTTAACTTTAGTTTAATGGATGACCCAACGGGTCACATATATTTTATAGTAATTTTTCATTATATATTTATAATTTGTTGTATTTTTCATTATTTATTTATGCTTTGTTATTTTTTTTGTTCATTATATATTTATACATTGTTGTATTTTTCATTATATATTTATGCATTGTTGTATTTTTTATTATATATTTATACATTGTTGTATTTTTCATTATATATTTATGTTTTGTTACTTTTTTCAATATATATTTATGTTTTGTTACTTTTTTATTATATATTTATACATTGTTAGTATTTTTTCATTATATATTTATGCTTTGTTACTTTTGTATTATATATTTACACTTCATTATATTTTTCATTATATATTTATGCTTTGTTGCTTTTTTTATTATATATTTATACATTGTTGTATTTTTTCATTATATATTTATACATTGTTGTATTTTTTCATTATATATTTATACTTTGTTAGTATTCTTTCGTTATATATTTATACTTTGTTACTTTTTTCATTATATATTTATACATTGTTGTATTTTTTATTATATATTTATACATTGTTATATTTTTTTATTATATATTTATGCTTTGTTACTTTTTCATGATATATTTATGCGTTGTTGTATTTTTTCATTATATATTTATGCTTTGTTAACGTTGACGTTATTCAATACCTGATAAACCGTAACTGACATTTGCATTCTGCACACAAAACAGAAGACTTGTGTAGCTGCCGGCTGTAGAGGGGTGATTCAGAGTATGATCAACCTTGGTGGTTGAGTCATTCAAGAGGGAAGGGGGAGAGGAAAGAAGTATTACAATAATAATAACAGTAATGATTCTAAGATAAATACGTCACTTATTATGATTGTAAAGGCATTTCTGTGTTGTGCCAGAATTAAAGTAAAAGAGGTTGATCATAAAAGAGAGCGACTAGAAGCCCCCCCCTTTCATTGGCTACGAGACTGAAATGTAAGGGAAAGCGCTCCACCCCTTCTCCCAGGATTATACCACTTACCGTTGATCCTTTCAGGGAAGCATGGTTTGTACGTTCATAGATTTGTGGTCGTATGCGGATCCGTTTTTTAATGACATACAATGGCATATTATCACTGTACAAAAACGATTTGGCTTCAATAAATTTCCAGACTTTTTTTGTATGGGCATTTTTATTGATAGTACACACATGAAACTCTAGTCCCCTTTGAAGTAATCTCCTCCGGCTGCAATGCACTTTTTGTACCATTCCAACAACTTCTGGAAGGCCCCATGGAAGTCCGCTTGTATGAGCGTGTCAATGACCCTCGTCACAGCCTCTTTCATCTCCTCAATTATCTCATAACAACAACCTCTAAGGGTTTCCTAGAACTTAAGGAATAACCAAAAGTCACAGGGAGCAAGGTCTGGACTATAGGGAGGGTGAGGAATTGTCTTGATGCCCATCTTGGTCAAATAGTCTGTGACCAGAATGGAATCGTGGACTAGTGCATTTGTGCAAATCTTCCGCGTCTTCATTTTCTCATGAATAACTGTGTGTACAGTTCCCACACTGATATCAAACTGTCTCTATAGATACACGACATGAAATTCTTTATTTGCCCAATTAAGTCTGCCGTTCTGACTTCCTTACTCCTGCCACACCTCTTATCATCCCTCACAGACTCCCTGCTTTTCTTGAACCTCTTATGCCACTCAAAAACTGATGCTCGATTCATGCAAGATGATCCAAAAGCAGTCTGAAGCATTCCATACGTTTTTGTGTCATTTTTTTTTTCAAGTTTAAAACAGAATTTTATTGCATATTGTTCTTCTGAAGTGTCCTCACGTCCAGATTACAGTTTTGAAATTCACCAGCTGTGACAATTCGTCTTTAGTAGGGTGTATTCCAATTCCTGCTGTCTGTTCATTTGAACCTAAAATCATAAAAATTGGTCAGTTATCTCATAAAATGTATAGCAATAACATACTGAATTTTTAAGAGTCTACAGCAATTTTAAATGCCTGCACAAAAAGTCTGGATACTTATTGAAGGCACCTTGTATATTTATTTATTCTGACTCCAATATAAAATAGTTTTATGTTTTGGTATTTCTTTCTGGTTCCAAAATTAAGAAAGGTTAAATGAATGTTCTTGGTAAAAGTGTTCCGTATGATATGTAATAATAAATGGTATTTTTCCTTAAAGGAAAAATACCATTTATTATCATATGTTATAAATTGGTAAAAGTGTTCCGTATGATATGTTATTAATGGTATTTTTCCTTAAAGGAAAAATAGTCTTTTGTGTGTGCGTGACTCTTGGAATTGAGGATATGTGTGAATTGCCGAATTGGCGTAGAAACTCGGAAGATCCAAATGTAAGTGTAAAGACTGAACTTAGATAATGTTACACCAAGGCGACATGGATTTCTTAACTGTCCGAACCGTGGCCTACTATACATATTATTATAGGAGGCCATGTCCGAACTTATTTTTTTATTTACTTTTTCCATTCATGGTCTTTGATTTGATTAGTCGAAAGGAAATTTCATCGTTCATCTTTTTTGCTTGTATGACTCAGTGATGCTGATGAAACGAAGAGAAAGGAAGAAAGAAGGACAGAGAAAAATAAAGAAACTGGGGAGGGGGGGAGATACAATCTGGTGAAACCAGGAGAAATATTTCATCACTTTTTTACCGTCGTTCTCATAGTAGTAGTAGTAGTAGTAGTAGTAGTAGTAAAGGCTGTTCTGATGCGACACTTAAGTTAATTTTGTCCTTAGTCAATGGAGAGGGAAACCCTTCTTTACTAAAGCAATTTTTATTTTTGCCTATTTCCAGAGTGCGCCTTTTTAAGGAACTGGTTTTCCCCCAATTAAAAACGACCTTGTGTCACATTTTGCTTTTGCTTTCGTGGGGAAGCAGATAAATATCAACAGTGGCTGTGGTAATATTTCTTATACTTACCCGACACATATTAATTAGTTAATTAGTTGTCGAACACACAGTCCAGAATGAATAACAAAACCTCTGCGGCAACTCGCTACAAATATTAAGTGATTGTACAAGCAACATTTTGTTTCCGTGTACATCCGTGGTTTACACACACGCAATTTTCGCGATCGTAAAAACTTGTAGCAGCTGACAGTCATTACTAACAAGCAGAGCTACATCTCACAACTTGGAAATTTGAAATTCATTTCCTCCTAGCTTGTCCAATCACAAGCCAGCTTTCTATCACGTGACAGAGTATATAAAAGGCAAAACCTGAAACCATTAACCCTCTTTCTAGCTGATTTTCCCAACAGCAAACATCGCCGGGGGGCTTTCTAGGGCAATTACTCTTGACATATCAAAGGCCTTCAACAAGGTATGGCATAAGGGCCAACTTCACAAAAATTCCAGCTACAGTATAACTGGAAATGTTTTCTCTATCATTAAATCATTTCTCTCTGATAGGCTCATAAGAGTAGTGGTCGATGGACAAAAATCAGAGGCCTGCAGTATTAATGCTGGAGTTCCTCAAGGGTCCATCCTGGGCCCAACTCTCTTCCTGATCTACATCAATGATCTCCCTAAACACATACTTAAATCATTCATTGACATCTGTGCTGATGACACGACCATCTACGGCAACACATCAAAGGCTGTAAATGACAAAGTTCTCTCTGATTCTCTCTCCTCTGATCTCGAGCGCGTGGTTCAGTGGGGGGAGACGTGGCTGGTTATCTTTAATGCATCTAAAACCAAGTTTCTATCTTTACATCATCAACGCTCTGATCCCTATCTGGCATCAATTGAAATGGATGGCTCTCGTCTAGGAGAAGCCCCCTGTTTTGACAAGCTTCTGGGCTTGACCTTTACTCCTGATCTGAAATGGAACACGTACATCAAGTCTGTTGTCAAGGTCGCTGGAAAGATGGTGGGATCCTTCTACCACTCCAGAAGATATCTCACTACTGATGCAATTCTCTATCTATATAAAAGCCAAGTACGTCCAAGGATGGAATACTGCTGCCATATCTGGGCAGGAGCTGCTAAAAACAGCCTATCCTGCCTTGACAGAGTACAAAATAGACTTTGTGGCTTAGTGGGGGATGCCCTTTTCTCTTCCCTGCAACCTCTCTCCCACAGAAGAGATGTTGCGAGCCTATCTTTGTTTTATCGTTATTTCCATGGCAGGTGCTCGTCTGAACTCCAATTTCTGGTCCCCCCTCGCCAATCTTTTACGAAAAACACCCGTCTAGCTGAATCCACTGTCAAAAATTTCCCCCACTCTTTATCTGTGCCTAAATCAAAAGGTAGATTCCATGAACAAAGCTTCTTTCTTAGAACTGCACGCCTGTGGAACTCTGTTCCGTCTACCTGCTTCCCACCTTACTTCAACCTGGATGTCTTCAAGTCCAACATAAACAAATTCCTGATAAACCGCCCCCTTATGTAGACACTTCATTAAATCTCCACACTAACGTACTGTACTTGCAATAACCCTTATCCTTGAGTGGCCTCCGGGCCTTGATAAGTGGTGACCAACATGTAAAAAAAAAAAAAATACATCAACACAATAACATCATTCGCCTTTCTTATATTGTTAAATAAAAAATCATGTTGAACTTTTAAAATTCGCCTTCATCTTAATCCCATTTCTGACAACCTTTTATTTTCATATTTTTGTTGGGGATTGGGAAACATTTACCTGTGCTCACATCACGACCGTGATACAAGGCATCGGTGAATGTCGACCAAGCACCCCACACCTCTTTTTAAAAAAAGCAATGAAAAGGTTTATTTCGACAGCAGAGAGTTGGACTGTGTCTGGGTGAGAAAAAAAAAGAGGAGTAGAAAGTTCTTTGAATATCGCAGGTCAGCAAGCAGTTATCTTCAATGAAGATTGTGTTGCTTCACAAGGGAAGAGAGAAAAAAAATTGTTACCACCCACAATAGCACGGTCTCCCTGAACAATTTCGTCCACGTGACCTGACATGACCCCCAAACAACACTGTCAATTCGAACCTGAATACCACCAACGATCACGGTCAAGTGTGGGTTTGATGAAAATGTTTTTGCAGGAATGAACTGGATTCGAACTTAACACACCCAAGTTTGCAGTCCGTGTTTTTAACCACTTAGCCACCGTCACCCCAACATAATCTTTTTTTCTTTTTTCTTAAAAGAAAGATGTTATACACTTTTTAAAATTCTTCTGTTTCCTTATCCAGGTTCCGAACAATGCAGGGTGTCCCTGCTAGTCATATGTAAATTAATTGTTGAGCCATTATTATGTTTAATTTCATATTAATGAGGTGTGCTGTGCAGACCACACAAGGCGGCCAATATTATAATTTTATGACTCTCTTGCAATTTTATAATTGTTGGTTTTCCTCAAATGCCATATAAGCGGCCATTGTGGGAGAGAACTTGAATGCCTACAAGACACTATTCTCAAGTAATAGAACGAAATTTGTCTTGGAATTCAGTAAGACCAAGAGACCAAAAATGAAAATTATACTATAACATATGAAAATGGTTAATTGCGGAGAGGAAAATTATGTTCTCAACTTCTTTACTAACTATTTGAGAGATAAAAAAAAACTTTAATGGAATATCTTGAGTTGGAAGCCATGTGTAGTTTCAGAAAAGTTTCCGATGGTTAGTTGTTCTATACAAGTTTTGGACATGACGAGTTCTCAGTAGACAGTTAATTTGTACAGATTCCAGACTTTATGATTTTGTAGTCAAAGAGTAAAAGATTCTTTGCGTGTTGACACGAAGAAAACATATGCAAGGTTGCTAAAAAAAAAAAGGTTTGATTTTTATGGAGCAATTCTGGTTTCTGATTGGTTGGTAGCAGCACGTGAATTAATTTGATTCATCAATTTCTAGCTGCAGCGTTTATAAATAGAATCTCCCAACTGTGAGGGACCATACCCCCATTACTCGTGATGGGGATGTGTCTCCTAGCAGCTTCGGCTGCAGGGAGACAGGGTAGAGTACAAGTCAAGGATTCGTTCTTGACACCCAGGTCGACAGGTGAGGGGGTTGGGAACCAGCCCAGCACCTGTTGGACTTAGGTATGCCGCCTGGGTAATTCCCAGGACGTCGACCGGAGGTGTATGTTGAGCAAAAAAAAAAAGTGGTAGTAGGAAGGCAGGCTCAAACCCGTACTATAGAGGAGGAAAAGAACAGGGAAAAAAAAACATACGTCTTTGCTGTTACGACCACTGCCAAACCGGAAGTGACGTAGGTTTAAATTAAGGCTAGACAATCGAAAGGAGCGGATGACTTTCAGAAATATTGGCGAAAAAAGCGACTCCCCCCCCTGTAGAAAAGTGCTCAGTTGAATGTGAAGACACTAATGTTTTTAGCTAATTTTTCGATATTTGTTGTCTGAAAGGTCGAACTTCGTAACGATACTGATCTTGTAAAAATTCGTCGCCTCCGTCGAAAGTTTTAGGCAGACATGCAAACATACATACATTTATATATTGGCAACTAAAAATTTTCGACCCAAACCGATTAAAAAGCTTGCCCTATCTCTGAATACCCTTTATGTAAAATTTCAAATGTTTACACCAGAAATTGTCTGAGTAATTTGGTAGAGACCGCAGAGGTCAATTTTTTTTTAACTTTGACCCCTATTATGACCCCTTAACATTTATTGTTTGGGGCTCAAATTAAGTTATTATGTTAGATCCATGTCCAAGGAACCTATATCTAAAATTTCAATTGTTTATACCCAAAATTGTCGGAGGAGTTTGGTAGAGTTATCAAAGGTCAAATCGTTGAACTTTGACTCCTTAACAGCCAAATTTCTGCCCGAAAACGGATTACAAATTACTCAGTACCCTGTATATCAAATTTCGAGTCTGTAGACTAAAAATTGACAGAGCTATTGCGTAGGGAAATGTACAGACACACAGACAGACAGACACACAGACACGTTCACTTTTATAGATATACTAGCATGGGTGCTCAGCGTTGCCCGGATGTTTGGAGGTGTATGCTGAGCAAAAAAAACAAAAAAAAAACAAAAAAACGATCAATTTTTTAAAATTTGACCCCCTATTATGACCCCTTAACATTTATTGTTTTGGGCTCAAATCAAGTTATTAAGTGAGATCCATGTTCAAAGAACCTATATCTAAAATTTCAAGTGTTTAGACCCAAATCGTTGAACTTTGACTCCTTAACAGACAAATTTCTGCCCATAACTGATCACATAGATTTTCCTAAATCTCAGTACCCTGTGTATCAAATTTCGAGTCTGTAGACTAAAAATTGACAGAGCTATTGCGTAGGAAAATGTACACAGACACGTACACTTTTATAGATATATAGATAGATTATGAGTGGTGTGACAGTTTATAAGGACTCGGACTGAATACATAGGTATCCCAAGTTGATAATGATTTATTTGTGTACTTAGTGAAATCAGCACAAATCTGACAACATTTTTACTCATGAATAAAGTGTATAGTTTGTAAATATTTGAATGTCAAACCTGAATTAATTGTTAATTCTCTCAGTTCGTATAGTTACAATCCACTGACCTTAGAGAAGAAAGACATTTGGTGGCCATAGTAGCAAGATGCCCAAGGCATTCATCTGTAAAGTCTGAACTTGAAAATCCATGTTGTGCAAGGAGATGGGATCCAGTGCAGCATTCTCCGAGCATGTCAGCAGGAAAAAAAGATTGTCTTTTAGAATGAACACAGTAAAAGGAAGTTGGTCATGCCACCAAGCGTTATTTATAAGAACTATGCAACCAACTAAGGGCGACAACTCACCATGTAGTTAATGTGTCTGTGTGTGTGAGTTTCTGCTGAGACTAGAATTTCACAAATTTGTTTCTGTTAGATTCACTGATGACAGTCAGCACATAAGCTGTGAATCTTGCAGGACAGAAACCATATTGCTTGTCACTGAGTAGGTTATTTTTGTTGAGGTGGTTGCTAATTTCTTCATCTATCATGGATCCAAACACTTTACTCATAAAACACAGAAAACTAATTGGTCTGTAGTGAGATGCAGACAACTGATCTTCAGAATTTTTAAATACTGGACAGACTAATGAGGTTCCAAGGTATTGAGAAATATTTTTAACTACTGGACAGACTAATGAGGTTCCAAGGTGTTGAGAAATATTTTTAAATACTGGACAGACTAATGAGGTTCCAAGGTGTTGAGAAATATTTTTAAATACTGGACAGACTAATGAGGTTCCAAGGTGTTGAGAAATATTTTTAAATACTGGACAGACTAATGAGGTTCCAAGGTGTTGAGAAATATTTTTAAATACTGGACAGACTAATGAGGTTCCAAGGTGTTGAGAAATATTTTTAAATACTGGACAGACTAATGAGGTTCCAAGGTGTTGAGAAATATTTTTAAATACTGGACAGACTAATGAGGTTCCAAGGTGTTGAGAAATATTTTTAAATACTGGACAGACTAATGAGGTTCCAAGGTGTTGAGAAATATTTTTAAATACTGGATAGACTAATGAGGTTCCAAGGTGTTGAGAAATATTTTAAAATACTGGACAGACTAATGAAGGTGTTGAGAAATATTTTTAAATACTGGACAGACTAATGAGGCTCCAAGGTGTTGAGAAATATTTTTAAATACTGGACGGACTAATGAGGTTCCAAGGTGTTGAGAAATATTTTTAAATACTGGACAGACTAATGAGGTTCCAAGGTGTTGAGAAATATTTTTAAATACTGGACAGACTAACGAAGGTGTGGAGAAATATTTTTAAATACTGGACAGACTAATGAGGTTCCAAGGTGTTGAGAAATATTTTTAAATACTGGACGGACTAATGAGGCTCCAAGGTGTTGAGAAATATTTTTAAATACTGGACAGACTAATGAGGCTCCAAGGTGTTGAGAAATATTTTAAAATACTGGACAGACTAATGAGGTTCCAAGGTGTTGAGAAATATTTTTAAATACTGGACAGACTAATGAGGTTCCAAGGTGCTGAGAAATATTTTTAAATACTGGACAGACTAATGAGGTTCCAAGGTGTTGAGAAACATTTTTAAATACTGGACAGACTAATGAGGTTCCAAGGTGCTGAGAAATATTTTTAAATACTGGACAGACTAATGAGGTTCCAAGGTGTTGAGAAATATTTTTAACTACTGGACAGACTAATGAGGTTCCAAGGTGCTGAGAAATATTTTTAAATACTGGACAGACTAATGAGGTTCCAAGGTGTTGAGAAATATTTTTAAATACTGGACAGACTAATGAGGTTCCAAGGTGTTGAGAAATATTTTTAAATACTGGACAGACTAATGAGGTTCCAAGGTGTTGAGAAATATTTTTAAATACTGGACAGACTAATGAGGTTCCAAGGTGTTGAGAAATATTTTTAAATACTCGACAGACTAATGAGGTTCCAAGGTGCTGAGAAATATTTTTAAATACTGGACAGACTAATGAGGTTCCAAGGTGTTGAGAAATATTTTTAAATACTGGACAGACTAATAAGGTTCCAAGGTGTTGAGAAATATTTTTAAATACTGGACAGACTAATGAGGTTCCAAGGTGTTGAGAAATATTTTTAAATACTGGACAGACTAATGAGGTTCCAAGGTGTTGAGAAATATTTTTAAATACTTGGCAGACTAATGAGGCTCCAAGGTGTTGAGAAATATTTTTAAATACTGGGCAGACTAATGAGGTTCCAAGGTGTTGAGAAATATTTTTAAATACTGGACAGACTAATGAGGTTCCAAGGTGTTTAGAAATATTTTTAAATACTGGACAGACTAAGTAGGTTCCAAGGTGTTGAGAAATATTTTTAAATACTGGACAGACTAATGAGGTTCCAAGGTGTTGAGAAATATTTTTAAATACTGGATAGACTAATGAGGTTCCAAGGTGTTGAGAAATATTTTTAAATACTGGACAGACTAATGAAGGTGTTGAGAAATATTTTTAAATACTGGACAGACTAATGAGGCTCCAAGGTGTTGAGAAATATTTTTAAATACTGGACGGACTAATGAGGTTCCAAGGTGTTGAGAAATATTTTTAAATACTGGACAGACTAATGAGGTTCCAAGGTGTTTAGAAATATTTTTAAATACTGGACAGACTAATGAAGGTGTGGAGAAATATTTTTAAATACTGGACCGACTAATGAGGTTCCAAGGTGTTGAGAAATATTTTTAAATACTGGACAGACTAATGAGGCTCCAAGGTGTTGAGAAATATTTTTAAATACTGGACAGACTAATGAGGCTCCAAGGTGTTGAGAAATATTTTTAAATACTGGACAGACTAATGAGGTTCCAAGGTGTTGAGAAATATTTTTAAATACTGGACAGACTAATGAAGGTGTTGAGAAATATTTTTAAATACTGGACAGACTAATGAGGCTCCAAGGTGTTGAGAAATATTTTTAAATACTGGACGGACTAATGAGGTTCCAAGGTGTTGAGAAATATTTTTAAATACTGGACAGACTAATGAGGTTTCAAGGTGTTGAGAAATATTTTTAAATACTGGATAGACTAATGAGGTTCCAAGGTGTTGAGAAATATTTTTAAATACTGGACAGACTAATGAAGGTGTTGAGAAATATTTTTAAATACTGGACAGACTAATGAGGCTCCAAGGTGTTGAGAAATATTTTTAAATACTGGACAGACTAATGAGGTTCCAAGGTGTTGAGAAATATTTTTAAATACTGGACAGACTAATGAGGTTCCAAGGTGTTGAGAAATATTTTTAAATACTGGACGGACTAATGAGGCTCCAAGGTGTTGAGAAATATTTTTAAATACTGGACAGACTAATGAGGCTCCAAGGTGTTGAGAAATATTTTTAAATACTGGACAGACTAATGAGGTTCCAAGGTGTTGAGAAATATTTTTAAATACTGGACAGACTAATGAGGTTCCAAGGTGCTGAGAAATATTTTTAAATACTGGACGGACTAATGAGGTTCCAAGGTGTTGAGAAACATTTTTAAATACTGGACAGACTAATGAGGTTCCAAGGTGCTGAGAAATATTTTTAAATACTGGACAGACTAATGAGGTTCCAAGGTGTTGAGAAATATTTTTAACTACTGGACAGACTAATGAGGTTCCAAGGTGCTGAGAAATATTTTTAAATACTGGACAGACTAATGAGGTTCCAAGGTGTTGAGAAATATTTTTAAATACTGGACAGACTAATGAGGTTCCAAGGTGTTGAGAAATATTTTTAAATACTGGACAGACTAATGAGGTTCCAAGGTGTTGAGAAATATTTTTAAATACTGGACAGACTAATGAGGTTCCAAGGTGTTGAGAAATATTTTTAAATACTCGACAGACTAATGAGGTTCCAAGGTGCTGAGAAATATTTTTAACTACTGGACAGACTAATGAGGTTCCAAGGTGTTGAGAAATATTTTTAAATACTGGACAGACTAATGAGGTTCCAAGGTGTTGAGAAATATTTTTAAATACTGGACAGACTAATGAGGTTCCAAGGTGTTGAGAAATATTTTTAAATACTGGACAGACTAATGAGGTTCCAAGGTGTTGAGAAATATTTTTAAATACTTGACAGACTAATGAGGCTCCAAGGTGTTGAGAAATATTTTAAAATACTGGGCAGACTAATGAGGTTCCAAGGTGTTGAGAAATATTTTTAAGTACTGGACAGACTAATGAGGTTCCAAGGTGTTTAGAAATATTTTTAAATACTGGACAGACTAATGAGGCTCCAAGGTGTTGAGAAATATTTTTAAATACTGGATAGACTAATGAGGTTCCAAGGTGTTGAGAAATATTTTTAAATACTGGACAGACTAATGAAGGTGTTGAGAAATATTTTTACATACTGGACTGACTAATGAGGCTCCAAGGTGTTGAGAAATATTTTTAAATACTGGACGGACTAATGAGGTTCCAAGGTGTTGAGAAATATTTTTAAATACTGGACAGACTAATGAGGTTCCAAGGTGTTTAGAAATATTTTTAAATACTGGACAGACTAATGAAGGTGTGGAGAAATATTTTTAAATACTGGACAGACTAATGAGGTTCCAAGGTGTTGAGAAATATTTTTAAATACTGGACAGACTAATGAGGCTCCAAGGTGTTGAGAAATATTTTTAAATACTGGACAGACTAATGAGGCTCCAAGGTGTTGAGAAATATTTTTAAATACTGGACAGACTAATGAGGTTCCAAGGTGTTGAGAAATATTTTTAAATACTGGACAGACTAATGAAGGTGTTGAGAAATATTTTTAAATACTGGACAGACTAATGAGGCTCCAAGGTGTTGAGAAATATTTTTAAATACTGGACGGACTAATGAGGTTCCAAGGTGTTGAGAAATA
Source organism: Euprymna scolopes (assembly GCF_053919585.1). Lineage (NCBI taxonomy): Eukaryota > Metazoa > Mollusca > Cephalopoda > Sepiida > Sepiolidae > Euprymna > Euprymna scolopes. Next base: position 24,401,953 of record NC_136510.1, on the reverse strand, counting down.
TTTTTAAATACTGGACAGACTAATGAGGTTCCAAGGTGTTGAGAAATATTTTTAAATACTGGATAGACTAATGAGGTTCCAAGGTGTTGAGAAATATTTTTAAATACTGGACAGACTAATGAAGGTGTTGAGAAATATTTTTAAATACTGGACAGACTAATGAGGCTCCAAGGTGTTGAGAAATATTTTTAAATACTGGACAGACTAATGAGGTTCCAAGGTGTTAAGAAATATTTTTAAATACTGGACAGACTAATGAGGCTCCAAGGTGTTGAGAAATATTTTTAAATACTGGACAGACTAATGAGGCTCCAAGGTGTTGAGAAATATATTTAAATACTGGACAGACTAATGAGGCTCCAAGGTGTTGAGAAATATTTTTAAATACTGGACAGACTAATGAGGCTCCAAGGTGTTGAGAAATATTTTTAAATACTGGATAGACTAATGAGGTTCCAAGGTGTTGAGAAATATTTTTAAATACTGGACAGACTAATGAGGTTCCAAGGTGTTGAGAAATATTTTTAAATACTGGACAGACTAATGAAGGTGTGGAGAAATATTTTTAAATACTGGACAGACTAATGAGGTTCCAAGGTGTTGAGAAATATTTTTAAATACTGGACAGACTAATGAGGCTCCAAGGTGTTGAGAAATATTTTTAAATACTGGACAGACTAATGAGGCTCCAAGGTGTTGAGAAATATTTTTAAATACTGGACAGACTAATGAGGTTCCAAGGTGTTGAGAAATATTTTTAAATACTGGACAGACTAATGAGGTTCCAAGGTGCTGAGAAATATTTTTAAACACTGGACAGACTAATGAGGTTCCAAGGTGTTGAGAAATATTTTTAAATACTGGACAGACTAATGAGGTTCCAAGGTGCTGAGAAATACTTTTAAATACTGGACAGACTAATGAGGTTCCAAGGTGTTGAGAAATATTTTTTAATACTGGACAGACTAATGAGGTTCCAAGGTGTTTAGAAATATTTTTAAATACTGGACAGACTAATGAAGGTGTGGAGAAATATTTTTAAATACTGGACCGACTAATGAGGTTCCGAGGTGTTGAGAAATATTTTTAAATACTGGACAGACTAATGAGGCTCCAAGGTGTTGAGAAATATTTTTAAATACTGGACAGACTAATGAGGTTCCAAGGTGTTGAGAAATATTTTAAAATACTGGACAGACTAATGAAGGTGTTGAGAAATATTTTTAAATACTGGACAGACTAATAGCGCTCCAAGGTGTTGAGAAATATTTTTAAATACTCGACGGACTAATGAGGTTCCAAGGTGTTGAGAAATATTTTTAAATACTGGACAGACTAATGAGGTTCCAAGGTGTTGAGAAATATTTTAAAATACTGGACAGACTAATGAAGGTGTTGAGAAATATTTTTAAATACTGGACAGACTAATGAGGCTCCAAGGTGTTGAGAAATATTTTTAAATACTGGACGGACTAATGAGGTTCCAAGGTGTTGAGAAATATTTTTAAATACTGGACAGACTAATGAGGTTCCAAGGTGTTGAGAAATATTTTTAAATACTGGATAGACTAATGAGGTTCCAAGGTGTTGAGAAATATTTTTAAATACTGGACAGACTAATGAAGGTGTTGAGAAATATTTTTAAATACTGGACAGACTAATGAGGCTCCAAGGTGTTGAGAAATATTTTTAAATACTGGACAGACTAATGAGGTTCCAAGGTGTTGAGAAATATTTTTAAATACTGGACAGACTAATGAGGCTCCAAGGTGTTGAGAAATATTTTTAAATACTGGACAGACTAATGAGGCTCCAAGGTGTTGAGAAATATTTTTAAATACTGGACAGACTAATGAGGCTCCAAGGTGTTGAGAAATATTTTTAAATACTGGACGGACTAATGAGGCTCCAAGGTGTTGAGAAATATTTTTAAATACTGGACAGACTAATGGGGCTCCAAGGTGTTGAGAAATATTTTTAAATACTGGACAGACTAATGAGGCTCCAAGGTGTTGAGAAATATTTTTAAATACTGGACAGACTAATGAAGGTGTTGAGAAATATTTTTAAATACTGGACAGACTAATGAGGCTCCAAGGTGTTGAGAAATATTTTTAAATACTGGATAGACTAATGAGGTTCCAAGGTGTTGAGAAATATTTTTAAATACTGGACAGACTAATGAGGTTCCAAGGTGTTGAGAAATATTTTTAAATACTGGACAGACTAATGAAGGTGTGGAGAAATATTTTTAAATACTGGACAGACTAATGAGGCTCCAAGGAGTGTAGAAATATTTTTAAATACTGGACGGACTAATGAGGTTCCAAGGTGTTTAGAAATATTTTTAAATACTGGACAGACTAATGAGGCTCCAAGGTGTTGAGAAATATTTTTAAATACTGGACAGACTAATGAGGTTCCAAGGTGTTGAGAAATATTTTAAAATACTGGACAGACTAATGAAGGTGTTGAGAAATATTTTTAAATACTGGACAGACTAATGAGGCTCCAAGGAGTGTAGAAATATTTTTAAATACTGGACAGACTAATGAGGTTCCAAGGTGTTGAGAAATATTTTTAAATACTGGACGGACTAATGAGGTTCCAAGGTGCTTAGAAATATTTTTAAACACTGGACAGACTAATGAGGTTCCAAGGTGTTGAGAAATATTTTTAAATACTGGACAGACTAATGAGGTTCCAAGGTGCTGAGAAATACTTTTAAATACTGGACAGACTAATGAGGTTCCAAGGTGTTGAGAAATATTTTTAAATACTGGACAGACTAATGAGGTTCCAAGGTGTTTAGAAATATTTTTAAATACTGGACAGACTAATGAAGGTGTGGAGAAATATTTTTAAATACTGGACCGACTAATGAGGTTCCAAGGTGTTGAGAAATATTTTTAAATACTGGACAGACTAATGAGGCTCCAAGGTGTTGAGAAATATTTTTAAATACTGGACAGACTAATGAGGTTCCAAGGTGTTGAGAAATATTTTAAAATACTGGACAGACTAATGAAGGTGTTGAGAAATATTTTTAAATACTGGACAGACTAATAGCGCTCCAAGGTGTTGAGAAATATTTTTAAATACTGGACGGACTAATGAGGTTCCAAGGTGTTGAGAAATATTTTTAAATACTGGACAGACTAATGAGGTTCCAAGGTGTTGAGAAATATTTTAAAATACTGGACAGACTAATGAAGGTGTGGAGAAATATTTTTAAATACTGGACAGACTAATGAGGTTCCAAGGCGTTGAGAAATATTTATAAATACTGGACAGACTAATGAGGCTCCAAGGTGTTGAGAAATATTTTTAAATACTTGACAGACTAATGAGGCTCCAAGGTGTTGAGAAATATTTTTAAATACTGGACGGACTAATGAGGTTCCAAGGTGTTGAGAAATATTTTTAAATACTGGACAGACTAATGAGGTTCCAAGGTGTTGAGAAATATTTTAAAATACTGGACAGACTAATGAAGGTGTTGAGAAATATTTTTAAATACTGGACAGACTAATGAGGCTCCAAGGAGTGTAGAAATATTTTTAAATACTGGACAGACTAATGAGGTTCCAAGGTGTTGAGAAATATTTTTAAATACTGGACAGACTAATGAGGTTCCAAGGTGCTGAGAAATATTTTTAAACACTGGACAGACTAATGAGGTTCCAAGGTGTTGAGAAATATTTTTAAATACTGGACAGACTAATGAGGTTCCAAGGTGCTGAGAAATACTTTTAAATACTGGACAGACTAATGAGGTTCCAAGGTGTTGAGAAATATTTTTAAATACTGGACAGACTAATGAGGTTCCAAGGTGTTTAGAAATATTTTTAAATACTGGACAGACTAATGAAGGTGTTGAGAAATATTTTTAAATACTGGACCGACTAATGAGGTTCCAAGGTGTTGAGAAATATTTTTAAATACTGGACAGACTAATGAGGCTCCAAGGTGTTGAGAAATATTTTTAAATACTGGACAGACTAATGAGGTTCCAAGGTGTTGAGAAATATTTTAAAATACTGGACAGACTAATGAAGGTGTTGAGAAATATTTTTAAATACTGGACAGACTAATAGCGCTCCAAGGTGTTGAGAAATATTTTTAAATACTGGACGGACTAATGAGGTTCCAAGGTGTTGAGAAATATTTTTAAATACTGGACAGACTAATGAGGTTCCAAGGTGTTGAGAAATATTTTAAAATACTGGACAGACTAATGAAGGTGTGGAGAAATATTTTTAAATACTGGACAGACTAATGAGGTTCCAAGGCGTTGAGAAATATTTATAAATACTGGACAGACTAATGAGGCTCCAAGGTGTTGAGAAATATTTTTAAATACTTGACAGACTAATGAGGCTCCAAGGTGTTGAGAAATATTTTTAAATACTGGACGGACTAATGAGGTTCCAAGGTGTTGAGAAATATTTTTAAATACTGGACAGACTAATGAGGTTCCAAGGTGCTGAGAAATATTTTTAAATACTGGACAGACTAATGAGGTTCCAAGGTCTTGAGAAACATTTTTAAATACTGGGCAGACTAATGAGGTTCCAAGGTGCTGAGAAATATTTTTAAATACTGGACAGACTAATGAGGTTCCAAGGTGTTGAGAAATATGTTTAAATACTGGACAGACTAATGAGGTTCCAAGGTGTTGAGAAATATTTTTAAATACTGGGCAGACTAATGAGGTTCCAAGGTGTTGAGAAATATTTTTAAATACTGGACGGACTAATGAGGTTCCAAGGTGTTGAGAAATATTTTTAAATACTGGACAGACTAATGAGGTTCCAAGGTGTTGAGAAATATTTTTAAATACTGGATAGACTAATGAGGTTCCAAGGTGTTGAGAAATATTTTTAAATACTGGACAGACTAATGAAGGTGTTGAGAAATATTTTTAAATACTGGACAGACTAATGAGGTTCCAAGGTGTTGAGAAATATTTTTAAATACTGGACGGACTAATGAGGTTCCAAGGTGTTGAGAAATATTTTTAAATACTGGACAGACTAATAAGGTTCCGAGGTGTTTAGAAATATTTTTAAATACTGGACAGACTAATGAAGGTGTGGAGAAATATTTTTAAATACTGGACCGACTAATGAGGTTCCAAGGTGTTGAGAAATATTTTTAAATACTGGACAGACTAATGAGGCTCCAAGGTGTTGAGAAATATTTTTAAATACTGGACAGACTAATGAGGCTCCAAGGTGTTGAGAAATATTTTTAAATACTGGACAGACTAATGAGGTTCCAAGGTGTTGAGAAATATTTTTAAATACTGGACAGACTAATGAAGGTGTTGAGAAATATTTTTAAATACTGGACAGACTAATGAGGCTCCAAGGTGTTGAGAAATATTTTTAAATACTGGACGGACTAATGAGGTTCCAAGGTGTTGAGAAATATTTTTAAATACTGGACAGACTAATGAGGTTCCACGGTGTTGAGAAATATTTTTAAATACTGGATAGACTAATGAGGTTCCAAGGTGTTGAGAAATATTTTTAAATACTGGACAGACTAATGAAGGTGTTGAGAAATATTTTTAAATACTGGACAGACTAATGAGGTTCCAAGGTGTTGAGAAATATTTTAAAATACTGGACAGACTAATGAAGGTGTTGAGAAATATTTTTAAATACTGGACAGACTAATGAGGCTCCAAGGAGTGTAGAAATATTTTTAAATACTGGACGGACTAATGAGGTTCCAAGGTGCTGAGAAATATTTTTAAACACTGGACAGACTAATGAGGTTCCAAGGTGTTGAGAAATATTTTTAAATACTGGACAGACTAATGAGGTTCCAAGGTGCTGAGAAATACTTTTAAATACTGGACAGACTAATGAGGTTCCAAGGTGTTGAGAAATATTTTTAAATACTGGACCGACTAATGAGGTTCCAAGGTGTTGAGAAATATTTTTAAATACTGGACAGACTAATGAGGCTCCAAGGTGTTGAGAAATATTTTTAAATACTGGACAGACTAATGAGGCTCCAAGGTGTTGAGAAATATTTTTAAATACTGGACTGACTAATGAGGTTCCAAGGTGCTGAGAAATACTTTTAAATACTGGACAGACTAATGAGGTTCCAAGGTGTTGAGAAATATTTTTAAATACTGGACAGACTAATGAGGTTCCAAGGTGTTTAGAAATATTTTTAAATACTGGACAGACTAATGAAGGTGTGGAGAAATATTTTTAAATACTGGACCGACTAATGAGGTTCCAAGGTGTTGAGAAATATTTTTAAATACTGGACAGACTAATGAGGCTCCAAGGTGTTGAGAAATATTTTTAAATACTGGACAGACTAATGAGGTTCCAAGGTGTTGAGAAATATTTTAAAATACTGGACAGACTAATGAAGGTGTTGAGAAATATTTTTAAATACTGGACAGACTAATAGCGCTCCAAGGTGTTGAGAAATATTTTTAAATACTGGACGGACTAATGAGGTTCCAAGGTGTTGAGAAATATTTTTAAATACTGGACAGACTAATAGGGTTCCAAGGTGTTGAGAAATATTTTAAAATACTGGACAGACTAATGAAGGTGTGGAGAAATATTTTTAAATACTGGACAGACTAATGAGGTTCCAAGGCGTTGAGAAATATTTATAAATACTGGACAGACTAATGAGGCTCCAAGGTGTTGAGAAATATTTTTAAATACTTGACAGACTAATGAGGCTCCAAGGTGTTGAGAAATATTTTTAAATACTGGACGGACTAATGAGGTTCCAAGGTGTTGAGAAATATTTTTAAATACTGGACAGACTAATGAGGTTCCAAGGTGCTGAGAAATATTTTTAAATACTGGACAGACTAATGAGGTTCCAAGGTCTTGAGAAACATTTTTAAATACTGGGCAGACTAATGAGGTTCCAAGGTGCTGAGAAATATTTTTAAATACTGGACAGACTAATGAGGTTCCAAGGTGTTGAGAAATATTTTTAAATACTGGACAGACTAATGAGGTTCCAAGGTGTTGAGAAATATTTTTAAATACTGGGCAGACTAATGAGGTTCCAAGGTGTTGAGAAATATTTTTAAATACTGGACAGACTAATGAGGTTCCAAGGTGTTGAGAAATATTTTTAAATACTGGACAGACTAATGAGGTTCCAAGGTGTTGAGAAATATTTTTAAATACTGGATAGACTAATGAGGTTCCAAGGTGTTGAGAAATATTTTTAAATACTGGACAGACTAATGAAGGTGTTGAGAAATATTTTTAAATACTGGACAGACTAATGAGGTTCCAAGGTGTTGAGAAATATTTTTAAATACTGGACGGACTAATGAGGTTCCAAGGTGTTGAGAAATATTTTTAAATACTGGACAGACTAATAAGGTTCCGAGGTGTTTAGAAATATTTTTAAATACTGGACAGACTAATGAAGGTGTGGAGAAATATTTTTAAATACTGGACCGACTAATGAGGTTCCAAGGTGTTGAGAAATATTTTTAAATACTGGACAGACTAATGAGGCTCCAAGGTGTTGAGAAATATTTTTAAATACTGGACAGACTAATGAGGCTCCAAGGTGTTGAGAAATATTTTTAAATACTGGACAGACTAATGAGGTTCCAAGGTGTTGAGAAATATTTTTAAATACTGGACAGACTAATGAAGGTGTTGAGAAATATTTTTAAATACTGGACAGACTAATGAGGCTCCAAGGTGTTGAGAAATATTTTTAAATACTGGACGGACTAATGAGGTTCCAAGGTGTTGAGAAATATTTTTAAATACTGGACAGACTAATGAGGTTCCACGGTGTTGAGAAATATTTTTAAATACTGGATAGACTAATGAGGTTCCAAGGTGTTGAGAAATATTTTTAAATACTGGACAGACTAATGAAGGTGTTGAGAAATATTTTTAAATACTGGACAGACTAATGAGGTTCCAAGGTGTTGAGAAATATTTTAAAATACTGGACAGACTAATGAAGGTGTTGAGAAATATTTTTAAATACTGGACAGACTAATGAGGCTCCAAGGAGTGTAGAAATATTTTTAAATACTGGACGGACTAATGAGGTTCCAAGGTGCTGAGAAATATTTTTAAACACTGGACAGACTAATGAGGTTCCAAGGTGTTGAGAAATATTTTTAAATACTGGACAGACTAATGAGGTTCACAGGTGCTGAGAAATACTTTTAAATACTGGACAGACTAATGAGGTTCCAAGGTGTTGAGAAATATTTTTAAATACTGGACCGACTAATGAGGCTCCAAGGTGTTGAGAAATATTTTTAAATACTGGACAGACTAATGAGGCTCCAAGGTGTTGAGAAATATTTTTAAATACTGGACAGACTAATGAGGTTCCAAGGTGCTGAGAAATACTTTTAAATACTGGACAGACTAATGAGGTTCCAAGGTGTTGAGAAATATTTTTAAATACTGGACAGACTAATGAGGTTCCAAGGTGTTTAGAAATATTTTTAAATACTGGACAGACTAATGAAGGTGTGGAGAAATATTTTTAAATACTGGACCGACTAATGAGGTTCCAAGGTGTTGAGATATATTTTTAAATACTGGACAGACTAATGAGGCTCCAAGGTGTTGAGAAATATTTTTAAATACTGGACAGACTAATGAGGTTCCAAGGTGTTGAGAAATATTTTAAAATACTGGACAGACTAATGAAGGTGTTGAGAAATATTTTTAAATACTGGACAGACTAATAGCGCTCCAAGGTGTTGAGAAATATTTTTAAATACTGGACGGACTAATGAGGTTCCAAGGTGTTGAGAAATATTTTTAAATACTGGACAGACTAATGAGGTTCCAAGGTGTTGAGAAATATTTTAAAATACTGGACAGACTAATGAAGGTGTGGAGAAATATTTTTAAATACTGGACAGACTAATGAGGTTCCAAGGCGTTGAGAAATATTTATAAATACTGGACAGACTAATGAGGCTCCAAGGTGTTGAGAAATATTTTTAAATACTTGACAGACTAATGAGGCTCCAAGGTGTTTAGAAATATTTTTAAATACTGGACGGACTAATGAGGTTCCAAGGTGCTGAGAAATATTTTTAAATACTGGACAGACTAATGAGGTTCCAAGGTCTTGAGAAACATTTTTAAATACTGGGCAGACTAATGAGGTTCCAAGGTGCTGAGAAATATTTTTAAATACTGGACAGACTAATGAGGTTCCAAGGTGTTGAGAAATATTTTTAAATACTGGATAGACTAATGAGGTTCCAAGGTGTTGAGAAATATTTTTAAATACTGGACAGACTAATGAAGGTGTTGAGAAATATTTTTAAATACTGGACAGACTAATGAGGTTCCAAGGTGTTGAGAAATATTTTTAAATACTGGACGGACTAATGAGGTTCCAAGGTGTTGAGAAATATTTTTAAATACTGGACAGACTAATAAGGTTCCGAGGTGTTTAGAAATATTTTTAAATACTGGACAGACTAATGAAGGTGTGGAGAAATATTTTTAAATACTGGACCGACTAATGAGGTTCCAAGGTGTTGAGAAATATTTTTAAATACTGGACAGACTAATGAGGCTCCAAGGTGTTGAGAAATATTTTTAAATACTGGACAGACTAATGAGGCTCCAAGGTGTTGAGAAATATTTTTAAATACTGGACAGACTAATGAGGTTCCAAGGTGTTGAGAAATATTTTTAAATACTGGACAGACTAATGAAGGTGTTGAGAAATATTTTTAAATACTGGACAGACTAATGAGGCTCCAAGGTGTTGAGAAATATTTTTAAATACTGGACGGACTAATGAGGTTCCAAGGTGTTGAGAAATATTTTTAAATACTGGACAGACTAATGAGGTTCCACGGTGTTGAGAAATATTTTTAAATACTGGATAGACTAATGAGGTTCCAAGGTGCTGAGAAATATTTTTAAATACTGGACAGACTAATGAGGTTCCAAGGTGTTGAGAAATATTTTTAAATACTGGATAGACTAATGAGGTTCCAAGGTGTTGAGAAATATTTTTAAATACTGGACAGACTAATGAAGGTGTTGAGAAATATTTTTAAATACTGGACAGACTAATGAGGTTCCAAGGTGTTGAGAAATATTTTTAAATACTGGACGGACTAATGAGGTTCCAAGGTGTTGAGAAATATTTTTAAATACTGGACAGACTAATAAGGTTCCGAGGTGTTTAGAAATATTTTTAAATACTGGACAGACTAATGAAGGTGTGGAGAAATATTTTTAAATACTGGACCGACTAATGAGGTTCCAAGGTGTTGAGAAATATTTTTAAATACTGGACAGACTAATGAGGCTCCAAGGTGTTGAGAAATATTTTTAAATACTGGACAGACTAATGAGGCTCCAAGGTGTTGAGAAATATTTTTAAATACTGGACAGACTAATGAGGTTCCAAGGTGTTGAGAAATATTTTTAAATACTGGACAGACTAATGAAGGTGTTGAGAAATATTTTTAAATACTGGACAGACTAATGAGGCTCCAAGGTGTTGAGAAATATTTTTAAATACTGGACGGACTAATGAGGTTCCAAGGTGTTGAGAAATATTTTTAAATACTGGACAGACTAATGAGGTTCCAAGGTGTTGAGAAATATTTTTAAATACTGGATAGACTAATGAGGTTCCAAGGTGTTGAGAAATATTTTTAAATACTGGACAGACTAATGAAGGTGTTGAGAAATATTTTTAAATACTGGACAGACTAATGAGGTTCCAAGGTGTTGAGAAATATTTTAAAATACTGGACAGACTAATGAAGGTGTTGAGAAATATTTTTAAATACTGGACAGACTAATGAGGCTCCAAGGAGTGTAGAAATATTTTTAAATACTGGACGGACTAATGAGGTTCCAAGGTGCTGAGAAATATTTTTAAACACTGGACAGACTAATGAGGTTCCAAGGTGTTGAGAAATATTTTTAAATACTGGACAGACTAATGAGGTTCCAAGGTGCTGAGAAATACTTTTAAATACTGGACAGACTAATGAGGTTCCAAGGTGTTGAGAAATATTTTTAAATACTGGACCGACTAATGAGGTTCCAAGGTGTTGAGAAATATTTTTAAATACTGGACAGACTAATGAGGCTCCAAGGTGTTGAGAAATATTTTTAAATACTGGACAGACTAATGAGGCTCCAAGGTGTTGAGAAATATTTTTAAATACTGGACAGACTAATGAGGTTCCAAGGTGTTGAGAAATATTTTAAAATACTGGACAGACTAATGAAGGTGTTGAGAAATATTTTTAAATACTGGACAGACTAATGAGGCTCCAAGGAGTGTAGAAATATTTTTAAATACTGGACGGACTAATGAGGTTCCAAGGTGCTGAGAAATATTTTTAAACACTGGACAGACTAATGAGGTTCCAAGGTGTTGAGAAATATTTATAAATACTGGACAGACTAATGAGGTTCCAAGGTGCTGAGAAATACTTTTAAATACTGGACAGACTAATGAGGTTCCAAGGTGTTGAGAAATATTTTTAAATACTGGACAGACTAATGAGGTTCCAAGGTGTTTAGAAATATTTTTAAATACTGGACAGACTAATGAAGGTGTGGAGAAATATTTTTAAATACTGGACCGACTAATGAGGTTCCAAGGTGTTGAGAAATATTTTTAAATACTGGACAGACTAATGAGGCTCCAAGGTGTTGAGAAATATTTTTAAATACTGGACAGACTAATGAGGTTCCAAGGTGTTGAGAAATATTTTAAAATACTGGACAGACTAATGAAGTTGTTGAGAAATATTTTTAAATACTGGACAGACTAATAGCGCTCCAAGGTGTTGAGAAATATTTTTAAATACTGGACGGACTAATGAGGTTCCAAGGTGTTGAGAAATATTTTTAAATACTGGACAGACTAATGAGGTTCCAAGGTGTTGAGAAATATTTTAAAATACTGGACAGACTAATGAAGGTGTGGAGAAATATTTTTAAATACTGGACAGACTAATGAGGTTCCAAAGCGTTGAGAAATATTTATAAATACTGGACAGACTAATGAGGCTCCAAGGTGTTGAGAAATATTTTTAAATACTTGACAGACTAATGAGGCTCCAAGGTGTTGAGAAATATTTTTAAATACTGGACGGACTAATGAGGTTCCAAGGTGTTGAGAAATATTTTTAAATACTGGACAGACTAATGAGGTTCCAAGGTGCTGAGAAATATTTTTAAATACTGGACAGACTAATGAGGTTCCAAGGTCTTGAGAAACATTTTTAAATACTGGGCAGACTAATGAGGTTCCAAGGTGCTGAGAAATATTTTTAAATACTGGACAGACTAATGAGGTTCCAAGGTGTTGAGAAATATTTTTAAATACTGGACAGACTAATGAGGTTCCAAGGTGTTGAGAAATATTTTTAAATACTGGATAGACTAATGAGGCTCCAAGGTGTTGAGAAATATTTTTAAATACTGGACAGACTAATGAAGGTGTTGAGAAATATTTTTAAATACTGGACAGACTAATGAGGTTCCAAGGTGTTGAGAAATATTTTTAAATACTGGACGGACTAATGAGGTTCCAAGGTGTTGAGAAATATTTTTAAATACTGGACAGACTAATGAGGTTCCAAGGTGTTTAGAAATATTTTTAAATACTGGACAGACTAATGAAGGTGTGGAGAAATATTTTTAAATACTGGACCGACTAATGAGGTTCCAAGGTGTTGAGAAATATTTTTAAATACTGGACAGACTAATGAGGCTCCAAGGTGTTGAGAAATATTTTTAAATACTGGACAGACTAATGAGGCTCCAAGGTGTTGAGAAATATTTTTAAATACTGGACAGACTAATGAGGTTCCAAGGTGTTGAGAAATATTTTTAAATACTGGACAGACTAATGAAGGTGTTGAGAAATATTTTTAAATACTGGACAGACTAATGAAGGTGTTGAGAAATATTTTTAAATACTGGACAGACTAATGAGGCTCCAAGGTGTTGAGAAATATTTTTAAATACTGGACAGACTAATGAGGTTCCAAGGTGTTGAGAAATATTTTTAAATACTGGACAGACTAATGAGGTTCCAAGGTGTTGAGAAATATTTTTAAATACTGGACAGACTAATGAGGTTCCAAGGTGTTGAGAAATATTTTTAAATACTGGACAGACTAATGAGGTTCCAAGGTGTTGAGAAATATTTTTAAATACTGGACAGACTAATGAGGTTCCAAGGTGTTGAGAAATATTTTTAAATACTGGACGGACTAATGAGGCTCCAAGGTGTTGAGAAATATTTTTAAATACTGGACAGACTAATGAGGCTCCAAGGTGTTGAGAAATATTTTTAAATACTGGACAGACTAATGAGGCTCCAAGGTGTTGAGAAATATTTTAAAATACTGGACAGACTAATGAGGCTCCAAGGTGTTGAGAAATATTTTTAAATACTGGACAGACTAATGAAGGTGTTGAGAAATATTTTTAAATACTGGACAGACTAATGAGGCTCCAAGGTGTTGAGAAATATTTTTAAATACTGGATAGACTAATGAGGTTCCAAGGTGTTGAGAAATATTTTTAAATACTGGACAGACTAATTAGGTTCCAAGGTGTTGAGAAATATTTTTAAATACTGGACAGACTAATGAAGGTGTGGAGAAATATTTTTAAATACTGGACAGACTAATGAGGTTCCAAGGTGTTGAGAAATATTTTTAAATACTGGACAGACTAATGAGGCTCCAAGGTGTTGAGAAATATTTTTAAATACTGGACAGACTAATGAGGCTCCAAGGTGTTGAGAAATATTTTTAAATACTGGACAGACTAATGAGGTTCCAAGGTGTTGAGAAATATTTTTAAATACTGGACAGACTAATGAAGGTGTTGAGAAATATTTTTAAATACTGGACAGACTAATGAGGCTCCAAGGTGTTGAGTAATATTTTTAAATACTGGATAGACTAATGAGGTTCCAAGGTGTTGAGAAATATTTTTAAATACTGGACAGACTAATTAGGTTCCAAGGTGTTGAGAAATATTTTTAAATACTGGACAGACTAATGAAGGTGTGGAGAAATATTTTTAAATACTGGACAGACTAATGAGGCTCCAAGGTGTTGAGAAATATTTTTAAATACTGGACAGACTAATGAGGTTCCAAGGTGCTGAGAAATATTTTTAAACACTGGACAGACTAATGAGGTTCCAAGGTGTTGAGAAATATTTTTAAATACTGGACAGACTAATGAGGTTCCAAGGTGCTGAGAAATATTTTTAAATACTGGACAGACTAATGAGGTTCCAAGATGTTGAGAAATATTTTTAAATACTGGACAGACTAATGAGGTTCCAAGGTGTTGAGAAATATTTTTAAATACTGGACAGACTAATGAGGTTCCAAGGTGTTGAGAAATATTTTTAAATACTGGACAGACTAATGAGGTTCCAAGGTGTTGAGAAATATTTTTAAATACTGGACAGACTAATGAGGTTCCAAGGTGTTGAGAAATATTTTTAAATACTGGACAGACTAATGAGGTTCCAAGGTGTTTAGAAATATTTTTAAATACTGGACAGACTAATGAAGGTGTGGAGAAATATTTTAAAATACTGGACCGACTAATGAGGTTCCAAGGTGTTGAGAAATATTTTTAAATACTGGACAGACTAATGAGGCTCCAAGGTGTTGAGAAATATTTTTAAATACTGGACAGACTAATGAGGTTCCAAGGTGTTGAGAAATATTTTAAAATACTGGACAGACTAATGAAGGTGTTGAGAAATATTTTTAAATACTGGACAGACTAATAGCGCTCCAAGGTGTTGAGAAATATTTTTAAATACTGGACGGACTAATGAGGTTCCAAGGTGTTGAGAAATATTTTTAAATACTGGACAGACTAATGAGGTTCCAAGGTGTTGAGAAATATTTTAAAATACTGGACAGACTAATGAAGGTGTGGAGAAATATTTTTAAATACTGGACAGACTAATGAGGTTCCAAAGCGTTGAGAAATATTTATAAATACTGGACAGACTAATGAGGCTCCAAGGTGTTGAGAAATATTTTTAAATACTTGACAGACTAATGAGGCTCCAAGGTGTTGAGAAATATTTTTAAATACTGGACGGACTAATGAGGTTCCAAGGTGTTGAGAAATATTTTTAAATACTGGACAGACTAATGAGGTTCCAAGGTGCTGAGAAATATTTTTAAATACTGGACAGACTAATGAGGTTCCAAGGTCTTGAGAAACATTTTTAAATACTGGGCAGACTAATGAGGTTCCAAGGTGCTGAGAAATATTTTTAAATACTGGACAGACTAATGAGGCTCCAAGGTGTTGAGAAATATTTTTAAATACTGGACGGACTAATGAGGTTCCAAGGTGTTGAGAAATATTTTTAAATACTGGACAGACTAATGAGGTTCCAAGGTGTTGAGAAATATTTTTAAATACTGGATAGACTAATGAGGTTCCAAGGTGTTGAGAAATATTTTTAAATACTGGACAGACTAATGAAGGTGTTGAGAAATATTTTTAAATACTGGACAGACTAATGAGGTTCCAAGGTGTTGAGAAATATTTTTAAATACTGGACAGACTAATGAGGTTACAAGGTGTTGAGAAATATTTTTAAATACTGGACAGACTAATGAAGGTGTGGAGAAATATTTTTAAATACTGGACCGACTAATGAGGTTCCAAGGTGTTGAGAAATATTTTTAAATACTGGACAGACTAATGAGGCTCCAAGGTGTTGAGAAATATTTTTAAATACTGGACAGACTAATGAGGCTCCAAGGTGTTGAGAAATATTTTTAAATACTGGACAGACTAATGAGGTTCCAAGGTGTTGAGAAATATTTTTAAATACTGGACAGACTAATGAAGGTGTTGAGAAATATTTTTAAATACTGGACAGACTAATGAAGGTGTTGAGAAATATTTTTAAATACTGGACAGACTAATGAGGCTCCAAGGTGTTGAGAAATATTTTTAAATACTGGACAGACTAATAAGGTTCCGAGGTGTTTAGAAATATTTTTAAATACTGGACAGACTAATGAAGGTGTGGAGAAATATTTTTAAATACTGGACCGACTAATGAGGTTCCAAGGTGTTGAGAAATATTTTTAAATACTGGACAGACTAATGAGGCTCCAAGGTGTTGAGAAATATTTTTAAATACTGGACAGACTAATGAGGCTCCAAGGTGTTGAGAAATATTTTTAAATACTGGACAGACTAATGAGGTTCCAAGGTGTTGAGAAATATTTTTAAATACTGGACAGACTAATGAAGGTGTTGAGAAATATTTTTAAATACTGGACAGACTAATGAGGCTCCAAGGTGTTGAGAAATATTTTTAAATACTGGACGGACTAATGAGGTTCCAAGGTGTTGAGAAATATTTTTAAATACTGGACAGACTAATGAGGTTCCAAGGTGTTGAGAAATATTTTTAAATACTGGATAGACTAATGAGGTTCCAAGGTGTTGAGAAATATTTTTAAATACTGGACAGACTAATGAAGGTGTTGAGAAATATTTTTAAATACTGGACAGACTAATGAGGTTCCAAGGTGTTGAGAAATATTTTAAAATACTGGACAGACTAATGAAGGTGTTGAGAAATATTTTTAAATACTGGACAGACTAATGAGGCTCCAAGGAGTGTAGAAATATTTTTAAATACTGGACGGACTAATGAGGTTCCAAGGTGCTGAGAAATATTTTTAAATACTGGACAGACTAATGAGGTTCCAAGGTGTTGAGAAATATTTTTAAATACTGGACAGACTAATGAGGTTCCAAGGTGCTGAGAAATACTTTTAAATACTGGACAGACTAATGAGGTTCCAAGGTGTTGAGAAATATTTTTAAATACTGGACCGACTAATGAGGTTCCAAGGTGTTGAGAAATATTTTTAAATACTGGACAGACTAATGAGGCTCCAAGGTGTTGAGAAATATTTTTAAATACTGGACAGACTAATGAGGCTCCAAGGTGTTGAGAAATATTTTTAAATACTGGACAGACTAATGAGGTTCCAAGGTGTTGAGAAATATTTTAAAATACTGGACAGACTAATGAAGGTGTTGAGAAATATTTTTAAATACTGGACAGACTAATGAGGCTCCAAGGAGTGTAGAAATATTTTTAAATACTGGACGGACTAATGAGGTTCCAAGGTGCTGAGAAATATTTTTAAACACTGGACAGACTAATGAGGTTCCAAGGTGTTGAGAAATATTTATAAATACTGGACAGACTAATGAGGTTCCAAGGTGCTGAGAAATACTTTTAAATACTGGACAGACTAATGAGGTTCCAAGGTGTTGAGAAATATTTTTAAATACTGGACAGACTAATGAGGTTCCAAGGTGTTTAGAAATATTTTTAAATACTGGACAGACTAATGAAGGTGTGGAGAAATATTTTTAAATACTGGACCGACTAATGAGGTTCCAAGGTGTTGAGAAATATTTTTAAATACTGGACAGACTAATGAGGCTCCAAGGTGTTGAGAAATATTTTTAAATACTGGACAGACTAATGAGGTTCCAAGGTGTTGAGAAATATTTTAAAATACTGGACAGACTAATGAAGGTGTTGAGAAATATTTTTAAATACTGGACAGACTAATAGCGCTCCAAGGTGTTGAGAAATATTTTTAAATACTGGACGGACTAATGAGGTTCCAAGGTGTTGAGAAATATTTTTAAATACTGGACAGACTAATGAGGTTCCAAGGTGTTGAGAAATATTTTAAAATACTGGACAGACTAATGAAGGTGTGGAGAAATATTTTTAAATACTGGACAGACTAATGAGGTTCCAAAGCGTTGAGAAATATTTATAAATACTGGACAGACTAATGAGGCTCCAAGGTGTTGAGAAATATTTTTAAATACTTGACAGACTAATGAGGCTCCAAGGTGTTGAGAAATATTTTTAAATACTGGACGGACTAATGAGGTTCCAAGGTGTTTAGAAATATTTTTAAATACTGGACAGACTAATGAGGTTCCAAGGTGCTGAGAAATATTTTTAAATACTGGACAGACTAATGAGGTTCCAAGGTCTTGAGAAACATTTTTAAATACTGGGCAGACTAATGAGGTTCCAAGGTGCTGAGAAATATTTTTAAATACTGGACAGACTAATGAGGTTCCAAGGTGTTGAGAAATATTTTTAAATACTGGACAGACTAATGAGGTTCCAAGGTGTTGAGAAATATTTTTAAATACTGGATAGACTAATGAGGCTCCAAGGTGTTGAGAAATATTTTTAAATACTGGACAGACTGATGAAGGTGTTGAGAAATATTTTTAAATACTGGACAGACTAATGAGGTTCCAAGGTGTTGAGAAATATTTTTAAATACTGGACGGACTAATGAGGTTCCAAGGTGTTGAGAAATATTTTTAAATACTGGACAGACTAATGAGGTTCCAAGGTGTTTAGAAATATTTTTAAATACTGGACAGACTAATGAAGGTGTGGAGAAATATTTTTAAATACTGGACCGACTAATGAGGTTCCAAGGTGTTGAGAAATATTTTTAAATACTGGACAGACTAATGAGGCTCCAAGGTGTTGAGAAATATTTTTAAATACTGGACAGACTAATGAGGCTCCAAGGTGTTGAGAAATATTTTTAAATACTGGACAGACTAATGAGGTTCCAAGGTGTTGAGAAATATTTTTAAATACTGGACAGACTAATGAAGGTGTTGAGAAATATTTTTAAATACTGGACAGACTAATGAAGGTGTTGAGAAATATTTTTAAATACTGGACAGACTAATGAGGCTCCAAGGTGTTGAGAAATATTTTTAAATACTGGACAGACTAATGAGGTTCCAAGGTGTTGAGAAATATTTTTAAATACTGGACAGACTAATGAGGTTCCAAGGTGTTGAGAAATATTTTTAAATACTGGACAGACTAATGAGGTTCCAAGGTGTTGAGAAATATTTTTAAATACTGGACAGACTAATGAGGTTCCAAGGTGTTGAGAAATATTTTTAAATACTGGACAGACTAATGAGGTTCCAAGGTGTTGAGAAATATTTTTAAATACTGGACGGACTAATGAGGCTCCAAGGTGTTGAGAAATATTTTTAAATACTGGACAGACTAATGAGGCTCCAAGGTGTTGAGAAATATTTTTAAATACTGGACAGACTAATGAGGCTCCAAGGTGTTGAGAAATATTTTAAAATACTGGACAGACTAATGAGGCTCCAAGGTGTTGAGAAATATTTTTAAATACTGGACAGACTAATGAAGGTGTTGAGAAATATTTTTAAATACTGGACAGACTAATGAGGCTCCAAGGTGTTGAGAAATATTTTTAAATACTGGATAGACTAATGAGGTTCCAAGGTGTTGAGAAATATTTTTAAATACTGGACAGACTAATTAGGTTCCAAGGTGTTGAGAAATATTTTTAAATACTGGACAGACTAATGAAGGTGTGGAGAAATATTTTTAAATACTGGACAGACTAATGAGGTTCCAAGGTGTTGAGAAATATTTTTAAATACTGGACAGACTAATGAGGCTCCAAGGTGTTGAGAAATATTTTTAAATACTGGACAGACTAATGAGGCTCCAAGGTGTTGAGAAATATTTTTAAATACTGGACAGACTAATGAGGTTCCAAGGTGTTGAGAAATATTTTTAAATACTGGACAGACTAATGAAGGTGTTGAGAAATATTTTTAAATACTGGACAGACTAATGAGGCTCCAAGGTGTTGAGTAATATTTTTAAATACTGGATAGACTAATGAGGTTCCAAGGTGTTGAGAAATATTTTTAAATACTGGACAGACTAATTAGGTTCCAAGGTGTTGAGAAATATTTTTAAATACTGGACGGACTAATGAAGGTGTGGAGAAATATTTTTAAATACTGGACAGACTAATGAGGCTCCAAGGTGTTGAGAAATATTTTTAAATACTGGACAGACTAATGAGGCTCCAAGGTGTTGAGAAATATTTTTAAATACTGGACAGACTAATGAGGTTCCAAGGTGTTGAGAAATATTTTTAAATACTGGACAGACTAATGAGGTTCCAAGGTGCTGAGAAATATTTTTAAACACTGGACAGACTAATGAGGTTCCAAGGTGTTGAGAAATATTTTTAAATACTGGACAGACTAATGAGGTTCCAAGGTGCTGAGAAATATTTTTAAATACTGGACAGACTAATGAGGTTCCAAGATGTTGAGAAATATTTTTAAATACTGGACAGACTAATGAGGTTCCAAGGTGTTGAGAAATATTTTTAAATACTGGACAGACTAATGAGGTTCCAGGGTGTTGAGAAATATTTTTAAATACTGGACAGACTAATGAGGTTCCAAGGTGTTGAGAAATATTTTTAAATACTGGACAGACTAATGAGGTTCCAAGGTGTTGAGAAATATTTTTAAATACTGGACAGACTAATGAAGGTGTTGAGAAATATTTTTAAATACTGGATAGACTAATAAGGTTCCAAGGAGTGTAGAAATATTTTTAAATACTGGACGGACTAATGAGGTTCCAAGGTGCTGAGAAATATTTTTAAACACTGGACAGACTAATGAGGTTCCAAGGTGTTGAGAAATATTTTTAAATACTGGACAGACTAATGAGGTTCCAAGGTGCTGAGAAATACTTTTAAATACTGGACAGACTAATGAGGTTCCAAGGTGTTGAGAAATATTTTTAAATACTGGACAGACTAATGAGGTTCCAAGGTGTTTAGAAATATTTTTAAATACTGGACAGACTAATGAAGGTGTGGAGAAATATTTTTAAATACTGGACCGACTAATGAGGTTCCAAGGTGTTGAGAAATATTTTTAAATACTGGACAGACTAATGAGGCTCCAAGGTGTTGAGAAATATTTTTAAATACTGGACAGACTAATGAGGTTCCAAGGTGTTGAGAAATATTTTAAAATACTGGACAGACTAATGAAGGTGTTGAGAAATATTTTTAAATACTGGACAGACTAATAGCGCTCCAAGGTGTTGAGAAATATTTTTAAATACTGGACGGACTAATGAGGTTCCAAGGTGTTGAGAAATATTTTTAAATACTGGACAGACTAATGAGGTTCCAAGGTGTTGAGAAATATTTTAAAATACTGGACAGACTAATGAAGGTGTGGAGAAATATTTTTAAATACTGGACAGACTAATGAGGTTCCAAAGCGTTGAGAAATATTTATAAATACTGGACAGACTAATGAGGCTCCAAGGTGTTGAGAAATATTTTTAAATACTTGACAGACTAATGAGGCTCCAAGGTGTTGAGAAATATTTTTAAATACTGGACGGACTAATGAGGTTCCAAGGTGTTGAGAAATATTTTTAAATACTGGACAGACTAATGAGGTTCCAAGGTGCTGAGAAATATTTTTAAATACTGGACAGACTAATGAGGTTCCAAGGTCTTGAGAAACATTTTTAAATACTGGGCAGACTAATGAGGTTCCAAGGTGCTGAGAAATATTTTTAAATACTGGACAGACTAATGAGGCTCCAAGGTGTTGAGAAATATTTTTAAATACTGGACAGACTAATGAGGTTCCAAGGTGTTGAGAAATATTTTTAAATACTGGGCAGACTAATGAGGTTCCAAGGTGTTGAGAAATATTTTTAAATACTGGACAGACTAATGAGGTTCCAAGGTGTTGAGAAATATTTTTAAATACTGGACAGACTAATGAGGTTCCAAGGTGTTGAGAAATATTTTTAAATACTGGATAGACTAATGAGGCTCCAAGGTGTTGAGAAATATTTTTAAATACTGGACAGACTAATGAAGGTGTTGAGAAATATTTTTAAATACTGGACAGACTAATGAGGTTCCAAGGTGTTGAGAAATATTTTTAAATACTGGACGGACTAATGAGGTTCCAAGGTGTTGAGAAATATTTTTAAATACTGGACAGACTAATGAGGTTCCAAGGTGTTTAGAAATATTTTTAAATACTGGACAGACTAATGAAGGTGTGGAGAAATATTTTTAAATACTGGACCGACTAATGAGGTTCCAAGGTGTTGAGAAATATTTTTAAATACTGGACAGACTAATGAGGCTCCAAGGTGTTGAGAAATATTTTTAAATACTGGACAGACTAATGAGGCTCCAAGGTGTTGAGAAATATTTTTAAATACTGGACAGACTAATGAGGTTCCAAGGTGTTGAGAAATATTTTTAAATACTGGACAGACTAATGAAGGTGTTGAGAAATATTTTTAAATACTGGACAGACTAATGAAGGTGTTGAGAAATATTTTTAAATACTGGACAGACTAATGAGGCTCCAAGGTGTTGAGAAATATTTTTAAATACTGGACAGACTAATGAGGTTCCAAGGTGTTGAGAAATATTTTTAAATACTGGACAGACTAATGAGGTTCCAAGGTGTTGAGAAATATTTTTAAATACTGGACAGACTAATGAGGTTCCAAGGTGTTGAGAAATATTTTTAAATACTGGACAGACTAATGAGGTTCCAAGGTGTTGAGAAATATTTTTAAATACTGGACAGACTAATGAGGTTCCAAGGTGTTGAGAAATATTTTTAAATACTGGACGGACTAATGAGGCTCCAAGGTGTTGAGAAATATTTTTAAATACTGGACAGACTAATGAGGCTCCAAGGTGTTGAGAAATATTTTTAAATACTGGACAGACTAATGAGGCTCCAAGGTGTTGAGAAATATTTTAAAATACTGGACAGACTAATGAGGCTCCAAGGTGTTGAGAAATATTTTTAAATACTGGACAGACTAATGAAGGTGTTGAGAAATATTTTTAAATACTGGACAGACTAATGAGGCTCCAAGGTGTTGAGAAATATTTTTAAATACTGGATAGACTAATGAGGTTCCAAGGTGTTGAGAAATATTTTTAAATACTGGACAGACTAATTAGGTTCCAAGGTGTTGAGAAATATTTTTAAATACTGGACAGACTAATGAAGGTGTGGAGAAATATTTTTAAATACTGGACAGACTAATGAGGTTCCAAGGTGTTGAGAAATATTTTTAAATACTGGACAGACTAATGAGGCTCCAAGGTGTTGAGAAATATTTTTAAATACTGGACAGACTAATGAGGCTCCAAGGTGTTGAGAAATATTTTTAAATACTGGACAGACTAATGAGGTTCCAAGGTGTTGAGAAATATTTTTAAATACTGGACAGACTAATGAAGGTGTTGAGAAATATTTTTAAATACTGGACAGACTAATGAGGCTCCAAGGTGTTGAGTAATATTTTTAAATACTGGATAGACTAATGAGGTTCCAAGGTGTTGAGAAATATTTTTAAATACTGGACAGACTAATTAGGCTCCAAGGTGTTGAGAAATATTTTTAAATACTGGACAGACTAATGAAGGTGTGGAGAAATATTTTTAAATACTGGACAGACTAATGAGGTTCCAAGGTGTTGAGAAATATTTTTAAATACTGGACAGACTAATGAGGCTCCAAGGTATTGAGAAATATTTTTAAATACTGGACAGACTAATGAGGCTCCAAGGTGTTGAGAAATATTTTTAAATACTGGACAGACTAATGAGGTTCCAAGGTGTTGAGAAATATTTTTAAATACTGGACAGACTAATGAGGTTCCAAGGTGCTGAGAAATATTTTTAAACACTGGACAGACTAATGAGGTTCCAAGGTGTTGAGAAATATTTTTAAATACTGGACAGACTAATGAGGTTCCAAGGTGCTGAGAAATATTTTTAAATACTGGACAGACTAATGAGGTTCCAAGATGTTGAGAAATATTTTTAAATACTGGACAGACTAATGAGGTTCCAAGGTGTTGAGAAATATTTTTAAATACTGGACAGACTAATGAGGTTCCAAGGTGTTGAGAAATATTTTTAAATACTGGACAGACTAATGAGGTTCCAAGGTGTTGAGAAATATTTTTAAATACTGGACAGACTAATGAAGGTGTGGAGAAATATTTTTAAATACTGGACCGACTAATGAGGTTCCAAGGTGTTGAGAAATATTTTTAAATACTGGACAGACTAATGAGGCTCCAAGGTGTTGAGAAATATTTTTAAATACTGGACAGACTAATGAGGCTCCAAGGTGTTGAGAAATATTTTTAAATACTGGACAGACTAATGAGGTTCCAAGGTGTTGAGAAATATTTTTAAATACTGGACAGACTAATGAAGGTGTTGAGAAATATTTTTAAATACTGGACAGACTAATGAAGGTGTTGAGAAATATTTTTAAATACTGGACAGACTAATGAGGCTCCAAGGTGTTGAGAAATATTTTTAAATACTGGACAGACTAATGAGGTTCCAAGGTGTTGAGAAATATTTTTAAATACTGGACAGACTAATGAGGTTCCAAGGTGTTGAGAAATATTTTTAAATACTGGACAGACTAATGAGGTTCCAAGGTGTTGAGAAATATTTTTAAATACTGGACAGACTAATGAGGTTCCAAGGTGTTGAGAAATATTTTTAAATACTGGACAGACTAATGAGGTTCCAAGGTGTTGAGAAATATTTTTAAATACTGGACGGACTAATGAGGCTCCAAGGTGTTGAGAAATATTTTAAAATACTGGACAGACTAATGAGGCTCCAAGGTGTTGAGAAATATTTTTAAATACTGGACAGACTAATGAAGGTGTTGAGAAATATTTTTAAATACTGGACAGACTAATGAGGCTCCAAGGTGTTGAGAAATATTTTTAAATACTGGATAGACTAATGAGGTTCCAAGGTGTTGAGAAATATTTTTAAATACTGGACAGACTAATTAGGTTCCAAGGTGTTGAGAAATATTTTTAAATACTGGACAGACTAATGAAGGTGTGGAGAAATATTTTTAAATACTGGACAGACTAATGAGGTTCCAAGGTGTTGAGAAATATTTTTAAATACTGGACAGACTAATGAGGCTCCAAGGTGTTGAGAAATATTTTTAAATACTGGACAGACTAATGAGGCTCCAAGGTGTTGAGAAATATTTTTAAATACTGGACAGACTAATGAGGTTCCAAGGTGTTGAGAAATATTTTTAAATACTGGACAGACTAATGAAGGTGTTGAGAAATATTTTTAAATACTGGACAGACTAATGAGGCTCCAAGGTGTTGAGTAATATTTTTAAATACTGGATAGACTAATGAGGTTCCAAGGTGTTGAGAAATATTTTTAAATACTGGACAGACTAATTAGGTTCCAAGGTGTTGAGAAATATTTTTAAATACTGGACAGACTAATGAAGGTGTGGAGAAATATTTTTAAATACTGGACAGACTAATGAGGTTCCAAGGTGTTGAGAAATATTTTTAAATACTGGACAGACTAATGAGGCTCCAAGGTGTTGAGAAATATTTTTAAATACTGGACAGACTAATGAGGTTCCAAGGTGTTGAGAAATATTTTTAAATACTGTACAGACTAATGAGGTTCCAAGGTGTTGAGAAATATTTTTAAATACTGGATAGACTAATGAGGCTCCAAGGTGTTGAGAAATATTTTTAAACACTGGACAGACTAATGAGGCTCCAAGGTGTTGAAAAATATTTTTAAATACTGGACAGACTAATGAGGTTCCAAGGTGTTGAGAAATATTTTTAAATACTGGACAGACTAATGAGGCTCCAAGGTGTTGAGAAATATTTTTAAATACTGGACAGACTAATGAGGCTCCAAGGTGTTGAGAAATATTTTTAAATACTGGACAGACTAATGAAGGTGTTGAGAAATATTTTTAAATACTGGACAGACTAATGAGGTTCCAAGGTGTTGAGAAATATTTTTAAATACTGGACAGACTAATGAGGTTCCAAGGTGTTGAGAAATATTTTTAAATACTGGACAGACTAATGAGGTTCCAAGGTGTTGAGAAATATTTTTAAATACTGGACAGACTAATGAGGTTCCAAGGTGTTGAGAAATATTTTTAAATACTGGACAGACTAATGAGGTTCCAAGGTGTTGAGAAATATTTTTAAATACTGGACAGACTAATGAAGGTGTTGAGAAATATTTTTAAATACTGGACAGACTAATGAGGCTCCAAGGTGTTGAGAAATATTTTTAAATACTGGACAGACTAATGAGGTTCCAAGGTGTTGAGAAATATTTTTAAATACTGGACAGACTAATGAGGTTCCAAGGTGTTGAGAAATATTTTTAAATACTGGACAGACTAATGAGGTTCCAAGGTGCTGAGAAATACTTTTAAATACTGGACAGACTAATGAGGTTCCAAGGTGTTGAGAAATATTTTTAAATACTGGACCGACTAATGAGGTTCCAAGGTGTTGAGAAATATTTTTAAATACTGGACAGACTAATGAGGCTCCAAGGTGTTGAGAAATATTTTTAAATACTGGACAGACTAATGAGGCTCCAAGGTGTTGAGAAATATTTTTAAATACTGGACAGACTAATGAGGTTCCAAGGTGTTGAGAAATATTTTAAAATACTGGACAGACTAATGAAGGTGTTGAGAAATATTTTTAAATACTGGACAGACTAATGAGGCTCCAAGGAGTGTAGAAATATTTTTAAATACTGGACGGACTAATGAGGTTCCAAGGTGCTGAGAAATATTTTTAAACACTGGACAGACTAATGAGGTTCCAAGGTGTTGAGAAATATTTTTAAATACTGGACAGACTAATGAGGTTCCAAGGTGCTGAGAAATACTTTTAAATACTGGACAGACTAATGAGGTTCCAAGGTGTTGAGAAATATTTTTAAATACTGGACAGACTAATGAGGTTCCAAGGTGTTTAGAAATATTTTTAAATACTGGACAGACTAATGAAGGTGTGGAGAAATATTTTTAAATACTGGACCGACTAATGAGGTTCCAAGGTGTTGAGAAATATTTTTAAATACTGGACAGACTAATGAGGCTCCAAGGTGTTGAGAAATATTTTTAAATACTGGACAGACTAATGAGGTTCCAAGGTGTTGAGAAATATTTTAAAATACTGGACAGACTAATGAAGGTGTTGAGAAATATTTTTAAATACTGGACAGACTAATAGCGCTCCAAGGTGTTGAGAAATATTTTTAAATACTGGACGGACTAATGAGGTTCCAAGGTGTTGAGAAATATTTTTAAATACTGGACAGACTAATGAGGTTCCAAGGTGTTGAGAAATATTTTAAAATACTGGACAGACTAATGAAGGTGTGGAGAAATATTTTTAAATACTGGACAGACTAATGAGGTTCCAAAGCGTTGAGAAATATTTATAAATACTGGACAGACTAATGAGGCTCCAAGGTGTTGAGAAATATTTTTAAATACTTGACAGACTAATGAGGCTCCAAGGTGTTGAGAAATATTTTTAAATACTGGACGGACTAATGAGGTTCCAAGGTGTTGAGAAATATTTTTAAATACTGGACAGACTAATGAGGTTCCAAGGTGCTGAGAAATATTTTTAAATACTGGACAGACTAATGAGGTTCCAAGGTCTTGAGAAACATTTTTAAATACTGGGCAGACTAATGAGGTTCCAAGTTGCTGAGAAATATTTTTAAATACTGGACAGACTAATGAGGTTCCAAGGTGTTGAGAAATATTTTTAAATACTGGACAGACTAATGAGGTTCCAAGGTGTTGAGAAATATTTTTAAATACTGGGCAGACTAATGAGGTTCCAAGGTGTTGAGAAATATTTTTAAATACTGGACAGACTAATGAGGTTCCAAGGTGTTGAGAAATATTTTTAAATACTGGACAGACTAATGAGGTTCCAAGGTGTTGAGAAATATTTTTAAATACTGGATAGACTAATGAGGCTCCAAGGTGTTGAGAAATATTTTTAAATACTGGACAGACTAATGAAGGTGTTGAGAAATATTTTTAAATACTGGACAGACTAATGAGGTTCCAAGGTGTTGAGAAATA
Organism: Euprymna scolopes; assembly: GCF_053919585.1. Taxonomy (NCBI): domain Eukaryota; kingdom Metazoa; phylum Mollusca; class Cephalopoda; order Sepiida; family Sepiolidae; genus Euprymna; species Euprymna scolopes. Next base: position 24,374,004 of record NC_136510.1, on the reverse strand, counting down.
TTTTTAAATACTGGACGGACTAATGAGGTTCCAAGGTGTTGAGAAATATTTTTAAATACTGGACAGACTAATGAGGTTCCAAGGTGTTTAGAAATATTTTTAAATACTGGACAGACTAATGAAGGTGTGGAGAAATATTTTTAAATACTGGACCGACTAATGAGGTTCCAAGGTGTTGAGAAATATTTTTAAATACTGGACAGACTAATGAGGCTCCAAGGTGTTGAGAAATATTTTTAAATACTGGACAGACTAATGAGGTTCCAAGGTGTTGAGAAATATTTTTAAATACTGGACAGACTAATGAAGGTGTTGAGAAATATTTTTAAATACTGGACAGACTAATGAGGCTCCAAGGTGTTGAGAAATATTTTTAAATACTGGACGGACTAATGAGGTTCCAAGGTGTTGAGAAATATTTTTAAATACTGGACAGACTAATGAGGTTCCAAGGTGTTGAGAAATATTTTTAAATACTGGATAGACTAATGAGGTTCCAAGGTGTTGAGAAATATTTTTAAATACTGGACAGACTAATGAAGGTGTTGAGAAATATTTTTAAATACTGGACAGACTAATGAGGTTCCAAGGTGTTGAGAAATATTTTTAAATACTGGACAGACTAATGAGGTTCCAAGGTGTTGAGAAATATTTTTAAATACTGGACAGACTAATGAGGTTCCAAGGTGTTGAGAAATATTTTTAAATACTGGACAGACTAATGAAGGTGTTGAGAAATATTTTTAAATACTGGACAGACTAATGAGGCTCCAAGGTGTTGAGAAATATTTTTAAATACTGGACAGACTAATGAGGTTCCAAGGTGTTGAGAAATATTTTTAAATACTGGACAGACTAATGAGGTTCCAAGGTGTTGAGAAATATTTTTAAATACTGGACAGACTAATGAGGTTCCAAGGTGTTGAGAAATATTTTTAAATACTGGACAGACTAATGAGGTTCCAAGGTGTTGAGAAATATTTTTAAATACTGGACAGACTAATGAGGTTCCAAGGTGTTGAGAAATATTTTTAAATACTGGACGGACTAATGAGGCTCCAAGGTGTTGAGAAATATTTTTAAATACTGGACAGACTAATGAGGCTCCAAGGTGTTGAGAAATATTTTTAAATACTGGACAGACTAATGAGGCTCCAAGGTGTTGAGAAATATTTTAAAATACTGGACAGACTAATGAGGCTCCAAGGTGTTGAGAAATATTTTTAAATACTGGACAGACTAATGAAGGTGTTGAGAAATATTTTTAAATACTGGACAGACTAATGAGGCTCCAAGGTGTTGAGAAATATTTTTAAATACTGGATAGACTAATGAGGTTCCAAGGTGTTGAGAAATATTTTTAAATACTGGACAGACTAATTAGGTTCCAAGGTGTTGAGAAATATTTTTAAATACTGGACAGACTAATGAAGGTGTGGAGAAATATTTTTAAATACTGGACAGACTAATGAGGTTCCAAGGTGTTGAGAAATATTTTTAAATACTGGACAGACTAATGAGGCTCCAAGGTGTTGAGAAATATTTTTAAATACTGGACAGACTAATGAGGCTCCAAGGTGTTGAGAAATATTTTTAAATACTGGACAGACTAATGAGGTTCCAAGGTGTTGAGAAATATTTTTAAATACTGGACAGACTAATGAAGGTGTTGAGAAATATTTTTAAATACTGGACAGACTAATGAGGCTCCAAGGTGTTGAGTAATATTTTTAAATACTGGATAGACTAATGAGGTTCCAAGGTGTTGAGAAATATTTTTAAATACTGGACAGACTAATTAGGTTCCAAGGTGTTGAGAAATATTTTTAAATACTGGACAGACTAATGAAGGTGTGGAGAAATATTTTTAAATACTGGACAGACTAATGAGGTTCCAAGGTGTTGAGAAATATTTTTAAATACTGGACAGACTAATGAGGCTCCAAGGTGTTGAGAAATATTTTTAAATACTGGACAGACTAATGAGGCTCCAAGGTGTTGAGAAATATTTTTAAATACTGGACAGACTAATGAGGTTCCAAGGTGTTGAGAAATATTTTTAAATACTGGACAGACTAATGAGGTTCCAAGGTGCTGAGAAATATTTTTAAACACTGGACAGACTAATGAGGTTCCAAGGTGTTGAGAAATATTTTTAAATACTGGACAGACTAATGAGGTTCCAAGGTGCTGAGAAATATTTTTAAATACTGGACAGACTAATGAGGTTCCAAGATGTTGAGAAATATTTTTAAATACTGGACAGACTAATGAGGTTCCAAGGTGTTGAGAAATATTTTTAAATACTGGACAGACTAATGAGGTTCCAAGGTGTTGAGAAATATTTTTAAATACTGGACAGACTAATGAGGTTCCAAGGTGTTGAGAAATATTTTTAAATACTGGACAGACTAATGAGGTTCCAAGGTGTTGAGAAATATTTTAAAATACTGGACAGACTAATGAAGGTGTTGAGAAATATTTTTAAATACTGGATAGACTAATAAGGTTCCAAGATGTTGAGAAATATTTTTAAATACTGGATAGAGTAATGAGGCTCCAAGGTGCTGAGGAATATTTTTAAATACTGGACAGACTAATGAGGTTCCAAGGTGTTGAGAAATATTTTTAATACTGTACAGACTAATGAGGTTCCAAGGTGTTGAGAAATATTTTTAAATACTGGATAGACTAATGAGGCTCCAAGGTGTTGAGAAATATTTTTAAACACTGGACAGACTAATGAGGCTCCAAGGTGTTGAAAAATATTTTTAAATACTGGACAGACTAATGAGGTTCCAAGGTGTTGAGAAATATTTTTAAATACTGGACAGACTAATGAGGCTCCAAGGTGTTGAGAAATATTTTTAAATACTGGACAGACTAATGAGGTTCCAAGGTGTTGAGAAATATTTTTAAATACTGGACAGACTAATGAGGCTCCAAGGTGTTGAGAAATATTTTTAAATACTGGACAGACTAATGAGGCTCCAAGGTGTTGAGAAATATTTTTAAATACTGGACAGACTAATGAGGCTCCAAGGTGTTGAGAAATATTTTAAAATACTGGACAGACTAATGAGGCTCCAAGGTGTTGAGAAATATTTTTAAATACTGGATAGACTAATGAGGTTCCAAGGTGTTGAGAAATATTTTTAAATACTGGACAGACTAATGAAGGTGTTGAGAAATATTTTTAAATACTGGACAGACTAATGAGGTTCCAAGGTGTTGAGAAATATTTTTAAATACTGGACAGACTAATGAGGTTCCAAGGTGTTGAGAAATATTTTTAAATACTGGACAGACTAATGAGGTTCCAAGGTGTTGAGAAATATTTTTAAATACTGGACAGACTAATGAAGGTGTTGAGAAATATTTTTAAATACTGGACAGACTAATGAGGCTCCAAGGTGTTGAGAAATATTTTTAAATACTGGACAGACTAATGAGGTTCCAAGGTGTTGAGAAATATTTTTAAATACTGGACAGACTAATGAGGTTCCAAGGTGTTGAGAAATATTTTTAAATACTGGACAGACTAATGAGGTTCCAAGGTGTTGAGAAATATTTTTAAATACTGGACAGACTAATGAGGTTCCAAGGTGTTGAGAAATATTTTTAAATACTGGACAGACTAATGAGGTTCCAAGGTGTTGAGAAATATTTTTAAATACTGGACAGACTAATGAAGGTGTTGAGAAATATTTTTAAATACTGGATAGACTAATAAGGTTCCAAGATGTTGAGAAATATTTTTAAATACTGGATAGAGTAATGAGGCTCCAAGGTGCTGAGAAATATTTTTAAATACTGGACAGACTAATGAGGTTCCAAGGTGTTGAGAAATATTTTTAAATACTGGACAGACTAATGAGGTTCCAAGGTGTTGAGAAATATTTTTAAATACTGGATAGACTAATGAGGCTCCAAGGTGTTGAGAAATATTTTTAAACACTGGACAGACTAATGAGGCTCCAAGGTGTTGAGAAATATTTTTAAATACTGGACAGACTAATGAGGTTCCAAGGTGTTGAGAAATATTTTTAAATACTGGACAGACTAATGAGGCTCCAAGGTGTTGAGAAATATTTTTAAATACTGGACAGACTAATGAGGCTCCAAGGTGTTGAGAAATATTTTTAAATACTGGACAGACTAATGAGGCTCCAAGGTGTTGAGAAATATTTTTAAATACTGGACAGACTAATGAGGCTCCAAGGTGTTGAGAAATATTTTAAAATACTGGACAGACTAATGAGGCTCCAAGGTGTTTAGAAATATTTTTAACTACTGGACAGACTAATGAGGCTCCAAGGTGTTGAGAAATATTTTTAAATACTGGACAGACTAATGAGGTTCCAAGGTGTTGAGAAATATTTTTAAATACTGGACAGACTAATGAGGTTCCAAGGTGTTGAGAAATATTTTAAAATACTGGACAGACTAATGAGGTTCCAAGGTGTTGAGAAATATTTTTAAATACTGGACAGACTAATGAGGTTCCAAGGTGTTGAGAAATATTTTTAAATACTGGACAGACTAATGAGGCTCCAAAGTGTTGAGAAATATTTTTAAATACTGGACAGACTAATGAGGCTCCAAGGTGTTGAGAAATATTTTTAAATACTGGACAGACTAATGAGGCTCCAAGGTGTTGAGAAATATTTTTAAATACTGGATAGACTAATGAGGTTCCAAGGTGTTGAGAAATATTTTTAAATACTGGACAGACTAATGAGGCTCCAAGGTGTTGAGAAATATTTTTAAATACTGGACAGACTAATGAGGTTCCAAGGTGTTGAGAAATATTTTTAAATACTGGACAGACTAATGAGGCTCCAAGGTGTTGAGAAATATTTTTAAATACTGGACAGACTAATGAGGTTCCAAGGTGTTGAGAAATATTTTTAAATACTGGACAGACTAATGAGGTTCCAAGGTGTTGAGAAATATTTTTAAATACTGGACAGACTAATGAGGCTCCAAGGTGTTGAGAAATATTTTTAAATACTGGACAGACTAATGAGGCTCCAAGGTGTTGAGAAATATTTTTAAATACTGGACAGACTAATGAGGCTCCAAGGTGTTGAGAAATATTTTAAAATACTGGACAGACTAATGAGGCTCCAAGGTGTTTAGAAATATTTTTAACTACTGGACAGACTAATGAGGCTCCAAGGTGTTGAGAAATATTTTTAAATACTGGACAGACTAATGAGGTTCCAAGGTGTTGAGAAATATTTTTAAATACTGGACAGACTAATGAGGTTCCAAGGTGTTGAGAAATATTTTAAAATACTGGACAGACTAATGAGGTTCCAAGGTGTTGAGAAATATTTTTAAATACTGAACAGACTAATGAGGTTCCAAGGTGTTGAGAAATATTTTTAAATACTGGACAGACTAATGAGGCTCCAAGGTGTTGAGAAATATTTTTAAATACTGGACAGACTAATGAGGCTCCAAGGTGTTGAGAAATATTTTTAAATACTGGACAGACTAATGAGGCTCCAAGGTGTTTAGAAATATTTTTAAATGCTGGATAGACTAATGAGGCTCCAAGGTGTTGAGAAATATTTTAAAATACTGGACAGACTAATGAGGTTCCAAGGTGTTGAGAAATATTTTTAAATACTGGACAGACTAATGAGGCTCCAAGGTGTTGAGAAATATTTTTAAATACTGGATAGACTAATGAGGTTCCAAGGTGTTGAGAAATATTTTTAACTACTGGACAGACTAATGAGGCTCCAAGGTGCTGAGAAATATTTTTAAATACTGGACAGACTAATGAGGTTCCAAGGTGTTGAGAAATATGTTTAAATACTGGACAGACTAATGAGGCTCCAAGGTGTTGAGAAATATTTTTAAATACTGGACAGACTAATGAGGTTCCAAGGTGTTGAGAAATATTTTTAAATACTGGACAGACTAATGAGGTTCCAAGGTGCTGAGAAATATTTTTAAATACTGGACAGACTAATGAGGTTCCAAGGTGTTGAGAAATATTTTTAAATACTGGACAGACTAATGAGGCTCCAAGGTGTTGAGAAATATTTTTAAATACTGGACAGACTAATGAGGTTCCAAGGTGTTGAGAAATATTTTTAAATACTGGACAGACTAATGAGGCTCCAAGGTGTTGAGAAATATTTTTAAATACTGGACAGACTAATGAGGTTCCAAGGTGTTGAGAAATATTTTTAAATACTGGATAGACTAATGAGGTTCCAAGGTGTTGAGAAATATTTTTAAATACTGGACAGACTAATGAGGCTCCAAGGTGTTGAGAAATATTTTTAAATACTGGACAGACTAATGAGGTTCCAAGGTGTTGAGAAATATTTTTAAATACTGGACAGACTAATGAGGCTCCAAGGTGTTGAGAAATATTTTTAAATACTGGACAGACTAATGAGGTTCCAAGGTGTTGAGAAATATTTTGAAATACTGGACAGACTAATGAGGTTCCAAGGTGTTGAGAAATATTTTTAAATACTGGACAGACTAATGAGGCTCCAAGGTGTTGAGAAATATTTTTAAATACTGGACAGACTAATGAGGCTCCAAGGTGTTGAGAAATATTTTAAAATACTGGACAGACTAATGAGGCTCCAAGGTGTTGAGAAATATTTTTAAATACTGGATAGACTAATGAGGTTCCAAGGTGTTGAGAAATATTTTTAAATACTGGACAGACTAATGAAGGTGTTGAGAAATATTTTTAAATACTGGACAGACTAATGAGGTTCCAAGGTGTTGAGAAATATTTTTAAATACTGGACAGACTAATGAGGTTCCAAGGTGTTGAGAAATATTTTTAAATACTGGACAGACTAATGAGGTTCCAAGGTGTTGAGAAATATTTTTAAATACTGGACAGACTAATGAGGTTCCAAGGTGTTGAGAAATATTTTTAAATACTGGACAGACTAATGAGGTTCCAAGGTGTTGAGAAATATTTTTAAATACTGGACAGACTAATGAAGGTGTTGAGAAATATTTTTAAATACTGGACAGACTAATGAGGCTCCAAGGTGTTGAGAAATATTTTTAAATACTGGACAGACTAATGAGGTTCCAAGGTGTTGAGAAATATTTTTAAATACTGGACAGACTAATGAGGTTCCAAGGTGTTGAGAAATATTTTTAAATACTGGACAGACTAATGAGGTTCCAAGGTGTTGAGAAATATTTTTAAATACTGGACAGACTAATGAGGTTCCAAGGTGTTGAGAAATATTTTTAAATACTGGACAGACTAATGAGGTTCCAAGGTGTTGAGAAATATTTTTAAATACTGGACAGACTAATGAAGGTGTTGAGAAATATTTTTAAATACTGGATAGACTAATAAGGTTCCAAGATGTTGAGAAATATTTTTAAATACTGGATAGAGTAATGAGGCTCCAAGGTGCTGAGAAATATTTTTAAATACTGGACAGACTAATGAGGTTCCAAGGTGTTGAGAAATATTTTTAAATACTGGACAGACTAATGAGGTTCCAAGGTGTTGAGAAATATTTTTAAATACTGGATAGACTAATGAGGCTCCAAGGTGTTGAGAAATATTTTTAAACACTGGACAGACTAATGAGGCTCCAAGGTGTTGAGAAATATTTTTAAATACTGGACAGACTAATGAGGTTCCAAGGTGTTGAGAAATATTTTTAAATACTGGACAGACTAATGAGGCTCCAAGGTGTTGAGAAATATTTTTAAATACTGGACAGACTAATGAGGCTCCAAGGTGTTGAGAAATATTTTTAAATACTGGACAGACTAATGAGGCTCCAAGGTGTTGAGAAATATTTTTAAATACTGGACAGACTAATGAGGCTCCAAGATGTTGAGAAATATTTTTAAATACTGGACAGACTAATGAGGTTCCAAGGTGTTGAGAAATATTTTTAAATACTGGACAGACTAATGAGGCTCCAAGGTGTTGAGAAATATTTTTAAATACTGGACAGACTAATGAGGTTCCAAGGTGTTGAGAAATATTTTTAAATACTGGACAGACTAATGAGGTTCCAAGGTGTTGAGAAATATTTTTAAATACTGGACAGACTAATGAGGCTCCAAGGTGTTGAGAAATATTTTTAAATACTGGACAGACTAATGAGGCTCCAAGGTGTTGAGAAATATTTTTAAATACTGGACAGACTAATGAGGCTCCAAGGTGTTGAGAAATATTTTAAAATACTGGACAGACTAATGAGGCTCCAAGGTGTTTAGAAATATTTTTAAATACTGGACAGACTAATGAGGTTCCAAGGTGTTGAGAAATATTTTTAAATACTGGATAGACTAATGAGGTTCCAAGGTGTTGAGAAATATTTTTAAATACTGGACAGACTAATGAGGCTCCAAGGTGTTGAGAAATATTTTTAAATACTGGACAGACTAATGAGGTTCCAAGGTGTTGAGAAATATTTTTAAATACTGGACAGACTAATGAGGCTCCAAGGTGTTGAGAAATATTTTTAAATACTGGACAGACTAATGAGGTTCCAAGGTGTTGAGAAATATTTTGAAATACTGGACAGACTAATGAGGTTCCAAGGTGTTGAGAAATATTTTTAAATACTGGACAGACTAATGAGGCTCCAAGGTGTTGAGAAATATTTTTAAATACTGGACAGACTAATGAGGCTCCAAGGTGTTGAGAAATATTTTTAAATACTGGACAGACTAATGAGGCTCCAAGGTGTTGAGAAATATTTTTAAATACTGGACAGACTAATGAGGCTCCAAGGTGTTGAGAAATATTTTTAAATACTGGACAGACTAATGAAGGTGTGGAGAAATATTTTTCCTTTAGGCATTGATTGAACAGATTTGCAAGGATTGGTGCCAACTTCAGTTGCAGCTTTTTGAGTACTATGACCGGAATATTGTCAGGACCAGTTACTTTGCTGGCGTTAAATTTCTTGATAAGTGTGGCAATATCATGAACAGATATGTAGATGTTGCTTAGATCAGTCTTGGGCGAAAATTCAGGAGGTAAGTCGCTCTGATCGCATCAGGTTGAGTTTGATGAAAAATTCTTCACAAAAAGTTTGACTTTGTTAGATGCTAACAAAATTACCTCATGTCTGTTGACGATGGTCGTGATTAACGATGCACTTATGTTTAGGGTCTTTTTTGTTAGATGCTAAAACTCATGGGAGCCAAGTTTCTGTTCTTCTACTTTGGACATAATGGACTCAGCATATGACTCGGGATTTTTGCAGTGATTTCTGACAGTTCTAAAGGCTACTTTACTTCCAAAGCATCTATTATGTTTAAAACAATTGAAGTAGTTGTTCCTATGAGCAATGGCGGCAGCACATTCAGAGGTGTACCATGGCTGGCTATTCAGTTTCTGTTGGAATTTTTTAGAAGGTATATAGCTTTCTATGCCGACGGTTAACCAATCGGTTAAGTCAGATGCTATAGTGGACGCATTCTTTTTAAACATAGAGCATAGAGTTCGTTCTGATATGAAAACTGTCCCAGTCCACTATTGAGTGTCAATATATTGTTTGATTTGGAGATTTGCTATACTTTGTTTATATCTTTTTATTGAGACAACCGAGTGACGAGAAGATCCTAGCAGAGACAGGATTTAAGACGAGTATAGTTCAAGGCATGTTGTTAAGAAAAGATCTAGAAGATTCGCAAATTGTCCATCAGCATCGAGTACCTGAGTGGGTTTGTAAACAATCTGAGTTAGGTCATAGCTAAGAGAAAAATCATGACAAAACGTCCATTCATCATCGGTTTTATTTGAGTGGACGGGCCATTCAACATTGTGAACATTGAAATCTTCACAGATGTGAACGTTGGCTGAGAGATGAGCAGACAGGGTATGATCAATTTGCTTAGCAATAGTCTCAAAAATATCTAAAATAGACGGTAAAAGAACAAATATAAATGCTGTGCTGTGAGTAAGTGCTACTCTAAAGCACATGGAGGGATGTTTGGAGTGTTCTTTGGAGATTTCCCTGCCACAGGAGAAGTTATCGCTAATGTCGGCATATACTCGCATTCCATGTCCATGGTGATTTTAAGGGTTAGATTTGGATGTGAAGTTAGAATAGCTTTTGATGGAGAAGTCGGCTAAGGAAACAGTTGAGTTGATGCCAGTTTCACACAAAAACCATTAGTCTCCCGTAATTAGATTTCAATATCTGGAAGGTTGGAACGTAGATCCTTGATGTTAAAGAGGGAGACCTTGTGGTGAGGGTTTACATTGGAAGTTGTGATTCTGGGTTTTCTAATGTTTTGTACGTTGGATTTTTTCATGGTTAGATTAGGGAGTTTGTAGAGGAGGTCAGCAGAGTTGTTTGGAGCAAGGTTAAAGGAAGAGAGAGATAGAGAGAGAGAGAGAGAGAGAATTAAGGGATGGAGGAGAGAGAAGGAAGAATTTTGTAGACCAGTGATAAGGAAAAGTCGTAACTGTTCCCACTAATATGGCATCAAGAGGCCCTACCAGAAGCTACTGCGTGGTCCAGGCTCCATTCACAAATAGCAATGCAGTAGCCTCAGTTTATGCACCTACTCATAGGACGGCCTCCTTAGGGGTCAGTCCAAGGTTCGAGCCCCTCACTATTAGATGGATAACGTCAGCTCAGGAAAACGTTTACATCCAGCAACCTTATAAGTGACAGGGCAACAATGATAGAAATAGAATGGAAAGAGACTTTAGTCACCTCTAGCTATTGCTTGCACTGCCGATCAAGTACAGGGCGTTTTCTCTGACTGTACTAACATGCAAGAGTTTAAATGTAATGAGAACCATCATCTTGCTGTTCAGCTCTCTTTTTTTGAGTGATCCAGTAGGCATCGTCCCTAATTCATGGTAGCTCTTATGTTCTAGTGACAATTCGCCTTGTATGAGTAAAAAATAATAGGAATTTTTAATATTAACCCATTCCCTGACTTATATGTCTGAAAAAAAAAAAGAAGAAAAGGAAAGAAAACAGTTCACACTGATTCAATCGATTCCTATTTAGAATTCAGCCTCATGGAAGATGTCATATTCCAAAAGTCATATAAATTGATCAAGTTGTTTTATTTTGAACTGAGAATATCAAATTTTATGAGTAAGGAAAAAGTAACTCTCTCGCATCGCCATCTTGAAAAAAAAAGGGCAGATCAGTTCACAATAATTCACACTTGTGAGATACAACCTTGTAATGCTACCGATTTCACATTAATCGCTGTAAAGCGTTTAAAAATGATTTTCTTTGTAAAAGTAAAACTACTCAATCAATTTATGTACTTTTTTGGATTATGGTATTTCCATTCCGTTACATACATTTTTCTATAATTTCGTTTTGCATTCTAAATGAGAACCATTCAATCTGTCGCAGCCGTTCCTTATTTTTTTTATGATAGTAATGGTTGGTGAGTGGGCTGATC